>NC_053491.1:463601792-463911376 GCF_905171775.1 Rana temporaria | reverse complement strand
CTCTCTCTCTCTCTCTCTGCCCCATACCCTTCTCTCTCTCTCTCTGCCCCATACCCTGCTCTCTCTCTCTCTCTCTGCCCCATACCCTGCTCTCTCTCTCTCTCTGCCCCATACCCTGCTCTCTCTCTCTCTCTGCCCCATACCCTGCTCTCTCTATGCCCCATACCCTGCTCTCTCTCTCTATCTCTTTGCCCCATACCCTGCTCTCTCTCTCTCTCTCTCTGCCCCATACCCTGCTCTCTCTCTCTCTCTCTCTCTCTCTCTCTCTCTCCCCCATACCCTGCTCTCTCTCTCTCTCTGCCCCATACCCTGCTCTCTCTCTCTCTGCCCCATACCCTGCTCTCTCTTTCTCTCTGCCCCTTACCCTGCTCTCTCTCTCTGCCCCTTACCCTGCTCTCTCTCTCTCTCTCTCTCTCTCTCTCTCTCTCTCCCCCATACACTGCTCTCCCTCTGCCCCATGCCCTGCTCTCTCTCCCTCTGCCCCATGCCCTGCTCTCTCTCCCTCTGCCCCATGCCCTGCGCTCTCTCTCTCCCATACCCTGCTATCTGCCCATACCCTGTTCTCTGCCCCATGCCCTGTTATCTGCCAATTCTTTGCTCTCTGCCACATGCCCTGATATATGCCCCATGCCCTGATGTCTGCCCATGCCCTGCTCTGTGCCCACATGCCCTGCTCTTTGCCTCATATTCTGTGTGCCCCCTTGCCCTGCTCTGTGCCCCCTGCCCTGATGTGTGCCCCATGCCCGATGTGTGCCCCCATGCCCTTCTATGTGCCCCTATGATATGCCCCATGCCCTACTGTGTGCCCCGTGATATGCTCTACTGTGTGCCCTATGATGTGCTCTACGGTGTGCACCATGATGTGTCCTACTGTGTGCCCAATGCCCTACTATATGTCCCACTGTGTGCCCAATTCCCTCCTTTTGGCCCTGTGATGTGTCCTGAGCCCCCATGCCCTGCTGTCTGCTCTGTGCCTCCATGCCCTGCTGTCTACCCCTTGCCCTGCTCTGTGCCCCCATGCCCTGATGTCTGCCCCATGCCTTTCTCTGTGCCCCCCATGTCCTGATGTCTGCCCCACACCCTGCTCTGTGCCCCATGCCCGGCTATCTGCTCCCATGCCCCGCTCCATGCCCCTAGGCCCTGCTGTGTGCCCCCATGATGTGTGTGGGTGTAGCTTGAGTGTGGGCAGGGATACATGGGGCCCCATGATGTCCTGTTGCCCGGGGGCCCCATGAGTTGTCAGTCCGCCCCTGATGAGGAGCAGCAGAAACAAGGCTAGTCAATGATGAGCATTGGCTGTAGAGATGTATCACCGGTTGTCACTGCCAGAGGAACAGCTGCAGTAGATCATGTTGTGAGTAAAAAAACTGGAGGTCTTAAAAAAAGAAACAA
The DNA here is from genome assembly GCF_905171775.1 of Rana temporaria. Taxonomy (NCBI): domain Eukaryota; kingdom Metazoa; phylum Chordata; class Amphibia; order Anura; family Ranidae; genus Rana; species Rana temporaria. The sequence goes on along the minus strand of NC_053491.1, from coordinate 463,909,984 downwards.
AATAAGGCAAAAAAAAGGGCAATTGTGGGGAAGGTGGGTGTGTGGGCTTCTGAGTTTACCTGGACATAGATTTAGGAGGTGATTGCTGGTCATGATTAATCATCTATTATTGAGGAATTATATTGGAATTTGTGGCATTAAAGAAGTAATATTATAATCTGAAAGTAAATGTCTTTGTGTTGATCTTTTTGGATATAGTATAATATATTGTGAAAACACGGTACCTGATGTTCAAGAGCACAGTGTCATGGAATCTGGTATACAGGCATCACTAGCAGCATACTGTGTTTCCACAAAAATAAGCCCTACCCCGAAAATAAGACCTAGCGCGATTATCAGGGAGGGTTGCAATATTTGCCCTACCCTGAAAATAAACCCTAGTAAAGTTAATGTTAAAAAATGTATCCACTTTATAAAACTTCCACACTGTTATAAGGTGCAGTGTCCCCCCCTCCCCTGAAACGATCAAGCAAAATACCCCATTCACAGCCAGAAGTGTTCTTCCTTTCCTCCTGGCTGACATCTTGCACCCCCTCCCGCTTGAAGCGGAGAAGAAGAGCTGAGGCAGGTTACATGATCGCTGAGGGCTGCTGTAAAAAGTACTCATAAAACAGCCACAAAGGCAGACACACTGCACCCTACACCAGCACAATCCTCCCAGAAAATGGACTACATAATCTTAAAAGTACTTTAATCAAGATATTTTTGGGGGTATTAAAATAATGTGAAGATACTGATATTAATAAGACATCCCTCGAAAATAAGCCCTGGGGTCTTTTTGGTGGCCAAAATTAATATAAGAACCTGTCTTATTTTCAGGGAAACACGGTAATATAACATATTCTATTTTTAAATATTAGGAAATATTACTGCTATTACTGTATATAGGATTTATGTAGTGCCACCAGTTTGTGCAGAACTTTACAAAATGAAGGCAGACATTACACTTACAATACAATTCAATACAGAAGGAATCAGAGAGCCATGCTCGTCAGAGTTACAATCTAAGACGAAGGGTCAAGTAATACAAGAGTTAATAACTTGACGGGTGATCGGAAGAAGTAGAAGTGGAAGAGGTAAAGGTACAGTTTATTAGTTTGAAGTAGAATAGGCTTCTCTAAAACAGTGATGGGTTTACGGGGATCACCTAAAGGTGGATAGAGTAGAAGATAGTCAGACAGATTGGGATTTCCATAGCATGGGAGAGGCTTGGTAGAAGTCAAGAGTCGAGCATAGGAGAAGGTGACAAGGGAGCTAGAGAGCAGCAGAAGTAGGAGTGGAGAGAATGGTTTGGCTGGTATTTTGAGAACACATTAGTGATGTAGCTGGGGCAGAGTTGTGGATGGCTTTGTAAGTTGTTAGTACAGTATTTTACATTTTATTTGTTGGGTGAGTGGAAGCCAATGGAGGGAATGGCAGAGAGGGGTCACAGACACCGAGCAATTGGTAAGGTGGATGAGTTTGGCAGCAGCATTCACGATGGGCTGAATAGGGGATAGCCTATGTAAAGATAAGCCCATGAGGAGGGAGTTGCAGTAGTTAAAGGAGAAGTCCAGCCTGAGCCCATTACAGGAATACAATCCGTTTTGCACTCCTGTGCCTCATTTTCAGCAGAGAGCGGTGAAGTCTGCTCTCCACTGACATCACATAGATCAGTCCAGGCAGCGTGTCAGCCCGACTCTAGAAGTCTGGATACGCCAGGTACCTGAACTGATGGGCATCTCAGCCTCTCAGCGAGCCACTGAGAGGCTGAGATGGCCGCTCCCTGCCCCTTCACAACTCAGAGCTCCAGTGAGCATGGAGGAGAAGAGAGGAGAGTTGCTGATTGACAGGCAGCAGCTCTCTGCTCTGGGGAGGTGAGAGAACCGAGCCATCAGCAGTGTTTGGTGGCTCGGTTCTCAGTGAAGAGGCGGCGGGGGAAATATGCATCATCGGACCGATGCTGCATTCACCTAGGTAAGTATGACCATCGGCCAATAAAATAAAACCCCATACTTCTCTTTTAACGCAAATGAGGACCAGGGAGTGAATTCAAAGCTTTGTGATGTCATTGGTTAAGGAGGAGCACATTCTGGAGATGTTGCAGATGTTGAGGCAGCAAGATTTGGATAGTGATTTGAAGTGGAACCAAAAGAAGAATTCAGAGTCCAAGGTTACACCTAACACCCAGGTATGCGGAGGCGGACTGATAGTTGTGGCATCTGTCTCGACAGAGAAGTGAGGGGAAGGGGCACGTGGAGGAATAAATATTATGACCTTGGTTTTCCATAGATTGAGTGTGAGGAAGCAGCGTGATATCCATATTGATAATTTGTATATTGCAACTCACCAATTCTCAGATGTGGTGTCTTTATTAGTTTTCCCTTTTCTATTTTTTTCTCCTTTATATTCACCTGGTGATTCAGCCAGTAAGCCTGCTATTTTTCAACAGACTAAGTTGTCCAGCCAAGGCACTTAGAGGGTTGAACCAAACCTGGAGTTCATCTTCAATGTGTTAGTCAACCCCATCTAAATCTGTTAGTTTAACACCACTACTGTCTCCACTACTGTCTCTGTCACTCCTCCATCCAAAGTGGAGACACCCTAAGGCCTCCTACACACGACCGTTTTCCTCGACAGAATCCATCAAGAAACATGGTGGCAGAGCTTTTTTGCAGAGGAAAACGGTCGTGTGTATGTTTTTCATCGAGGAAACTGTCGAGGAACTTGACGAGAAAAAAAGAGAACAAGTTCTTTTTTTCCTCGACGGGAGTCTCAATTTCCTCATCGTGTTCCTCGTCGGGCTAATTTTTGACGAGAAATACGTTTGTGTGTATGCTAAGAAACCCGCGCATGCTCAGAATAAAGTATGAGACTGGAGCGCACCTTCGGTAAAATTAGCGTTTGTAATGGAGATAGCACATTCGTCACGCTGTAACAGACTGAAAAGCGCAAATCGTCTCTTACCAAACTTTTACTTAACACGCAGTAACATGAGATTAGCAAAAGCAGCCCCAAGGGTTGTGCCAGTGGAATCGAACTTCCCCTGCCGTTGTATGTGTTGTACATCACCGAGTTTGAGAACGAGGAGATTTGGTCTTGACAGTGTGTACGCAAAGAAAGCTTGTCAAGTTTCTCCACAAGCCTGACAAGGACCTCGTCGAGGAAAACGATGTTTCATTTACGACGAGTTCCTCGGTCGTGTATACGAGGCCTAAGACATGTAGCATGTTAATGGCTAGATCATCAGGTGAAAATAAAAGAAAAAAACTCCTTTAAGGATTAGTAAACTGCAATATATTACAATTTTCTTTTTGGATTTAATGCCTCTTTAAGCATCACATGAATCCCCAGTCTAACGAAGAGAACATTTGCAAAAAAAATTATAGGAAGTGTATCTACTTACATACAAGGTTACTCAATTCTCAGAAGGTTTATATCAGTACTCAGAGGAGTTGTATTGTCATGGACAGCTTGCAGTCATGCTCTTCAAGACAGGACTATGGAGAACACACAACAATTTTAACACAAGAGGAGTTTGTGGCATTAATACTGATGTGTGTTGTGTTGTCATAGTTCTGCTTCTCTTCTGTTATCATTTAATGTCCTTAGTACAAAACAGCAGAATGAGTTGCTTATGATTTCTGACTTATATAAGAAGAAGGGAGATTGCTTAAGGGAATCACTAAAATCAGGGCACAGGGTTTCCTTGGAGGATTAATTAAATGTAATTAAATGTAACTAAATCAAATTAAATCAATTAAAGTACATGTATTTACAGCTTCCCATATGTGTAGCAAGCAACCCCCCCTCCAAAAAAAATAAAAAATAAAAACTGTACATATATATATTTTTATAATACATATTATATATATATATAAAAATAATATAAAACTTCAGGGGTGTTAGCGAATGTAATATAATAAATTCTGTTATTTTATGTAAATTGATTTTTAGATTTCAATAAGCCCCCACTTGCAGATCCTATCAACTACAAGACCAGGGCTGTGGGAAACAGACTCTTGTCCTCATTAACAAAGGCACAGGGTGCTTTGCAAAAGGGTCAGTCCTGGCAAGGTAGTTTCCCTCTCCCACGTAAAGGGTATGTGATCTGGTATTGTTGACAAGAACTCACCCAAGCTCTACTGCATGATTGCAGAATGATGAGCTGAATAACAGTGCTCAGGCTTGTTGTGTCCTGTAAAAATCAAAATAGTAAGAAATGCCGGCAACTCGCTTGCTTCTTCTTCAATTTTTATTAAGCACTAACAGCAGTGCGACATCTAAAGTGCTAACATGTTTTGGCCGTTTTGCGGGTTGTAAAAAATGACATTTTTAATGGTCTAGAAAAAAGCAGAAATGTTTTCAACCCGATTATTGTTAAACCGGCCTTGCCTACACACGTTTGTGAAAAGAAAATGCTCTAGCAACACGTACGACGGCACTATAAAGGGGAAGTTCCTTACATGATACACCTTCCCTGACAGACTTTACACATGGTTATATTAAAAAATGGTCTACTATTCTACAACGCCCAATCTCGTTATTGGATTGGGGGAAAATATGGGCCAATACGTCAAAAATCTCACATTGTGTAGTGCAGAGGGAGACTGCCTTTAAAATTTTGATGTTTTGGTATAGGACCCCGGACTTACTGCACGCTCGTGACTCCACCCTTTCTAAGTATTGTTGGAGGTGCGGAGGGTCTGTGGGTTCCCTTTTCCATATTTGTTGGGACTGCCCCCTCATTGGCCCTTTTTGGATTAAGATTCAAGAGCTCCTGCAGAAACTGCTATCTCACCCTGTGCCTTTGTCACCTATACATTTCCTTTTGGGCTTGCCCCTTTCGGAATTGCCTAAAACTTTGCAGAAACTTATGTCCTTTGTTCTTTTAGCTGCAAAGAGAGCCATTCCTAGGCTATGGCTCTCCACTTCACCCCCCACTCTCCATCATGTCCTTTCTATCATAGCTGACACACGTAGGATGGAACATTTGACTGCTAAGGTTGATGACACTTTACCTCTTTTTGATAAGATATGGAAATTATGGGATGATTCTGAGTTCTCATCGGATTTTTTGTCCGAATCTCTTCAGGACACTTGATCCCCATGGTGCTTCCATCTGTTTATACTAGGTTTTTGTGCTTTTGTTTTGGATTTATTTTTTATTTATTTTTTTCTTTCTTTCTTTATTTTTTCACTTGGAACTAATCATTCTCATTGAGTTATGTTTATCTCAGATTACAGTATGTCTGCAATGCCTTGTTGAATGTTTGTTAAAGCGGGAGTTCACCCTAAAAAAAAAATTAAGATTAGATTCATGCTCATTTTGTCAAGGGGAATCGGGTAGTTTTTTTAAAAACGAAGCAGTACTTACCGTTTTAGAGAGCGAACTTCTCCGCCGCTTCCGGGTATGGTCTTCGGGACTGGGCGTTCCTTCTTGATTGACAGTCTTCCTACAGGCTTCCGATGGTCGCATATATCGCATCACGAGTAGCCGAAAGAAGCCGAACGTCGGTGCGGCTCTATACTGCGCCTGCGCACCGACGTTCGGCTACTTTCGGAAAATCGTGACGCGATAGATGCGACCGTCGGAAGCCTGTCGGAAGACTGTTAATCAAGAAGGAACGCCCAGTCCCGCAGCCCATACCCGGAAGCAGCGGAGAAGATGTATCTCTAAAACGGTAAGTACGGCTTAGATTAAAAAAAAACTACCCAATTCCCCTTGACAAAATGAGCATGAATCTAATCTTAAAATTTTTTATTTCCGGGTGAACCTCCACTTTAAGAAATGTCTTGCCAGACTTTATATGTGTTCCTGATATGCTTTCGGTTCAATTTGCTTTGTATTACCGAAAGTTGAAATACCTTTTCTCTTGTGATATGCTGTACATTGTCTTTAATCTTCTAAATAAACAATAAAAAAAAAAAAAAAAAAAGGGGGAAGTTCCATTCGAATGGCGCCACCCTTGGGGCTTTTGCTGATTTCGTGTTAGTAGAAGACGATTTGCGCTTTTCAGTCTGTTACAGCGTGATGAATGTGCTATCTCCATTACGAATGCTAGTTTTACCAGAACAAGGTTTTTTTACATCGTTAAAGCTTACACACGACCATTTTTTACGACGTTAAAAACGACAACGTTAAAAACGACGTGAAAAATTAGAGCATGTTCTAAATTTTAAATGACCATTCTTTACATCGTGAAAAATGCCCTGGAGCCCACACACAATCGTTTTTAATGACATAAAAAAAATGGCATTTTTTACAACCCAAAAAACGGTCATGTGTACGCGGCATAAGAGCTTTAATCGGCCCGAAGTCCTCAAAGCCTCATCACATAAGAATCCTTAGAGCCCCCCTTACATCAGAGTCCTCAGAGCCCCCTCACATCAAAGTCCTCCAAGCCCCCTTACATCAACATGTGTCCTCAGAACCTGGGGCGGACTGACCATTCGGGCTCTTGGGCACTGCCCGAGGGCCCATGCCACTAGGGGGCCCCATCATGGTTGCCAGCCTAAAAAAAACAGGGACAGTATGTAAAAATCTGTTTTTTTTTTTAAATCCCAAGATTATAGCTGCCCTGCCTCTCCAGTACCTTTTCATTGTGTGTATGTGTATTCTGTGTGTATGTATACTGTGTGTCTGTGTGTGTATACTGTGTATGTATACTTTATGTGTGTGTGTGTGTGTGTGTGTGTATACTGTGTGGCCCACATAATCTCCTATTGCCCAGGGGCCCCATAATATCCTATTGCCTGTGGGCCCCATAATCTCCTATTGCCCCGGGGGCCCCATGAGTTGTCAGTCTGCCCCTGCTCAGAACCCCCCTTACATCAGTGCCCTATCTTATAAATAGTATGGCATTGGCACAGGTGGCAAAGGTTGGGACACAGAGAATATCTACATGGGGAAACACCCATCCTCTTCTGAATGCTGGAGGTAGCCCTGGATCAGTACCATGGTATCAAGCTGGTTTCATAAATCATTTGTCTTCAGAACCTTCCCTGTTGACCCCGCTGTTCGATATCCTAGATCTTTCTCAAGGAGTTGGCATCCCCTTGTTGGGCCCATACCAAAGCTCAACCTGGCCTGTTGCCAACATTTTTCTATAGTCACCTCTTGGGGTTTTGATCCTCCCGCATAAAGAGTAGGGATGAGCCGGACACCCCCCCCGTTTGGTTCGCACCAGAACCTTCGAACGAACCTAATATGCAAGTTATTGTCAGAACACAGGTTTGAGAACCTGGGTCTTGCCCCAGAGAACATGTATCAATGGAAAAAAAAGTTTTAAAAACTGTCGTTTTTTCGGGAGTAGTGATTTTAATGATGCTTAAAGTAAAAAAAAAAATGAAAAATGACTTTAAATATCGTACCTGCTGGGTGTCTATAGTATGCCTGTGAAGTGGCACATGTTTAGAACTGTCCCTGCACAAAATGAGATTACTATAAGAAAAAAGTCATTTAAAACTGCTTGCGGCTTTAATGTAATGTCTGGTCCCTGCAATATGGATGAAAATCATTGAGAAAAATAGCATGGGTTTCCCCCCCTCCCCCCAGGTCATTACAAGCCCCTTTGGCCCTATATACTCTGAACAGCATTATACAGGCGGTGCAAACAAGACAGGCACTGTAGGTTTGTTGTTAAGTAGAATCTGTTTGTAATTGTGAACTGGTACTTTTTTAAAGTGTAGCTCCAGCCATAAAATCTATTTTTAAGCTTTTCTGAAAACATAGAGAAGGGTTATCACCCCTGTAAACATTTGTTTTGCTGTCTGTGTGCATCTGTTCAGAAGATTGCAATTCACTTTCTGTCCCAATGACAAATGATGTTTTGAAAATTTGTTTTTTTTAGTGAAACAAGGTTTGGTGATAAAGCATCAGTGGACAGGAGACACCCCTTACAGAAGAGAATTTCCCTTCCTAGTGGTAGATTTCCTCTCACTTCCTGTTTTCTCCTTTCGTTTGCAAGTAGGAGTCGTTTGTAAGTTGGATGTTTGAAAGTAGGGGCCTGCCGTATATACTCTTCAGAAATTTGGGCCCTAGGTGTTGGTGTTGCCACAACACTGTAAGCCCTCACAGTTAGTCTTGGTGGGCGTTGGAACGCCCTGCTGTGTGAACTATTATATTAAGAATTGTAATTACATGCCATTGTTGAACAGTGGTAGAAAAATTGGGCCTTTGGTGCTGGTGCTGGTGCCACAACTCTGTAAGCCCTCACAGTTAGTCTTGGTGGGCACAGGAATGGGCCCTGCTGTGAAATAATAGATCAAGAATTGTAATTACATGCCCCTGTTGAACAGGGGCAGAAAAAATGGACCTTTGTTGGTGGTGGTGGTGGTGGTGCTGGTGCCACAACACTGCAACCCCTCACAGATACTCTAGTTGGAGCGCAGGAATGAGCCCGCTGCAAAGTATTGCATCAAAAAATTTAATTACACGCCCCTGTTAAACACCAAGACCTTTGACCTTGGCCTTGACCTTAACAATAACCCTGGCAACCTTGAACTTGTTATTATTTTCTTTATTTTTTAAATACAATGTTTAATTTATTTTTTATTATCTATCTTTCAATTTTTTTAGATTGTTTTTTTTTTTTTTTTTACACGATTAGATTGTTTGCAATTCCTCTCCTGCAAGAAAAGGAAGATACAATGTATCATCCTCTTCTTCAAAAGAGGAGGGAACCCCAGGGGCAGGCTCAGAGTGACTGATCACTGTAATAAGAAGTTATCACAACAATAATGTGACCAGGAACCGACAGTAATACAAAAAACAAAAAACAAACTCGCCACCGTCCCCATCTATAGCTGGCTATCGCAGTAAGCAGCATTGGAAGGCTAAAAAAGGTATCAACAAAGCCAAGGAGAAATCCAAGGAAAAAACCCAAGCCTACTTACCGACCAGCTCGCAGACAACCAATATGTTTTTGATTGTAAAATAACAAACTGTGGAAAATTTCAAGGGGTGTGAATACTTTTTCAAGGCACTGTATGTAGGACCCAATTTCCACACTTTATTTTATTTGCTGAAGCACCATAATTGGACAATATTTTCATGTTTGGTATGCTGTAAAGTGTTGTTGATGTCGGTACTTTTATGGTTGTATATTTATTTTTTACGGACTGCACTATTTGCACAAGTTTATTATTATTATTATTATAGCATTTTTTCTGTATATACTCAAACTGCTCCTGCAGTAATCTGTCTCCTGTGTGTTTCATACCTGACCAAACAGTGCTAAAACAGTGTCAGGGCTTGGCTCAGCCCTTCCTTCTCTGAGCTGGCCGCTAAGCTGTCGGCTAATTGCCAGCTCCTATCTCTCCACAGTGACTCACTGTTGATGATTCTGCTCGTCAGTCCTGCCTACTTAAGCCGTCCAGCTCAGTTGTTCTCTGCCTTCGCCTTGGTTAACATCACAGAGACTATCTCTTGCGTTCCTGTTGAAGACTTGCTTGGCGGACGTTCCTTCTGGCTCCAGATCCTGCTTGCTGTTCTACTAAGTTCTTCTCTGGCTGTCTGACATTTGGCTTGACTGACTATCCGATCCGGTTCCCGTTTAACTTTTTACTATTATTATTATTATTATTATTAATAAACAATTGTGATTTAACTGTACTTCTGTCTCGGTCTGATTTGTGGTTTCTGACAAATAGGCACTATCTGCATCTTCATATAATGACACACCAACCATCTGTCACACAATATATGGGAATTGTGAATGAAAACCTGTTTCAGTCTGCAAGACACCTGAGAGAAAGAAGTTCACCTTCCAGCAGGGCAATGATCCTAAACAGACAGCCACTGCAATGGTTTGGAACTAATGGCCCATTGGAAGCCAAGACCTAACTCTAATTGATAGAATTTGTGGTAAGACTTTGTTGTTTATCAGTTATCCCATCCAACCAGACATAGGAAGTGCAATACGACCTCTGCGTATGGGTTCCCAGGTTTGCCACTTGAAGTTACACAATTATGACAAGTAGAGAAAACACCCCAAAATGTATGTAAATATCCAAAACTCTGAGATTGAAGGAAACAGAGCAAGAAAAAAGATATCTTGCTACTGGATATACCAAGGGAAATAAGTCATGAGTTTACTACCTAACAGGAATATCATTCAAATCAGCATTGGAAAGTTAAATATTCATTAATTAAACACATCCAAGCATTGTAATACAGACATTGATGGTGAAAAAAATAATACCATGAGTCCATAAAGAAAAAGGAAACGGGAAAATACAGTCAGTTGATGTATCGCTGATTCTGTGTATGGAATATACTGTATTCTTGGTTCATTGCAAGTCATTTTTTTCTTAAGTTTGTGTTTTCTTGTTCTCATCTCAGTATGTTTTTCCTCATTATATACTCTTTAGAGTTTAGATTAGGTCTAAATATTATGATAAAGCATTTTGGCAAAAACATACAGATCAGCACAGCCCAACTGGAAGCCAAGATAGCAAATATCTCCATTGTCACAGTATATTTGCCCTGAGCACTGAGGGACGCTGGGATATAAGAGGTCCAGACACTAAGGAAGGCCAGCATGCTGAAGGTAATATACTGAGCCTCGTTGAAACTGTCAGGAAGCCTCCGAGCCAAAAAGGCCACAATAAAACTAATGGTGGCCAGGACAAAGAGGTAACCCAACATGATCCATAAAGCAATGGAAGAGCCTTCGTTGCACTCAATAATGATGACTATGGATTGAATCTGTGTACTGTATTGTGGAAATGGAGGTTCCAAGGATAACCAGGCTGTGCACAAGATGATTTGTAGCAAAAATCCTATCAAAATTATCACGTAGGATACACGTGGATTGGTCCATTTCTTCAAACTGCTGCCTGGTTTGGTGGCCATAAAAAGAAGGACCACCATGATAGTTTTAGCCAAAATACAAGAGATGCAGAGGGCAAAAACCAGGCCAAAGGTAACCTGACGAAGGAGACATTTTTCAGGTTGTGGATAACCGATGAATGCCAAGGAGGTGAGAAAACAGAAGGAAAGGGAAACCAGAAGAAGAATACTTAGGTTATAATTGTTGGCTTTTACTACTGGGCTGGCTTTATGCTTAATGAAAAGCTTTATAATAAAATTAGGGACTAAAGAGGATAGAGCACCGATAACCATCAGACTTGTTCCAAATGGGTCATCATAGGAGAGGTATTCAAAAGACTTCAGCAGACAATCAGATTTCTGGCTGTTTGGCCACTGGTCCCATCGACATCTGATGCAATCAACAGAATCTAAAGAAAGAAAGAAAGAATTTAGATTATTGGAGTTTACATGCACTTACTAATACAATAAATAGACTATTATTTTATTTAGTTTACCTAATGTTTTCCAATAATTTTTTTTTTAACAATTTTGTAAAACCGTTTTTGAAAATCAAATTTTCTTTAAAGTATATATCTGGGCAAAAAAAAAAGCATGCAGTACATCTCCACAATATGCCCACATTTGCCATGTTTTATCTACAAGTGTTGATCTGCAATACATCCAGGGAGTTCATAGCTTCCTGTTTGAGCTGTCTGTGCTATACCGAAATCCCAAGCTGTGTTGTCAGCCCTGCCTGAGTGCTCACCTGCTGGATTAGAAAGTTGCTCCCTCATTTACTTGCAGGCAGGTTGCACACTGTATTGTACGTTTAGATGGCTACTTGGAAGGAGTTAATGTTTCTTGCCAACTTCCCTGATCATGTTCGAGGGCTTTTTCTGGGGTCCAGCCTCCACCCCGTTTGAAAATTTAAAAGAAAAGAGGTTTGGGTCGGACTTTTCCCACAAGGACTTCACCTTCACAGGTATGCTAGGGCAGCCACAGTTAGGCGTAGTTAGGAGCAGGAGGTTTATTAATGTTATACATGTTCTGCTTAATTTTCAGTAAAAGTTGTTTCAACTGCTTTGAGCCTGGTCTGAAGTTATTCAAGGGGTGCATGTTGGGTCTATAAAAGCACTGTGGGTATGTGTAACACCATTATAATGCCGCGTACACACGACCGTTTTTTGGGTTGTAAAAAATTACGCTTTTAAGGGTCTAGAAAAAACAACGATCATTAAAGGGTCACTAAAGGAAATTTTTTTTTTTGCTGAAATGACTGTTTACAGGGCATAGAGACATAATAGTTAACTGATTCCTTTTAAAAATGATTAAAAATAGATAAAAAAACAATCATATAATGTGCCTGCAGTGTAGTTTCGTTTTTGCTGTTGTTTCCTGGTTCTCTGATGTACAGAGAGCCACTAGAGGGCAGTCAGCCAATAGAGAGCAGTGATACTTTGTCTAAAACTCCTCAGCACCAATCCAGTTTAGTTTTACTCACACCTCCTTGATTAGTGACCACCGTGAGAAATCTCCCAGTACTGTGGTCATCAGGAAACAGGCAACCAGGAAGTGTCCAGAACAGAGAGGATTTACAGCAACATGAATGCAAAAACGAACAATGAGGACATGAAACCAGGACTGCAGCAAGGTAAAGGAAGCTATTTAGCTAAAAAAAAAATTTCCTTTAGTGACCCTTTAAAACGGCTTTGCCTACACACGATCGTGAAAAAAAAATGCTCTAGCAAAGTGCAGTGACGTACAACATGTACAACGGCACTATAAAGGGGGAGTTCCAAGCGGATGGCGCCACCCTTTGGGCTGCTTTAGCTGATTTTGTGTTAGTAAAAGACGATTCACGCTTTTCTGTCTGTTACAGCGTGATGCATGTGCTTACTCCATTACGAACGCTAGTTTTACCAGACCGAGCGCTCCCATCTCATAACTTGCTTCTGAGCATGCGCGGGTTTTTCACGTTGTTAAAGCCCACACACGACCATTTTTTACAACCCGAAAAACGACAACGTTAAAAACATGAAAAAATAGAGCATGTTTGAATTTTTTTTTTTGGCCATTTTTTAGAACCCGAAAAATGCTCTGAAGCCCACACACGATCGTTTTTAATGACATTAAAAAAAAACTTCATTTTTTAGAACCCAAAAAACGGTCGCGTGTACGCGGCATAACAGTTTACTTTAAAAACTGAGTTATTGGTTTTGTTTGCACACATTTGCAAAAGTGTACAAAAATTGAAGACTAAAGGTCCACAAGGAAGTCACATAAAAAGAAAAAGTAGTACCTCTGCCAAATCACATTAAAATTAGGATAACGTTGTCATAAACAGGCCTAGCAGCTGTTCACATTGCACATTCAGGTTCTACTGTTTGTAATTAGAGTTGAGCAGACACCTGGATGTTCGGGTTCGGCTGGTTCGGCCGAACTTCGGAAAAAAGTCTGGGTTCGGGACCCGAACTTGACCCGAACCCGAACCCCATTGAAGGGGCTATATTGAATTGTCGGCTTCGTGGGGGTCCCCCCAAATTGAATTACCAGGCCCTTCAGGTCTGGAATGGATATTAAGGGGAACCCCGCCGTCAATTTTAAAAAAAAATGACGTGGGGGTCCCCCCAAATATCCACTCCAGACCCTTCAGATACACACCATCAGATCAAAATCCCGCGGTGACATGGCCGCCCCGTCGCCGCGACGTGCACGTCCCTGGAAGGTAAATACTTCCACGCATGCGTCGAATCACCTCGACGCATGCGAGGGACGGGGTTCGCTTGGACTTATCCGGTGAGTCTGTACAGACGACCGGATCAGTCCGACGGACAGGTTTCCAGCGGATAGATTTCTTAGCATGCTAAGAAATTTTTATCCGCTTGAAAACCGTCGGCTGGAGAAATGTCCGCCGAAAAATGTCCGCTAGGCCGTACACACGACCGGATTTGTCTGCTGGAACTGATCCACGGATAAATCCCAAAGGACAGATCCGGGCGTGTGTACGGGGCCTAAGTCTTCAATTTTTGTATTTATGCTTGAGTCATTGGGATCGCACCTGCTTTTACTTACAGAGGTGATACAGTTAACACAACCGATACAGGTGAGACAGTTAACTTACTGGTTTTATTGGCGATCTCCCCAAGAGGACAAGGTACACACTCAAAACAACAGATAGGTTCTCCTCGTCTAGCTGCTTTCCGAAACCCCGGAGGACAACTTTTGCTGCATATTGAGAGAGGGACCTAGGGAAATTTAAAGTGACCTGTTTTTTTGGTCATATAGCAATTTTTTTTTTGGAACAAACAATTATGCCGAATACACACGATAATTTTTCGGGTTCTAAAAAATGAAGTTTTTCAGGCTCTAGAAAAAACTAAGTTTTTTTCAACTTGATCATTAAAACGGCCTTGGCTACACACGATCGTGAAAAAAAAATGCTCTAGCAAAGCGTGGTGATGTACAACACGTAAAACGGCACTATAAAGGGGAAGTTACATGCGGATGGCGCCACCCTTGGGACTGCTTTAGCTGATTTTGTGTTAGTGAAAGACGATTTGCGCTTTTCTGTCTGTTACAGCGTGATGAATGTGCTTACTCCATTACGAACGCTAGTTTTCCCAGAACGAGCGCTCCCGTCTCATAACTTGCTTCTGAGCATGCACAGATTTTTCACGTCGTTAAAGCCCACACACGACCATTTTTTACAACCCGAAAAACGACAACGTTAAAAACATTGTGAAAAATTAGAGCATGTTCGGAAAAAAATTGGGCCATTTTTTAGAGCCCGAAAAATGCTCTGAAGCCCACACACGGTCGTTTTTAATGACATTAAAAAAAACGTAATTTTTTAGAACCCGAAAAATGATCGTGTGTACGCGGCATAACTCCCGGCTGACAGACTCTAAAGTCTCATACACACGGTACGATTGTTGAAAGGGGATTGTCTGTTGACAGACTGTTTGTTGTCCTAAATTCCTACCGTTAGTACGTTCTTTTTGACAATTGTTGTCCAATTTTCGTCAAACAAATGTTGGATGACAGTCTAGTAAATTTTCGGCGGACAACGGCTCCACGTCTGATTTTCATTTGGTCAGTACACAAACCCATCACACGAAAGTCGAAAGTACAAACACGCATGCTCGGAATCAATGCTCACCAAACACAAAATTAGCAGAAGGGGCCCAAAGGGTGGCGCTCACAAACTGAAATTCCTCGTAGTACGTCACTACGTTCGTGTTTGTGGCACGACAATTGTGTACCGTTAGTATGCAAGACAAGATCCTTGCACACGCCCTTTTGACAAAAATCAGCTGCTCAGGTTGGCAAACAATCGTACTGTGTGTCTTAAGGCTTGAAACTTTTAGTTGCCACAGGAATATCAAAGCACAGAAGGTGAATATCTTCAATAAGGGTATATTTGAGTCCCAAAGGAAGAGTTGTGTTAGGGTTGGAGTTAAAATAAGGGTTGGGGGGTTTAAGTGATGGGGTGGATTTTTCATCTTCTGTATTGAACCCTGTCTCAACAGCTACTAGTACAGGACTCTAGTGGAAGCAAAATATTGTTCAAAACGCTACCATTAGTGTTCAGCACTCCATATGCACAAAGATGTTATCCAAAAACTTCAAAAGGTAGGGGTAACCTGGCCAAGGAATTCTGGTGTATGTTAAGGTTTAAATTAAATGTTTGATTCATAAGAAAGGTGCTATACAAAGAGCCTTGGGGTTGGAGAAATAATTAAAATACACAGTTGGCTGCCCTTGAAAGAACAGACAAGAGCTTTAGTTATCAGATCCCACCAATTGAGCACCAAATGTGTGTAAGTGCCTGTTGCCTGCTATAATGCACTGTCGTTTAAGCTAAGGTGGAAGAGCCCCACTGGTGAACTTATACTTGTTTTATTGTAAATTTAGTATATAATTAGAATAATCTTACTTGATTATCTTTAGAAGGCCAAAACAATAGGCTTGAGTTGATGGTGAGTACTTGTCCAGGAGCTGCTGCACTATCATAACTGCCAACCTTAATCTGACGTATGCCACCCTCTGGGCTCAGCTGCCAGTTTACAATGTCATAGACTGCAGGCGGTTCTCCATTCTCATCAAAATAAAATTCATTCCCATTACTTAGGCTCACATGGACTTTCTTCATGTAATACAGGAGCTGGCAAAGAGAAGGGAATCTTACATAAATAAATGTGTATCAGAGTATGTTAGTTCTCTACAAAGTAAGGCATCTGTTTATTAGTACTTTATTAAAGATACTCTAAAGCCCTGTACACATGATCGGATATCTGATGGAATCTAATCCGGATTATTTTGTCGGATATCCGATGAAGCTGACTTTCATCAGTCTTGCATACACACTATAAGACTAAATTCCAACCCTGTCAAAACGCGGTGACGTAAAACACTACGACGAGCCGAAAAAAATGAAGTTCAATGCTTCCGAGCATGTGTCGACTTGATTCTAAGCATGCGTGGATTTTTCTCCAATAGAGTTTCACACAGACGATCAGATTTTTCTATCTATTTTTTTCTATCCTGTTTTCATCGGACAAACCGATCGTGTGTACACGGCTTTATAGTGTATCTATGTTAGTTTTTTCAGCTTTTTGTTTTGCTATTTAATTCAAAGAGAGTCCCAAGTCAATCTAGTCAGCGTTTGGACGGGGCGAAGGACAGGCTGCTTTGATGCCCTGTTAAACAAAGCACGACATAAAGACACAGTGTCTGTGCAATGGGCTCTCTCAACTCACTGATCCCCACTTAGTTTGCACTTCTCTGCCGTTCCTTTCATCTCAGCAAGTGAAAATATGCAGTGCTTCTAGGTATGGAAGATCATGTGAACTCCTCCTAGGTGACAGTGCTGAGGTCTAGCAGCCAATCACTAGGCCCAAGCACACCCACAAAGTAGTGATGTCACCACTCCCCCTAGTGCCCAAAACCAGCCAACACTGGGTATTTTACTCCTGGCTAAGGCAGAAGAAGAAACAGTCGGGGGGGGCACTGGTAAGTGGAGTATAGGAGGGTGGTGTGTATGTGTGGATAGGGGGCTCTTTACACACACTCTAGTGCACAAACTAACATTAAAGTAACTGTTATGCTATTTCCATATTGTTAAAAAACTCTTATATCCTCGTTTATTAAATTATTGAAGTTTTTTTTTTTTTCAATTGACCTGATCCAGGCCTTTACAGGGTGAAATTTCAACTTTTTGGAATCAATGAACTAGTTATTTTTTTTTTATAAAGCTTTATATAATATTTAATTTATAATAAAATAAACATTGATTTGAAAGATACAGTAAATGGCCAAATGTATGTGGATACCCTCCAACTTACTGAGTTTTCTTAAAGTGGTTGTAAACCCTTTCTTATAACCTTGTGCTGCAGGTAAGCCTATATTAAGGCTTACCTGTAGCTAACCAGGATATCTCCTAAACCTGCACGATTTAGGTGATATCCCCTGTCCCCTGCATTTGCCGATATCATCGGCACATGCGCACTGGGGTAAACTGAAGCAATGGCACCTATGTGCCATTGCTGCAGGCTCCGTGTCGTTACAGGAGGCTCCGCGGGAGTGATGTCATCGCGGCTTCGGCCAATCACAGCATCGGAGCCGCGATACCCGGGCGTAACTCCGGGACAACATGTTGACGGCTGGAGGGGAGACGAGGACCGCTGTGGGGGCTTCGATCTGAGGTAAGTAATACATAATGAGCTAGTATGCAAAGCATACTAGCTCATTATGCCTTTGTCTTGCAGGTTTTTTTTTTAACAAGGGTTTACTTCCTCTCTAAATTAGCTTCATAGAGACATAGTTTGATGACCTTGGTGTGGAGGAATGTAAAGCGGAGTTCCAGCCTGTAAAAAAATAAAATAAAAGTCAGCAGCTACAAATACTGTAGCTTCTGACTTTTAATATAAGGGCACTTACCTGTCCAGGTATCCCTAGCCGATTTTTCCATCAACTGTGGGTGCAGAAACCGGCATCTTCACTAAGGGAAACATGAAATGAAGCCTTTCAGCTTCACAGCCTGTTTCCTACTGAGGATGCGCGAGTCACACTGCACTTTCTGAATGGTCCCACTACTGGGACCTGTGTCTCCCAGAAAGCAGCAGGGGGGAAAGAGATGGGACATGGAAATGTCATAGATCACTGAGATCATTGTGTGGTGATCTTACCCAGAAGTGGGAGTGGGTACCAGGTTTTGACAGGTATCCGCCACCCCCCCCCAAAAAAAAGTGCCAACTGTGGCAGTGGAGGGGGGAGGGTGCCAACAAGCGGAGCTTCCCCTTTTGGGTGGAGCTCTGCTTTATGTTGCCTATACCTCAACCCTACTATATACTTTTGGAATTAATTGGAACACTGATTTTGAACCAGGCCTTCTCATCTATTATCAGTGCCTAAGCTCATAAATGCTCTTAAGGATAAATGGACTTAAATTCCCACAGACACACTCCAAAGTTCAGTGGAAACCCTTTTTAGAAAAGGGGAGGCCGGTATAGCTAAAGGGGGATATCCCACTCTATATTAATGACCACAGTTATAAAATACTATGTCCAACAAGCACATCAAGGTGTAATGGTCCAGGGTCTGCAAACTTTTGGCAATAATGTTCAATTCCCTTCTAAGAAGATTTGTGCATTACATTACCTGCCAAGGCTTGAAATGGTATATGTCTGCGCAACGACTTGATGACAATGTCCCTTCCTGCAAAACACAGTTTTTTAGATCTTCCAGAGCTTTGGCCACTGCGTATACTGCTGTGTAGACATTGTATGTGGTCCTTAAATTGGAGACATCAGTAAAACTGTTTTGAATATTTTCTAAACTTTCCTGTCCTGTGCACTCTCTAAATGAAGAGTCCAAAACATCTGTGACATTTCTATCTGTATTGAATTTGCAGTCAAAGGCTTCTTCCCAAAACATTTTTATCCAGTCACTTCCCAAGGACATGGAGGGATTGATAGCATTGAGAAACTTCTTAAGTCCTGGAATGCTTCCACTGTAGAATGCAAGGCCAATGGTGCCGGTCAAGAGTTTTGAGTATTTTTCAATGGAATGTATACTTGTTGTGGACCAAGCTTCACTGGCCACAAATGTCTTGTCCGTAACATTCTGGCTCAGCATCTCATCTAGGATAGCAAAGAGTTCAATGTCGGTGGAGAACACAACAACAACCTTAACTGTTGATGCTCGCATGATCTTGACAATATGTTGCGCATTGCGTTCTTGATCATTCATAATTATGTTCTCAGTGAAGGCCACGCATGCTCCACCCTTTAGTAATTCTTGTTTAACCAATTGGATTCCTTGTTGACCATAATCACTATCTGAAGCTAGCAAACCGACCCAGGTCCAACCAAAATACAGCACCAGTGTTGCTAGTCCAACAGATTGGAAGGCATCGCTTGGAACGGTCCTGAAGAAGGATGGGAATTTGCTACGATCACCAAGTAGATAGCTTGTGGAAAAATGACTAATCTGTTATGAATAAAAAATTACAGCTGTATATCAAAAGTGAAATATCTTTGTTTTGAGCTCTAAGGCAAAATAGTCTAGCCTAGTTAAGAATATTTAAAATAATTAATAACTTTCTAAATGTGGTCTTCACCTTTTTCTGAACATTTATCCCATTGTGCAGAGTTAGGAATAGTTAAAACTAGGGATGAACTGAACTGCCCTGTCAAATAAAAAATTCAATTTTTTGGGCTAATAGGCAAGGGTAGGGGTGTCAAATAGTATAGGTGGTGGGCACTGCTCTAGAAAACATGTACCAGTGCGAAATTTAAAAAAAAGCAGGGGCAGTAGGAGCAGTGAGATTTACAATTAAAAAATGGTTTTAAATTGCCAGCAAATGAAATTTCCCCTCTGACTTCCACCTGAAAAATATCTCAACATGGGGGTATGAATTGGTAGTTGTGGGGTTCTGTGGCCGGGGGCTTATAAAAATCTGAAAGCCCCCCTTTAAAAATAAGGAGGGAGGAACCCAGATACCTTCCCCTCATGTGAATGAGTAAGAAGTACATAGCACCCATACTCAGGGCTTTTTTTTCTCAGAAAATAGTTGCAGGAACTTAAAGGGTCACTAAAGGAAAACATTTTTTTGCTGAAATGACTGTTTACAGGGTATAGAGACATAGAAGTTAACTGACTCCTTTTAAAAATGATTACAAATAGATAAAAATCAATCATATAATGTGCCTGCAGGTTAGTTTCACTTTTAAACTGGTTTCATGTTCCTGTGAACTAGAGAGACACACAGAACAAAAACAAACAAATCCAGGGCAGTGTTTTGTTTTTAAAATGAATCTGATTGGTTCTGTTAAGTTTTAGACACACAGTAATGACAGCTTAGACCATCGTGAAAAGCTCCCAGCACTGTGGTTATAAGGAGCCAGACAAGCAGGTAGTGTGGAGATCACCGCAGAATTACAGCAACTTCAAAGCAAAAACAAACAATAAGGACATTAAACCAGTACTGCAGTAAGGTAAAGGAAGCTATTTAGCTAAAAAAAAAATTCCTTTAGTGATCCTTTAAGCAAGACACCTCAAAACCCCCACATACACTGTCTAAACCGCATCGAATAGTGGATGTGGACAAATGTCACTAACAGTGGGAGGGTCTTAAATGGGCACTAAATACCAGAAGTGCATTACATACAAAGTGTAGTTCAGGAGTTCAGGGGTGCGCTATGTACAGAGTTCAGGGGTGCATTACGTACAAAGTGCAGGGTTCAGGGGTGTGCTATGTACAGAGTTCTGGGGTGCATTACGTACAAAGTGCAGAGTTCAGGGGTGTGCTATGTACAGAGTTCTGGGGTGCATTACGTACAAAGTGCAGAGTTCAGGGGTGTGCTATGTACAAAGTTCAGGGGTGCGCTACGTACAAAGTGCAGAGTTCAAGGGTGCACTATGTACAGAGTTCAGGGGTGCCTGTCGTACATAGTGCAGAGTGCAGGGGTGTGCTATGTACAGAGTTCAGGGGTGCATTACGTACATAGTGCAGGGGTGTGCTATGTACAGAGTTCAAGGGTGCGCAACGTACAAAGTGCAGAGTTCAGGGGTGCACTACACACAGAGTACAGAGTTCAGCCCTCCCCATCCACATTACACTTTCACCCCTCTTTAGGTCTGACCTCCGCATACAACCCTCCCCCTCCACTGCCCCCATCTCCCCCCCTCCTTAAAAACTCCACCATCTCTTACATGTCTTACTTTTGATGCTGTGTTAAACTGAAGCACCCAGTTGGCTCTAGTACCTCCTCTCCCACTTTAGGTGGCTCTGCCTCTCTCACTTGCAGGGAGACCATCCAGTGGGTGTGTCGGCATCCACACTGCACCCCGGGCACCTGCATCTCCCTTGTCCCCATCCTGCACTCATAGGGAGCCACTCAAGAGATCAGATCTGTGGGAGCTATTGGGAGACAGGCTGTCACTTGTAAATACAGAAGCAAGACTTCTGTGTTTACTAATGATAGTGATGAGCAGGGAGCAGAGGGCCTGAGCCAAAGGTGGTGGAACTGAGTTCCACCAAGTTCCAGCTGAAAAAAGCCCTGACCATACTTATTCGGACCCTGCACACACAGCAGATTCTAACAGTATTCCTAGCTGAACGACAGCTCCCTCTGCTATATAAGGGAAGGGAAAGAAATAATAGTGACTTCAGTGGACAAATATGGCCATTGCCCAAATGCTGTATAGCTAGTTACCAAATTTGGGAAGGGAGGCCACTGCCATCCCCCGTGTCACTTTGAACATTTGCCATAAAATGCAAACATGCTTTGGAGTTGGAGGATCAAATAAAAAACTCAGTGATTATAATAAGGATACACATCTGCAAAACAAAGTACCTGATTGTATTTGTAGAGTCCTAGAATATGGGCTAATAAAATTGAGTGTGTGGAGATTGCCGGTCCAATAATGGCTGCTAGAGGAATGTTGGGAAGACACCTGTAGTTGGGGATGGCCATTTTGGCGCCACTTAGGACTTGTAAAGAGCTTCCGAGGTCCAGACGGAGAGTGTCACAGGAATCTAAAGCTTGGAAGCCTAGTGTCACATTGGGAAGAATATTGGGGTCCTGGTTGATCTCTTCCATAGCAAACATCATGGCTTGGGACTGTTGGAAGCTCTCAAAGTGGAACCTGATGTGTTAACATAATACGATGATAATCTTTACATAGAGAAGTTACATGGAGAAGTTTCACTTTTTGAACTCCAAAAATCTCTATTTGTATGCAAAAAAAAAAAACTATAATAACATAATGTGGTAGCTCTTTCACATGTTTATATAATAGCCTCAGCTGCTTTATTGAAAACACTTGTTGCTTAGAGAGCTCAATAGCTCAAGTTCCAAACTAAACTGGTCATTCTCTCCCACCTGTCATCTGTGCTCAAAGCAGCAGCATGGAGGATCAGTAAAGCCCTGTTCACACGATCGGATATCTGATGAAATCTAATCCGATGGATTTTTTCGTTGGATATCCGATGAAGCTGACTTTCATCAGTCTTGCCTACACACCATCGGTCAAAAATCCGACCGTGTCCAAACGCGGTGATGTAAAACACTATGATGTGCTGAGAAAAATGAAGTTCAATGCTTCCGAGCATGCGTCGACTTGATTCTGAGCATGTGTGGATTTTTAACCGATGGACATCCGCACAGACAATCGTTTTTTTATCCATAGGAAAATTTTAAAACATGTTCTTTTTTTTTCACTGATGAAAAACAAACCGATGGGGCCCACACACGATTGGTTTGTCCAATGAAAACGGTCCATCGATCCGTTTTCATCAGAAAAACAGGGATTTAGAGAGAAGCGGTCTAAAATCTCCCCTGCTGTAATTGGTGATCTGTAAAATATAGACTTGATGTGACTTGTAAAAAAGCTATAAAATGTCTATATATACCGTATTTATCGGCGTATACCGCTCACTTTTTTGCCCTGAAATTCAGGGAAAAATCGTGGGTGCGCGATATACGCCGATACCCGCTTCCCGTGCCGAGTTTGAACTACTGTGCCGGCATATACCGAGTGCAGTACACTCGTGTATAGTCGAGCAGGCTCGGCTCCTCTCGCAGTCACGTCCTGGTTGTAAAAAAAAAAAAAGAAAACAAGTATATACATATATTTATACAGTATTTGTAAAATAAATGTTAATTTATATTATTGTAAAATTCGTACACAAAATATTTGTAAATAAAGTTCCACGTACACAGAGCAAGTAACCCCAGGTGGTCTCTCGGTGAAGGTATTGACATAGACAGAAGCACCAAGGTGAAGGGGTAATACAACTCCCACCAATATATCTCCTGGCTGTTTGACCTCCTGAAGCTCAGAGATGTCCAGTCTGCATTGATGTCCACAGCAGTGGCGGAGTAGAAGGAGATGGAAGAGAAGGACGCGATATGTTACAGTGTAGATTTGGACCAACATGCTGAGATAGAATATCCTGAGAAGACAATGGGCTTATTTTCAGATTTCAATTAATATTGGTATGTGGTACAATCTCATCCTGCTGCTTTAAAGTCGTCCCAACCAAAAAAATCTCTGAGAAGCTTTAGGAACGATGACAAGCATTTAACTCATTCTCCATGGAGAAGAGATGCCGAAGAGTGGATATGATTGCAATATACAAATATCTCAATGGTGATTCTAGCATAGGGAGGAAACTATTCAGTCTCAGGTTAAGAGGACACATGGCCACTTAATGAAGTTGGACGAGAAACAGATTAACCTTAAACTGTGTAAGGGTTTTTTTCCTGTCAGAGTGCTAAAGATGTAGAACTCCCTTCCACAATTGGTGGTGCCAGCAGCTAATGTCGATAATAAAGAAAAATATTAGATGGGTATCTTAGCAAATTCAATATACAGGGATATGGGAAATGGTATTGGCATAAACACACACATCCACACAAGTTGAAAAGTTAAACTGAATGGGGTGGTGTCTTTATTCAACCTTACCAACTACTGTATGTAACTTTAAAGTGTAACTAGACCCACGATCCATCTTGCTTCAAGCCCTTCCATCAGTCTTGGCCACACAAAGGCATGTCAGAATCTCCTCAGCTGTGCCCACACATGCCCTTTGCACTCCTATTCATCCCTTTGAAGAGTTAATCTGGAGTATTAGCCTATACTTGGAAGCTCCCCATAGCTCCCCATCGCTGTGTACATCAGGAGTACACAGTACATGTGCAGGCTCAGCTCCAAAATTGTTGACATGCTGATGTGTAATCTCATCTGCTAAATCTCACGGGGTCACGGATAGCTGAATGAAAGCCTGGAAGAAAGGACTACAGACAAAGTGTAGAAGTTCCAACAATGTTGCTATGTAACCTAACTTCAACATGATGTAATATTAAACGTAGTTGCCAATCGTTTTAATTTTTATAGCTTTCAGCTTTTCATTTTCAGCTTCAACTTTTCTGGGAAGGCTGTCCACAACGTTTAGGAGTGTGTCTATGGGATAGTTTGACCATTCTTCCAGAAGAGCATTTGTGAGGTCAGGACTCTATGCAGGCCAGTCAAGTTCCTCCACCCCAAACTTTCTTATCCTTGTCTTTATGGGCCTTGCTTTGTGCACTGGTGGGCTGTCATGTTGGAACAGGAAGGGGCCGTCCCCAAACTGTTACCACAAAGTTGGGAGCATGAAATTGTCCAAAATGTCTTGGTATTCTAACGCCTTAGAAGTGTCTTTCACTGGAACTAAGGGGCAAACTTCAACCCCTGAAAAACAACCTCCCACCATAATCCCCCCTCCACCAAATGATTTGGACCAGTGTACAAAGCAAGGTCCATAAAGACATGAATGAGCGAGCTTGGGGTGTTGGAACTTGATTGGCTTCAAACAGATAAAACACCTTTGGGATGAATGAGAGCGGAGAGACTGCAAACCAGGCATCCAACATCAGTGCCTGACCTCACAAATGCGATTGTTGAAAACTGGTCAAACATTCCCATAGACAATCCTAAACCTTGTGGACAGCCTTCCCAGAAGAGTTGAAGTTGTTGTAGCCGCAAAGGGTGGGCCAACTCAATATTGAACCCTACGGACTAGGACTGGGATGCCATGAAAGTTCATGTGTATGTAAAGGCAGGTGTCCCAATACTTTTGACAATATAGTGTCTATTGTGACATATCAGGAATATATTCATACAGAGTTTTAAAGGTCCACTATTATTTATTTTTTTACTTTTTGCTTCAATCCTGTATTTTTTTGTTGCAACTCAGTCCATGCACAAAATACAGAAATCAAGATAAGAGCTCAAGATAAAGCTGAATAGCCCAATAAAAGATAAAATAACAAAAACCAACAGCATTGCCCTTGAAAAGATGAAAAGCGCAGTATTGAGCTCATCTCACACAATATCTATTAACATAATAGTGACTTATTGGTAATTAAACTGTCAGCACAAACTGTCAGCGCTATAAAAAATCCTGTATAATAATAATAATAATAATTAGTATAATTTTAACAATAGGGATTTTATTGTAGATGTGTTCTCAGTATATAACAGCTTGGGTCCATCATACTTACTGTTATAGCACGTTGTCCCCCCACCTCCACGGAATTTGTTTACTTCCCTTTTTTATATTAAAATCACTCTGCAGCCGGTGACTTTATTAACCCCTCAGAGTCTGCTTCACGTCACTGCGAGTCATTTTCTCTGTGCAATTAAATGATCACATAAATTCTCCATAGAAAACGAGATGTAAGATGCTTTTCTCTCGGGGAAGTGAATTAAGTCAATTAGCCTGCTCTGGGATTTCCTACTGCCGGAACAAATAACGTACAGTATGTTCAAGATATAAAGACTATTTTTCCGCAAGAAGAATAAATTATCATTACATTTCAAGGCAAATAAAATAAAGTTTTATTACTTAGAAATAAATGATTATAATATTGGCTGGAACTCCCCTTTTGATTTACCGGTGTTCATCCTTTCTAGGCACTACCTGCAACCTTTATAAGGTCTTGTGTACACTGGTGCTTAAAGAATAAATGAAATAAAAATAATAATTGTATCTATTATAGTGATACCAAATACACAGGGGCAGATCCACAAAGATCTGCCCCGGCGCATCGTATCTGAGATACGCTACGCCGCCGTACCTTACCTGGCTTTGGTTCGAATCCTTAAAGATTTTGCGCCATAAGTTACGGCGGCATAGTCTATCTCTCGCGGCGTAAGGGCGCAGAATTCAAATTGGGTGGGTAGGGGGCGTGTTTCATTTAAATGAAGCGCGTCCCTGCAACGATTGAACTGCGCATGCGCCGTCCCTAAATTTCCCGCCGTGCATTGCGCGAAATGACGTCGCAAGGACGTCATTGTTTTGACTTGGACGTAAATTACGTCCATCCCGCGATTCACGGACGACTTACGCAAAAAAAATAAAAATAAAAATTAAACGCGGGAACAACGGCCATACTTAACATAGCAGGTTTAACTATACTCCACGAAACAGCAGCTTTAACTATACGCCGGAAAAAGCAGACTAGAGACGACGTAAAAGAATGCGCCGGCCGCTCGTACGTTCGTGGATCGTCGGAAATAGCTAATTTGCATACTCGACGCGGAAAACGACGTGAAGGCCACCCAGCGGACGCCGAAAAATTGCATCTTAGATCCGAAGGCGTACGAGCTGTACGCCTGTCGGATCTAACCCAGATGCCGTCGTATCTTGTTTTGAGGATTCAAAACAAAGATACGACGCGGGAAATTTGAAAGTACGCCGGCGTATCAGTAGATACGCCGGCGTACTCGCTTTGTGGATCTGCCCCACACTGTTTTATTTACATTGTCCCTTCTATTTCTGTATGGGGATAATGACACTGTAATTATTTTAATAAAATAAAAATAAAACATCTTCTACAACGAAAATGTCACAAAATGTGAGCATGACTAGAATAATGAAAGACCTGGGAACCCTGGGATGGAGCTTAAAAATAAGTCCTCTGGCCAGGCCATGACAAATTATGGACATGGGCAGGTTGCGCCTAACAGTACTGCCTTGTACACACGATTGGAATTTCCGATGAAAAAAGTCAGACAGAATTAATTTTTTCATTGGATATTCCGACCGTGTGTGGGCCCCATCTGACTTTTTTCCGTCGGAGTTTAGAAATCCTATCGGAAATTCCGATCGTCTGTGTGGAACTCTGACAGAAGAAAAAAACATGCATGCTCAGAATCAAGTCGATGCATGCTCGGAAGCATTGAACTTCATTTTTCTTGCCTTGTCGTAGTGTTTTACGTCATCGCGTTTTGGACGGTTGGAATTTGGTCTGGCAGTGTGTATGCATGACAGCTTGAACGGAATTCCGATGGAAAATTCCATCGGATTTTATCCCATTGGAAATTCCGATCGTGTGTACAGGGCATAAGAGCAGCCTAAAGAAGGGATGATTAAACAACCCGAACCTAGTCGCTATATACACTCCTAAGTACTGTGCAACAAGTGACAGAATCACAGCCATGCATAAACCTCAGGACAAAGAATGATTGAAAAAAATTTTTAGTTTTCAACTTAATATTTTCTGCACACATAATGATTTTACTTGGCCTAACTGAGCGTACCTTAAATAAAAACTTAAAGGGGTTGTAAAGGTAAAAAAAAATCCCCTTGATAGTTACATGGGGCCATATTCTCAAATAATTTACGCCGGCGTATCAGCAGATACGCCGACGTAAGTCCGATCCTATGTTTAAGTGTATTCTCAAACTGAGATACACTTAAACATGCTTAAGATACGACGGCCTGCGCCGTTGTATCTTAGGCTGCAATATTTACGCTGACCGCTAGGTGGCGGTCAGCATAGAATATGCAAATGACTAGTCACTCCGATTCTCTAACGTACGCTTGCCCGCCGTAGTGTTTTAACGTCGTTTCCGTAAGCGATACGCGGCGTAAAGATAAACATGCCCCCTAGGTGGCGTACTCAATGTTAAGTATGGCCGTCGATCACGCGTCGAAATTTGAAAATTTAACGTCATTTGCGTAAGTCGTCCGTGAATGGCACTGGACGCCATTTACGTTACAGTCAAAACAAATGACGTCCGTGAGACGTCATTTAGCGAAATGCACGTCGGGTAATTTACCCGACGGAGCATGCGCATTACGATCGGCACGGGAGCGCGCCTAATTTAAATGATCCACGCCCCCTACAAGGATCATTTGAATTAGGAGGGCTTGCGCGGGTGGACTTTACGCGAGGCCGCCGCAAGTTTACAGGTAAGTGGTTTGGGAATCAGGCAATTGCCACTTAAATTTGCGGCGGCGTAACGTAAAGGACATACGTTCCGCCGCCTCAGATCTTTAAGAATATGCCCCATAGTTACATAGTTAGTCAGGCTGAAAAAAGACACAAGTCCATCCAGTTCAACCACAAAAACTAAAAAAACTAAATAAAAAACACAGTACAATCCCATACACCCAACTCCATACCCACAGTTGATCCAGAGGAAGGCAAAAAACCCCAGCAGAGCATGATCCAATTTGCTACAGCAGGGGAAAAAAATTCCTTCCTGATCCCCCGAGAGGCAATCGGATTTACCCTGGATCAACTTTACCTACAAATCTTAGTACTCAGTTATTTTATGTACATTTAGGAAAGTATCCAGGCCTTTCTTAAAGCAATCTACTGAGCTGGCCAGAACCACCTCTGGAGGGAGTCTGTTCCACATTTTCACAGCTCTTACTGTATTTGGAGGTGAAATCTCTTTTCCTCTAGACGTAAAGAGTGCCCTCTTGTCCTCAGTGTTGACCGTAAAGTGAATAACTCAACACCAAGTCCACTGTATGGACCTCTTATATATTTGTACATGTTGATCATATCCCCCCTAATTCTCCTCTTCTCAAGAGTGAATAAATTCAGTTCCTCTAATCTTTCCTCATAGCTGAGCTCCTCCATGCCTCTTATCAGTTCGGTTGCCCTTCTCTGCACTTTCTCCAGTTCCCTTTTTGAGAACTGGTGCCCAAAACTGAACTGCATATTCCAGATGAGGTCTTACTAATGATAGCTTCCTTTACCTTAGTGCAGTACTCCTTCACTTACCTCATCCTTCCATTTTGCTTTTAAATGTCCTTATTTCTTCTGAGAAATACTCACTTCCTGTTCTTCTGTCTGTAACTCCACACAGTAATGCAAGGCTTTCTCCCTGGTGTGGAGTGTCGTGCTCGCCCCCTCCCTTGAGGGGGAAGGGGGCGAGCAGGAGAGTCAGGACGCCCACTAACACACAGCTCCTTTCTCTATCTGCAACGTAGAGAGCGTCCTGACTCTTCTGCTCGCCCCCTCCCCCCACAAGGGAGGGGGCGAGCACGACAGAAAGCCTTGCATTACTGTGTGGAGTTACAGACAGAAGAACAGGAAGTGAGGATTTCTCAGAAGAAATAAGGACATTTAAAAGCAAAATGGAAGGATGAGGTAAGTGAAGGAGGACTGCACTAAGGTAAAGGAAGCTATTTAGGGGAATTTTTTGTTTTTACCTTTACAACCCCTTTAATTAAGACCAGCATCTGTTGGCACATTGAACACTTTGGTCAGGACCATGTAAAGTACAAAATAATGTATAGAGTGCAGGGGTCAGGAATAAGTCATGTACAACACAAAAGAAGCATAGGTCAGAAAGCGCTCAAGACAAGAGTAAACCTCTATGCTGTGCAGTCAAAGTAGTAGGTGAATCCCATATGATCCAGTCTACACATTTTTATGACACAGCCAGATCTTTAGTGTTAATAGATTTATTCTTTTTTTTTTTGTTTTCAATATTTAGTTTATTCACAAAGCTTAAAATAATATCTGTCCAAAAGTTAGTAAATAAACACATGTGAGTAGCACAATTAAGGACAGCCTAGGCCAGTGATGGCGAACCATGGCACACCAGATGTTTTGGAACTACATTTCCCATGATGCTCAACTACACTGCAGAGTGCATGAGCATCATGGGAAATGTAGTTCCAAAACATCTGGGGTGCCAAGGTTCGCCATCACTGGCCTAGGGAAATAACAGATCCACAAAAGGTTGCTTACATGTTCCAGAGATGGTGTAACAGGCTTGTGATGCGATGACACAAAGGCAGCAGATGTGGGTAGAATTAGCTGACAGGTGGGTGCTGGAGGCCATGGTGCCGTCACAGATGCCGCTGTCCCCCATAAAGCTCAAGCCGGCATTGACCCGTCTTGAGAAAAGGCTACCCCGAAGCACATTGTCATAGCAACAGCTCCACCTATATCCCTGTGACGAGCCTATGACTGCTTGAGCTTTGCGGGGGTACAGCGGCATCTGGCGCAGGTGCTCGGGACGGCACCCCAGCCTTCAGCACCGACCATGTGACAGTGATTGATGCTGGTGATTGTCCACTTTGGCCCATATAATTCTGTCTTTTTTGCACAGTTTTTTTACCAGCTCATTGTCAGCCAGGCTTAAAGTAGAACTGATGGGAAAACCTTTTTTCTTTATTTTGGATAGAGCAAGAGAGGGGTATAACCATTGTCAGAATTTTTTTCTCCATCTGTGTCTGTCATGGGTAGATTTACCTTCACTTCCTGTCCCATAGCCAAACAGGAAGTGAGGGGAAATCCCTGCAAATTAAGGGAATTCATTGGGCATCCCCAGGTCACCAGAACTAGTGTTCCCATTGGAAGATTTCCCCTCTATTACTTTTCTGGGGACAGCCCAAAATTTTACTTTCAATGATAATGGTAAACAGGACAACTAGAGAGGCGGAATTTCCCTAACGGGGGCACAGACAGCAATAATAACTGACAGGGGTTCCAATCCCTCTCCACTGTATCCAAATTTTTTTTTGCCTTTTGTTATACTTTAAAGCGATTGTATAGGCATAAGTGGTGCAAGATTACATCCAATGGGCCGGATTCAGAAAAGAGATACGCCGGCGTATCTCCTGATACGCCGGCGTATCTCTGAGTCCGGCCGTCGTATCTATGCGCCTGATTCATAGAATCAGGTTACGCATAGATATGCCTAAGATCCGACAGGTGTAAGTGTCTTACACCGTCGGATCTTAGGCTGCAATTTCACGCTGGCCGCTAGGTGGCGCTTCCGTTTGTTTACGCAAGGAATATGCAAATTAGTATTTACGTCGATTCAGAAACGACCGCCCGGCGCTTTTGTTTTACGTCGTTTGCGTTCGGCTTTTTCCGGCGTATAGTTACACCTGCTATATGAGGGGTATGTGCGGCGTATCCTATGTTAAGTATGGCCGTCGTTCCTGTGTCGAGTTTCGAAATTTTTACGTTGTTTGCGTAAGTCGTTCGCGAATATGGCTGGACGTAATTTACGTTCACGACGAAAGCATAACAAGTTGCCGACTTCATTTGGAGCATGCGCACTGGGATTCAGTCGCGGCCGGCGCATGCGCAGTTTGTTCAGCGTGGGGACGCGCAACATTTAAATGATACACGCCCCCTACCCGCCGAATTTGAATTTCGCCTGGTGGATTTACGCTACGTCGCCGCAACTTTACAGGCAAGTGCTTTGTGAATACAGCACTTGCCTGAAAAACTTGCGGCGGCGTAACGTAAATGAGTTACGTTATGCCAGCAGAAAGATCCGCTGATCTTTCTGAATCTGGCCCAATGTGTATAAACCCTTTGCTTCCCAGGTGATCTATTACTAGGGCTTTTGTTTGTTATACATGTGATTGGTTACAATGACAACACCCGACTAGGTGAGTGGTCTATGTTTTGGTGAAATATTGCACTCTAATGTTAATGTTTTGATTTCGTGATTGGTGTCTCTCCTGTTCAAGATGCCATTTTTATTATGTAGAACGCTGACATCGGCTTGTCAAATATAACCGAAAACTGTGAACTGCTCAGGCTTAGATGAGGCTTAGATAAGGGTGTTATGCCTAAACACGTACGGGTTTCCCGGCTGACTTTTTACCGCCGGGAAACCCGAGGGGAAAGCCGAGAACCGGCTCGCCAGCCTTTTCCCCCTACACACGCCAGTTTTCCTGGCAGGAAAACTATCATGAGAGTTTTGGCTGGGAAACCCGGCCATGTATATGCTCCAATGCAGCGTTTCCCATAGGAAAACTGCCAGGAAAAAGACCGCCGTGAATCGCGGTAGGAAAAAAGAGAACATGTTCTCATTTTTCCCACCGGGATTCCACGGCAGTTTTCCTGTCAGGTAAACTGCCATGGAGCATAAACAAGGCCAGTTTTCCCGGCCAAAAGCTGTCATGGCAGTTTTCCCAACGGGAAAATTGGTCGTGTGTACGAGGAAATAGTCCTGGTTCACTGCTGTGAGTGCTGGTTGGGGAGGGAGCCCATCCCAGTTCCAGATTTCAGTGTGTGGAAGTACGAATTAAGCCGCACATTGAAGCAAGCCCACTCGTGATGGAATGTGGCAGTCTCAGCCTGGGATCCCACCAGGTCATGCCTCCAACGCATTTTGCTCCGCCCCTCGGAAGCTTAATCAATGGGTTGTCATATGTAACCTTCACTGTTGAATTATATATGTTATATCATCAACTGACAAAATAAGGAAGTGGTGATTGTATAGGGCACACCCTCTAAAACATAACACAATAAGGTAAAAACTTGATTTGGAAAAAGAATAGACAAATTACAGAGATTAAGACCACTGATTAAAGCGGAGGTTCACCCTAAAAACAAGTATATACCATTCCATCCAGCATACTGCCGACATGTACAGTATGCTGGGTTTTTTTGCTCGCTATACATACCGCCGTATAGTCCCCCCCGGTTCCGGGTAGTGGATCCCACGGGACTGGGCGTTCCTATTCAGAGACTAAGTGATTGACCTGATGACAAAAGCTTCCCAACGGCACATAAGCGCGTCACCAGTTTCCGAGAGAAGCCGAACTGCGAGTCGGCTCTATACGGCGCTATACGGCACCTGCACACCGACGTTCGGCTTCTTTCTGAAACTGGTGACGCGCATTATGCGCCGGAGGGAAGCTTTTGTCATCACGTCAATCACTTAGTCTCTGAAGAGGAACACCCACTCCCGCGGGATCCACTACCCAGAAGCCGGGGGGGAAAATAGCTATACGGCGGTATGTATAGCGAAAAAAAAAATACAGCATACTGTACATGTCGGCATGTTGGCTATGAGTAAGCATCGGTTATCGATGTGAAACATGTCAGCTTTGTTACCCCACTGTTTGCAGTTTTTTTTGCTGTTGTAGTTTTCGTTTTACTGGAATAAAAGGCACAGTTTTTTACACTTTATTGGAGTGCGGCTGTCCATCATCTCCTCTCTCTTATTTATTACATGTCGGCAGTATGCTGGATGGAATGGTATATAATTGTTTTTAGGGTGAACCTCCGCTTTAAGAGTACGTTGGCTACATTGTATTTTATGTGAGGTCTTTTTGTGTTCCTTTTAGCCCAATTTTATTGACATTATATGCTGTGCGTTGAATATCTATACTTTAGATATTTTATATCTCCTACTCTGTCCACTTTTAGGTGATCCCTGAAAACCCTTATCTTCAGAGAAGCCAATCGTGACTCCAATAATGAGTAAACACCAGTAAACTGAACGCCTTGTCCAACATCCAAACCAGAGGTGCCCACCCGGCTGACCTCCAAGATCAGCAAGTACAAAAGAAATGTTGTTCTGAATAGATGTCAAAACTTTATTGTTGCATATCAAATATAAAGAGATAAAATCATTACAGCACTGCAAGCATAAGGAGATGAATGTCAATGCGTTTCATGCAAACAACAGCACTTACTCATAACACCAATCTTACATCCAGCTTACAATAACACCTATCCCACCTCCACCTAATAACTGTATTTCCACTATCTCCATAAGTTTACCCCCACAGGTATTACCTTATAACCGCCTTATCCTCCCTCTTAGATTGTAAGCTGATACCTCCTGATAAAATTGTATTGTAACTGTACTGTCTGACCTTGCATTGTAAAGTGCTGTGCAAACTGTTGCCACTAAATAAATTCTGAATAAAATAATAATAATTATAATAATAATATGTATGACACAATATCAATAATCAGCCTATAAATCTTATACAACTTAAGTAGAAGCTAAGGCAGATAAAACCTTAAGCTCAATTTAGCATGTTAAATAAATAAAACACATTACACATTCACACTGAATAAGCTATCTTTTATAAATGTTGTTTCTCATTAGAAATTCTTTAGTGTTCATGTCGGGTCTAAACAAGATGATAAAACATTTTGGGAAAAACATGCAGGTGATAAGAGCCCAACTGGAGGCCAAGATGGCGAAGATCTCCATGGCCACCGTATATTTGCCCTGTGCACTGAGGGATGCTGGGATGTAGGATATCCAGACACTGAGGAAAGCTAGCATGCTGAAGGTAATAAACTGGGCCTCATTGAAACTGTCAGGAAGTCTACGAGCCAGGAAGGCAACAATAAAACTAATGGAGGCCAGAAGAAAGAGGTAACCCAACATGGTCCAGAAGGCAATGGGTGATCCTTCATTACATTCAATAATAATTATTCCAGGTTTAGATTGTGTGTTGTATTCTGGGAATGGAGGAGCAATACACAACCAGACTACACACAAAACTAATTGTAAGAATGAACTCATTGCAATGACCATGTAAGACACTTTTGGGTTTGCCCACTTTCTGAGATTACTGTCTGGCATGGTGGCTATAAAAGCAAATATTACAATCAAGGTCTTGGCCAAAACACATGAGATGCAGAGAGCAAAAATCATTCCAAAAGCAATCTGACGCAGGAGACACCTCTCACGCTGAGGATAACCAATAAAAATTACAGGGCAGAGAAAGCACAAGGAGAGGGAGACCAAGAGAAGACAGCTGATATAATAATTGTTAGCTTTAACTAAAGGGGTTGCCTTAAACTGTATAAAAAGTTTCATAACGGCAAATGAAACCAGAGAGGAAATGATGCTAATGGCAGTTAATGTTTGTCCCAGTGGATCTTCATTTGAGAGATACTCTATAGGTTTTAGAAGACATCTGGATTTCTGAGAATTTGGCCAATGATCCCACTGGCACTTCAGGCAGTTGATGGTGTCTGAAAGAAAATTTACAGGCAAAAAAAAAATGTTACTTCTGTTTTTACTATATTCCATAATTTCACCATTAGAACAGAATTCAATTTTCTTCAAAGAAAATGAATAAACCTTTTCATGTCAACAATGTAATGTACAATGATTATTTTGAAAACCTAACCACACTGTCCCTTTCCTTCATCTGTTCTTTTGATTTCAAAGTGTAAGTATAAAAGTTCTGAGTGCTCACAGAAACACTCAGTTATCAATTATTGTCAGGCCTCGTACACACGACCGAGAAACTCGACGGGCGAAACACATCGTTTTGCTCGTCGAGTTCCTTGTGAAGCCGTCGAGAAACTCGACAAGCCAATTTTCTCCATTCCCGTCAAGGAAATAGAGAACATGTTATCTTTTTGGCTCGTCAAGTTTCTCGACAGTTTCCTCGACGAAAATGTACACACGACCGTTTTCCTCGGCAAAAAATATCTCCCAGCAAGTTTCTTGCTGATTTTTGCCGAGAAACTCAGTCGTGTGTATGAGGCCTTAGAGTATTCCAAGAGCCAGGCTGGTACTAAGGGCCATGGCAGAAAAAAAATCAAGTTTCCATAGTTGCCATGCTCTTGGTACTATCGGAGAGAGGGTGCTCCCTGGGTTTACAGACTGAGGATCAATAAAAGTACACAAAGGACAGTATCTGATTGTTTCAGTAATTTTAATCACGTTTTAGCACTTATAATTGCACTAAACTTTTGTAAATGAATAAAAATAGGATATTATTAACCATACCTATCATGAGAATCTCCTTAATGGCGTCCAAGATCTTTCCAGGCTAAATAGATTAGTAAAGTATGACTCTGGTAAAAATAGACTTGATGGTTGCACATTTACCTGTCTGGTTGGAAATCTCTCCCGGTGGACAGGGGACACAGTCATGACAGCAGACAGGTTGCCCACTTATGGCAACCTTACGAAATCCTGGAGGACAGCTCTCGCTGCAGACTGAACTCTATATTAATATAACGTGATAAAAAATCATAAGTAAATGTTGCAGTTCTTGGTGTGCTTTGTGTAATAAAAACTGGCTTATTTAGCACAGCAAAGCCTTCTAATAATAGGAGGTATCTAAATTTTACATTTTATCAACAGTCATAAAATTAAAGCATTATTCCTTATTTCAGGGAAATGGATCTCCTGGAGTCAAATTGCCAACATCATTGAGGTACATTGGCAAGAAAACAGTATGAACAAGTGGCCCCCGGGGTAGAAACAAGATAAGGGGCCGGATTCAGATACATTGGCGTATCTGTCCGGCCCGCTTAACGTATCTCCGATACGTTATGCCGCTCTAACTTTGGGCGCAAGTTCTTTATTCACAAAGAACTTGCGCCCTTAGTTAGAGCGGCGTAGCGTATGTGTTGCGGCGTAAGGCCGCGTAATTCAAATGGGGATGTAGGGGGCGTGTTTTATTTAAATTTCCCTTGACCCCGCGTTTTTACGTTTTACTTGAACGTCGTCCGTAAAATCTCCCAGTGTGCATTGCTCTAAATGACGTCGCAAGGACATCATTGCTTTCGTCGTGAACGTAAATTACGTCCATCCGTATTCGCGAACGACTTACGCAAACGACGTAAACATTTTCAAAACTCGCCGCAGGAACGACGGCCATACTTAACACCTCATAGACCCAGGGGTAACTATACGCCGGAAAAAGCCAAACGCAAACGACGTAAAAAAAAAGCGCCAGGCGGTCGTTTGTTTCTGAATCGGCGTAACTCCTCATTTGCATATTCGTGGCGTAAAAAAAAAAAAAAAACGCCACCTAGCGGCCGGCCTGGAATTGCAGCCTAAGATCCGACGGTGTAAGACACTTACACCTGGCGGATCTTAGGAATATCTATGCGTAACTGATTCTCTGAATCAGTCGCATAGATATGACCGGCAGATACACCGTTGTATCTCTTTCTGAATCTGGCCCAAGGTCTGTAGGTTTGTTCTCAAAGTGGAGTTCCACCCTGATTTATTTTTTTTCCCAAAAAAATAAAAAAAAATAGAAAGAAAATGTTTTTATACTCACCAGAAAGGGCGGTTGCTATGCGGAACTAGCTTTTATGCCTCTTGCTCCACCGCAGTGGTCTTCTTCCTCGTCCTCCATCGCGGTGTCTTCTGGTGAATGTGGCGTGCTGCCTTCTGGGAAATGTTTGTATCCCAGGAGGCAGCCGCCCATTCACAAAGCGCCGCACGAGTCGTAGGAAACAGGCAGTGAAGCGTAAGGCTTCACTGCCTGTTTCCGTTAGTGAGGATGGAGGCACCAGGACCAAAAGATCGCCGTCGGGGGGCCGACATTGCAGGCGCCTAGGACAGGTAAGTGTCCTTATTAAAAGTCAGCAGCTACAGTGTTAGTAGCTGCTGACTTTAAAAAAGAAAAATGTGGGTGGAATCTGTTTGTAAGTCGGAACAGGTACATTTTTCAAGTGTATCTCCAGCCAAAAAAACGATTTTTAAGCTTTTTGGATAGCATAGGGAAGGGTTAACACCCGTGTAAAGTTTGTTTTGCCGTCTGTGCCCCTGTTCAGAAGATTTCACATCATTTTCTGTCCTAATGACAATTGGATTTTGAACATTGTGGGTTGTTGTGGAAACAAGCCTTGGTGATAAAGCTTCAGTGGAGGTACCTTTTTCCCATAATAACTCTTATGAAACGATCGCAAATTCCGACAGGAATAGTCCAAATTTTTCTATTGAAATTTCCGCCAAGAAAAAATTGAGAACTGGTTCTTAATTTTTCAGATGGGAAAAGTTCTTGGAGGAAATTCCGATCGTCTGTAAGCAATTCTGACGCGCAAAAAAACATGCATGTTCGGAATCATTGAACTTAATTTTTCTCGGCTCATTGTAGTGTTGTACGTCACTGCGTTCTTGACGGTCGCAATTTCAGACAACATTTGTGTGACCGCGTGTATGCAACACAAGTTTGATCCAAAATTCCGTGGGAAAAAAATCCACGAATTTCTTGTTGGATGTTCCGATCGTGTGTACACGGCATTACAGGAGTGAATTTCCCATCCTAAGGGTAGATTTCCTCTCACTTCTTGTTGTCTCCTTCCGTTTGTCAGTAGGAGTCATTTGTAAGTTGGATGTTTGGAACTAGGGAACCTCCTGTATACCAAATTCTAACCTTAACATCTACATTTCACATCAAAACATTGTAATATTTAGTCCAGTGTTGATGACTTAGGTCACCTGTAGCTTACATTTCCCTTTAATAGTGGAACTTGGGGCCAGATTCACATAGAATTGCCCAGGCGCAGCGTATCAGCGATACGCTACGCCGCCGTACCTTACCTGGCGTATTTTGAAATCCTCAAAGATTTTGCGCCGTAAGTTACGGCGGCGTAGTGTATTTCTTGGTGCATATTTCAAATTGGCCGGGTAGGGGGCGTGATTCATTTAAATGAAGCGCGTCCCCGCGCCGATGGAACTGTGCATGCTACGTTTTGGAATTTCCCGCCTTACTTTGAGCGAAATGACGTCGCACCGATGTCATGTTTTGAACTTAGACGTGAGTTACGTCCTTTCCTATTCACGGAAGACTTACGGAAAAAATAAAAATTAAAATTTGGCGCGGGAACGACGGCCATACTTTAACATGGCAAGTCTATCTATACGCCACAAAATAGCAGCTTTAACTATACGCCGGGAAAAGCCGACTAGCGACGACGTAAGAGAATGCGACGGCCGCGCGTACCTTCGTGGATCGCCGTAAAACAGCTAATTAGCATACGACGCAAACTCCACCCAGCGGGCGCCAAAGTATTGCACCTACGATCCAAAGGCGTACAAAGCCGTACGCCTGTCGGATCGAAGCCAGAAGCCGTCGTATCTTGGTTTGAGGATTCAAACTAAAGATACGACGCGGCAAATTTGAAAGTACGCCGGTGTATCAGTAGATACGCCGGCGTACTTGCACTGTGAATCTGGCCCTTGGTCTTTAGTTTTCTTTTGTTGTGGATTGTCCTCCCCAAAGTTTGATGTGTTGCCCATTTAGAAACACTACTACACACCGTTCTTGTAAAGGGAGACTTGATGGCCTTCTTGCAGACATTCTTGTATAATCTCCATTATGTACTGCTCAAACTCCAGCTTGCTGGATGTGTGTAATGTGTTGTGTCTAATGAAGGCCAAAGAAGAATTTGAGCAATGAGTGTGTAAATGGGGATAATATACAGGTTGGAAACAATGAAGTGTTTATGTAGCGATGGGGACAACAGTGTCACATGGCATTACTTGTTATCTGCCAGTGACAAGGGAGTAGGACATGTTTATGGGCCATACTATAGAGCCACCCATAGCGCATGTTGGGACTTTAAATTCAACAGAGACATAGTAGGATAAAGGATAGAAACATTAAGGTGGTTGTAAAGGTTTGTTTTTTATTTTCTAAATAGGTTCCTTTAAGCTAGTGCATTGTTGGTTCACTTACCTTTTCCTTAGATTTCCCTTCTAAATGTTTTTTTTTCTTTGTTTTCTTTGTCTGAATTTCTCACTTCCTGTTCCTCCTCAGTAAGCTGTTCTAAATGACTTTCCACCTCTCGAGTGATGGTGGAAAGCTTACTCAGGAGAAACAGGAAGTGAGAAATTCAGACAAAGGAAAAAAATTAAAAAACATTCAGAAGGGAAATGGAATGAAAAGGTAAGTGAACCAACAATGCACTAGCTTAAAGCAACCTATTTAGAAAATAAAAAACAAACCTTTACAACCCCTTTAAATTTGTTATAAGGGCATGCTGGGGCCTGCAAATTGTTCCAGACAGAAATGACCGCAGTACAACGTTTTGGGACTTTTACTTCTATAGATCCAAGAGAGTGAACAGTGAGGAATGATGTGATTTGTAGATGGGGCAGATACCAGGGAAGACATGTTTAGGTATAAGTACAAAAAATATGTCAGTGGGACATCTAGGTCTATGGATTCAGCAGATATGACAGTTGGACACAATCAGGAGTAATACATGTGGGGCATGCTAGGAATTTTACTAAACCCAAAGAGATAAAAGTAATGAGTGCGCTGAGATTTTTATAGGTGAGAGTTGATAATTATCTCTATTATCGTAGTGAGGAATTATAGCCACAGTTTATGTGATGTGGACTACAATCCAAAAGACCCAACCAACCTATAATAAGACTTGTAGGTCTTCAGTAGGGATGAGCTTCGTGTTCGAGTCAAGCGTATGTTCGACTCGAACATCGTATGTTCGATCGTTCGTCAAAATACGAACGAAACGGGTCGTTCGCGCCAAATTCGAGTGACGCGCCACGGCCCATAATTCACTGCGGCATTGCGCGCTGATGATTGGCCAAGCATGCACTATGACCCGCATGCTTGGCCAATCACAGCGCTGTCAGTACAGAGAGCCATAATTGGCCAAAGCCAACAGCGAACAGGCGAACACTCGATGTTCGAGTCGAACTTACGTTTGAATCAAACATCAGGCTCATCCCTTATAACCAGCATGTGTCATTCTTGTGTGACCACTGGGAGTTCCCAGTTTAAGTATTCTGATGGTGCCAGCAAGAGTGAGGCTCCAGCTATAGCACAGAATGAGCAGGAGACCCAATTGTACCAGCGGCTCATATGGGGTTAGTGCTACATGTGTGTAAAAACTATATAGACAATACATCTTTTGGTAGATAAAGCAGCTCTCATATACTGTATAAATCCATCTGCATATTTAGCTTTTTGTGACCTACTTTTTAATCTGCTACATTTAAGTTACAATTCAGGGCCTGGAGTTGGACAGGGAAGCAGCAGACTGGTGAATTCATCCCTCTGTCACTCTATTCTCTCCTCCAATCAGCACGTTGTTTTGTTTGCACATGAGCACAGCAGCCCAATGTATTGGCTCTTTGTGCTGCTTCAAGGGACAGGATCTGTATTATTTTGTGTCTGACTTCACATTTGACAGTACAGTAACTGGTCCAGATGAGGGTAACCTGTATAGGTTTTTAGAAACTTGTCTTTTGATATATAAAAGAGAACAAAAGGAATGGCAATTTCTAGTTATATGTTTATTCATACCTGGTGATCTTCTATTGACCACACAATGGCACTTGTGTTTATGGTAAAAATTTCTCCTGGAGGTGCTGCGGTGTCATAACTTCCAACTTTGACTTGTTGTATTTTACCTTCTGGGCTCAGCTGCCAGTTCACTATGTCATATGCGGCAGGTGGGTCACCATTTTCATCAAAGTAGAGTTCCCTTCCATTACTTTGCATATATCTCACCATTTTCATATAGTACAGGAGCTGTTGCATGGGAGGGTAGAAAAAAAAAGAAAAAAAATGTTAGCCACATCAATGGTCAGTCCATCTGTTTCATATTCCATTGGTGAGGTATTTGTCCATGAGTTCCTGGGTCTGCATACTAGTTGTGGCCATTCTGGTAAATGTAACACATAAATCTGGCTGAAACAAATAAAGATCCTTGCTGGACAACAGCAGAGTCCGAAATTATGCAGGGGGATCTCAATGTAGGAATATCAGAGACAAT
Organism: Rana temporaria; assembly: GCF_905171775.1. NCBI lineage: Eukaryota > Metazoa > Chordata > Amphibia > Anura > Ranidae > Rana > Rana temporaria. Next base: position 463,868,614 of record NC_053491.1, on the reverse strand, counting down.
ACAAGAGGCTACCGAAATTGGACTGATCACCAACTATTGAGAGGATGGGCATACTGGGACTTTTTGAGTGTTACGGCAACCAGAATATGAAAGCATTTAAGCTCAAATCTCTTACTAAGGTGTATAGCTGGCCATCTAAAAACGACTATCAAACATATAATAGCAGAGTCATCTCCATACTGACGTCTGCAAGACATCTTGACCGATCCTATATTTCCATCTGTCTGATAATTTTCTCCAACCGCAGATACGACCTACTGTATCTTATAACCACACACACACACACACACACAGTTTTTAAAAGTTGCCTCTACTCAAATTGCCCCCTCACCCCCTGAGTGGTATATTCTTTTTGGAGGCACAGGGTAACTGAGAAAATATGTCTTGGATTACTTAACCACTTCCATACCGGGCACTTACGCACCTTCCTGCCCAAGCCAATTTTCAGCTTTCAGCACTGTCGCACTTTGAATGACAATTGCGCGGTCGTGCTACACTGTACCCAAACAATTTTTTTATCATTTTGTTCCCACAAATAGAGCTTTCTTTTGGTGGTATTTGATCACCTCTGCGGTTTTTATTTTTTGCGCTATAAACAAAAGAAGAGTGACAATTTAAAAAAAAAAACACAATATTTTTTACTTTTTTATTTAATAAATATCACATTTTTTTTAAAAAAACGTTTTTTTTCCTCAGTTTAGGCCGATACGTATTCTTCTACATATTTTTGGTAAAAAAAATCGCAATGATCATATATTGATTGGTTTGCGCAAAAGTTAGAGCGTTTACAAAATAGGTGATAGATTTATGGCATTTTTATTTTATTAATTTTTTTACTAGTATTGGCGGCGATTTGCGATTTTCTTACTGTCACCGTGACATTGCGGCGAACACATCGGACACTTTTGACATGTTTTTGGCACCATTCACATTCATACAGCGATTAATGCGATAAATATGCACTAATTACTGTATAAATGTGACTGGCATTCAAGGGGTTAACACTAGGGGGTGAGGGAGGGGTTAATATGTATACCTGTATTTTGTTCTAACTGTGGGGGGAGGGGACTGACTGGGGGAGGTGACCGATCTATGTCCCTATGTACAAGGGACACAGATCGGTCTCCTCTCTCTCCTGACAGGACGTGGAGCTCTGTGTTTACACACAGAGCTCCACGTCACTGCTCTGTCGTTACCGATCGCGGGTACCTGACGGACATCGCGACCGCCAGGCACGCGCATCGGCATCTCGGGGACGCGCCGCCGGCGCGCTCCCCAGTGGCCGGAGGAATACAGGATGTCAATAGACGTCCTGTTGAATATTCAGAGTCACCGTGAAGCCGTCATTTGACGATGGCCCGGTGCTCAAGTGGTTAAAATGGGACAATAATATTTATCCACAATATCTCCCAGGATATATGTAAAGACCATTCTTGGTTTGTTTGATTCTGAATTCAACATGTTAGTTGAGAGAGCTGATCACATTGGCCTCTGTACAATTTAGTAGATGGGCCGACTGCTGGAGCTCCTGCTATTGTGTGAAGGTGTCCTGTGTTTATACTTATAATAATGTATAATCTACTGTGTGAAGCTCGGTGACAACAAATCTGACCTGTAGTGAAATCCTGAGTTCTCATAACAATGCCCAGAAAGGCACAGAGTCACATCGGCTGCTTAAAGGGATTAGCTAATTAGCTCTTGTTAATTTGTTACAGGTGTATTTTTGGAGTAATATGAGCAGGAGGGGTGAACCTCCTCTTCAACTGTATATAAGACTTGTATTCAGGTTCTAATAAACAGTCCATGTTCAGCAACTAAAAAAGTATCGTATCGTTTTGTGCTTATGAGCGATTGGAATATCTGATATCTAGGTTCAGACTGGAAGGAAGTAGTATATAACGAAAGCACTCAAGAGGAGTGTGGGACGTTTTGTTACAGTAATCTTTAAGAAGATAGACAACTATTGAAAAAAGTAGACAGAACATTACCTGCCAAGGTTTAAAATTCCACTTATCTGCACAGTTTGCATCAGCAAATGGGCCTTTGTCCTCAGGGCATTTTCGAAGATCTTCCAAAGCTTTGGCCACCACATGGACCGCAGTGTAGTGATTATAGGGGGAACTTAGTGTAGAGACATCCATGTAGGTGTTGTGTATCTCGTCTAGTTTTTCAGACCCTGTGCACTCTCCTTCTGAGGTCTCCAAAGCTGATGTGAGGTTTACGTTATGGGCAAATGTGCATTTAAAAGTGTTCTCCCAAAATATCTTAATCCAGTCTCCACCAATAGAAGTGAAAGGATTGATCTTGTTGAGAAACTCTTTAAAGTTTGGCAGTGTCCCACTAAAAAAAGTTAGTCCAATGGTACCAGTAAGATGGTTTGTATATTTCTCGAAAGAAACAAGGTTGATTGTTGACCATGCTTCACTGGCAATCAGTATCTTCTTGGAGACATTTTGTCTTGACCATTCACCCAAGACAATGATCAGATCTACTGCATTACAGAAGGCCACCACAACTTTGGCAGTAGATCTTTTAATCACATTTACTATATGTGGAGCATTATGATCTGGTTGGTTCAGTAGAATGTTTTCACTGTATGCCACACAAGCCCCAGCCTTGACTATATCTTGTCTGATCAGCTGGATTCCTTGTTGGCCATAGTCATCGTTTGCAGCAATAAGTCCAACCCATGACCAACCAAAATGCAAAATCAATTGTGCAAGTCCACGAGATTGGAATGAATCACTCGGCACTGTCCTGAAAAAGGATGGGAATTTTTTCCGTTCGCTCAGTAGAGGACTGGTAGACCACTGGCTTATCTACAAGTAAAAGAATACTTTGAGCTGATAGTCACAGTAAGAAGAGAAATTTTGTAACTTTTTTTCAGACTTCATTTTAAAGCTCAGTGGCAGCTGATACATAAAATGGAGACACTTGGACAGGTTTATTTTGCTTTTTGTGCCATCCAGTACCAATGGCCCAAGCACCCTCTTCTTTCTTGTCCTGGGGTAGCCAGAACAGGAAAATAGAAGAAATCTCCCCAAGGAGGTCACAGACATCAAATAAAAAATAGAGCATTTATGTCTCTTATGCCTTGTACACACTATCGGAATTTCCGATTAAAAAAGTCAGACAGAATTTTTTCATCGGATATTCCGACCATGTGTGGGCCCCATCTGAGTTTTTTCCGTCGGAGTTTAGAAATGAACCATGTTTTATTTTTTTTCCTATGGGAAATTCCGATTGTCTGTGTGGAACTCAGACGAAGAAAAAAACATGCATTGCTCAGAATTAAGTCGACACATGCTCGGAAGCATTGAACTTAATTATTCTCGGATCTTCGCAGTGTTTTACGTCACCGCGTTTTGGACGGTCAGAATTTGGTCAGACGGTATGTATGCAAGACAGCTTGAACGGATTTTTGACGGAAATATCCATTGGATTTTATCCCATAGGAAATTCCGATCATGTGTACAGGGCATTCATTATTCTCTCTATTCACTTTTAAGATTGAAAGATTCAGGCTGCATGGCTTTTCATATAGAACGTCGTTTTTTACTTCACAGAAATTGATCGTGTGTAGCAAAAAACGTTGTTTAAAACAACGTTTTTACACCGGCGCATGCCCAGAAGCTAGTTATGAAGCGAGCTTCAATGGAAAAACGTGGTGAACGTAACCTCGCTTTGCTATAACATTGTGAGAAAAACGATGGTGTGTAGGCAACTTTGTCTTTGAAAATTGAAGTTTCAAAAACGTAGTTTTTTACTTCACAGAAAATGTCGTTTTTTTTCATCACATAAAGTGATGGTGTGTATGCGGCATTAGACTTTACCCTCAAAAGTCAAATATAGAGTGGACTCCTGTAATTAATCTGGACGGATACAACAACATAATCTTTCTTTTCCTTATTGGCTGGATTTTTTATTCCTGTTGGCTGATTGTTCACTTTCATAGAATTTCACAAGGCTCTATCAGCCAATAGAAAAAAACATAATTCCAGCCAATCATAAAAGGAGGAATGATTGATATGAAGGTAAATATGGTTTTACACAAAGTTTCACAGCTGCTTCTTAGGGATTGCTGGAGAACCGTGATAAGAAATAGGGTTTAATAAAGAGGGTGCAACATCCTCTATGTACATGTAATGTTAGATGGGCAAGAAAAAGAATAGCAAGGATTGCTTTAATGTACTATACAGTATAAGCAATAATACAAGGACTGGTTCAGTGAAATGATATAATGGGCCAAGGACCACAGGCAAGGAGCACATTTTATTTGTTCCCTGGTTTATTTTAATTATCTCTGGCATCCCCTTTGTGACATTTACCGGTTTCCGCCTGGCCTATAGTAGAATGAAGGCTGGGCGGGAGTGCCCCTGTTCTGGGACGTCTTCCCAGACTTGCAGCTCATGGGCGTCCCCAGGGGCACGCAATGCAGTGATATGTGGTGAGCTGTGCCCTTTTAGACACAGTGCATCACCGATTAGGATATAGAGCCAATGAAAGTGGCTCTTTACATTGTGATCACTGTGTCTAATCATAGCTCATCACAGGAATGTAAACAAAGACCCGGAACCTGCTATTACTGGCTTCTCCTTCTTTACACACTGATCTTGTGTATAGAGAAGGGGAATCCGGAACAGTGAGTTACCAATTTTACCTTACAATTACTATACACACCACTGATTGCCCTGGAAAAAAGTGTACCTGTCACGGTGCAGCCTAATCAGTGTCAAACAGCAGTCATCAGTGCAGCCTAAGTAGTTTACCTGTTAAATAGAAGCCATCAGCGCCGCCCATCATCAGTGTTTCTGTCACACAGCCTTCCAACAGCAGCGTACCTATCACACACCCGCCAATAACAGTGTACCCTTCACACAGCCACCCATCAGCAGTGTACCCTGGGCTTCCCCAGTGACATAGCAGAGGGTACGTCAGAGGGTGCGGGGTCACGTGACGGGTGGCCCTGCCTCCTCTATATAAGTAATGTCACAGCTTCAGCGCGTCATTCGCTGGGCTGTGTCCAGCGGTGAGAGAAGGTCGGGGATGCTGCGCTCCAGATGAATGGATCTTCTCATCGCTGGAGCCGAGATCACCCGTCGCTGGATCTTCTCATCGCTGGAGAACACCCGCACTCGTCGCTGGATCGGGACAACGTTGGAGCAGGAAGCCGGGAATGAGTGGATTATCACCGCTGGAGTTTTTTTCTTTTTTTTTTATTAATAAAGGACTTTATTCTACGGTGTGTGTGTGTTTTTTTTTTTACAAGACTTTACACTTCCTTCGTGAAATGGTAGAGGTACAGTGTACCCCATTACCATTTCACACAGGGGGGTTCAGGATCTGGGGGTCCCCTTTGTTAAAGGGGTCTTCCAGATTCTGATAAGCCTCCCGCCCACATACCCCCACAACCACCGGGCAAGGGTTGTGGGGATGAGACCCTTGTCCCCATCAACATGGGGACATCCTCCCCATGTTGAGGGCATGTGGCCTGGTGCGGTTCAGGAGAGGGGTGGGGCGGCACGCTGTCCCCCCTCTTTTCTGCGGCCGGCCAGGTCAACGTGCTCGGATAACGGGTCTGGTTATGGATATTTAGGGGGAACCGCACGTCATTTTTGTTTTAAATTGATGGCGGGGTTCCCCTTAATATCCATACCAGACCTGAAGGGTCTGGTTATGAATATTTAGGGGGAACCGCACGTCATTTTTTTTTTCAATTGACGGTGGGGTTCCCTTTAATATCCATACCAGACCTAAAGGGTCTAGTTATTGAATTTGCGGGGACCTCCGCGCATTTTTTTTTCCCAAACTCTGATCCCGGACCCAAACTTTTTCCAATTATTCGGGTCCGGGTTCGGGAAAAACCCAAAGTCCGTACCGAACCCGAACTTTACAGTTCGGGTTCGCTCAACCCTAATCAGCATTTGAAATGCCTTAATTTGAGTAATGACTACAAGCAGTAAAAGGATTTATTGGTAAATACAAATTGTATAGGGTAGCCATGTAAGTGAATGGGTGTGTTTGCATATGTAAGAAAAAAAGACTCCTGACCCATCACTTCACCAACATACCCCTGTCATTCTTTCTCCCATTGCAGCTGGCAACAATAACTGGTGCTTTCAGGTACTGGAGAACATGTGACCTCCTTCTATCCTAGTGTTTGGGTCTTGCAGCTAATTACTAGGCCTGTGTAATATTCCTCAATTTACTGAATAAAAAGATTTTTCTGCAGTCTGTTTTCACACTGAATACTTTACCATCACTTCATCCCTAGGCAGAAAGCAAAGACAAACTTCCCGGTAGGGACATATAAATTAAACCCCTGACATAGGTTACATCTGTCGCCCTCTCTCCAAAATTAAAAAAAGCTTAGAGTTGGGCTTTAAAATGAACCATCGGATAAGTTAAACCATTACCTGTGGAAATCTGCCAAGCCCCAGAATATGAGCTGTTGTGATTGCTGGCGTTGAATATGAGGGACCGAGAACAGCAGTGAGAGGAGAATTTGGAAGACATCGATAGTTGGGAACAGTCGTATCAAGTCCTGTTACTATTTGTAGCGTTGCCTTCACAGTCTGCTGAAGAACGTTACACGAATCATAGGCTTGGAGGCCGAGGGTTACATTCTGTAAGATGTTGGAGTTATTATTGATCTCCTCAATGGCAAATATTATAGCTTGTAGTGCCTGAAAGTTTTCCAACAAGAACCTTTATGACCAAAAAATTCAAACTCTTAAATTGGAACAATGCATTAACCAACTTCAGCAGCAGAATTACCATTGTTAAAATAAATGAAAAAGGCTATTAGACAGAATGCACACAGACCTGGCCCCAAGCAACATTCTATCTAATGTTTAGACCTTCAACATATGAAGGTGTTTTATTTTCCTTTTTGAGAATTTTCTTATTTTTTTTCCCCCTGTCTCACTTTTAGGATCCTGTACTCTCTCTCTCTGTCCAGTTAGGACTGGAAACGGCCCCCCTACCCTGTGCAAAACGTGGATTTATTTTTAATGTAAGGCTGGGAAACATAGGCCTTCTGTTTTCTTAAAACAGATCCAGATTCCATTGCATATACTGTTGGGTTTAAGTGTTGGGTAGAGCATGAAATGATCACTACATATTTTTTATTCAGAATTAGGATTGTTAAGCACTTCCCACCCAGCCAATAGCAAATTGATGACTGGGCGGTGACTTTACCGTTCTAAATTGACGTCATATGATGTCCTTCAGAACAGGCTGCTCGTAGACACCCCCGGGGGGGGGGGGGGGGGTCTGGGACACAACACATCACCAATCACAGTAAAAAGCTTATGATGTGGGTTCACAGTGTAAATAGGGTGAGCTGGTTATCGGCATTCCTCTCCTCACAGTGCATGAGGAGAGGAGAGACTACAAGCATCTTTCCCCGGTGAGGACATGCACATAGATAATCAGTGCAATGAGAATCAATGGGAATCAATCTCCCCATCACTGAGAAGCCTTCACTGGCTACCAGTGAAAGACAGAATCACTTTCAAAGCACTCTGTCTAACGCATAAATGTATTTGGGGAAATGCCCCCCAATGCCTATGCGACAAAATAAAAGCCTACAACCCCAATCGCGCTCTGCGATCCTCCAACCAAAATTTACTCCAAATCCCCAAAACCAGATACAAGTCCAAAGGAGAAAGAAGATTTGCTTCCAAGGCCCTCGACTTTGGAACACTTTGCCAACCTCCATTCGTTTGGAGGAGAACCACTTGGCCTTTAGGAGAAAGATCAAAACCCACCTCTTCTGAGCTCAAGGGAAGAAGTGCTCAAACAAGCGCCCAGAGGCGATTCAGTTCGCATGTGTAGCGCTATATAAATTTTTCACTCACTCACTCACTCATGATTATGAATGCAGCCTCATTAGTGATGCCTGCCAGTGCCCACCAGAGATGCTCACCAGTGCCCTCCAATGATGCTCACCAGTGATGCCAATCAGTGCCCATCATGGATGCCAATCAATGCTGCCTTTCAGTGCCCATCAGAGATGCCTGTCAGTGCCCATCAGTGCCGTCTATAAGTGCACATCAGTGCCACCTATCAGTGCCTATCACTGTCATCAATCAATGCCCATGAGCACTGCGTATCAGTGCCCATCAGTCCCGCCTATCAGTGCCCATTAGTGCTGACTATCGGTGCCCACCAGTGCCGCAAATCAGTGCTCATCAGTGCTGCATATCAGTGCTTATCAGTGCTGCATATTTGTGCCTCCTCATCAGTGTCCATCAGTGAAGGAGAAAAATTACTTATTTATAAAATTGTATTTTTTAGTTTGCTTAGCTAGCACCAAAAGAAATCTCTATTTGTCTTAAAAAAATATAAATATTTTGTTTGGGTACAGCATTGCATGACCACGCAATTGTCATTCAAAGTGTGACAACACTGAAAGCTGAAGATTAGCTTGGGCAGGAAGGGGGTGAAAGTGCCCGGTATTGAAGTGGTTAATAATTCACATCTCTGTCAACATAAACAATAGGAAGATTTTTCCTTATTTTTAGCAGTCCCAGACAACGTATAAAATAATTCATTGGGCTGAGAGAGAAATATACTCACCTTTCCTGCTGGCCAGTCCACTGAATGCCGCTCAGTTAAGGTGGAATTTTCTGCTGAAGTTTGTGCAGAAATGGAAACTTCTTGCAATGTCGCTCTCCCGTGTCACCTTCCAAATTCAGTAGTTTTTCCCCCAACCCTTAAAGTGGTTTTAATAAAAAATAAAGAAGTTCAGAAACACTAATGCCACGTACACATGGTCAGAGTTTCCAACAACAAATGTTCGATGTGAGCTTGTTGTCGGAAAATCTGACCGTGTGTAGGCTCCATCGGACATTTGCTGTCGGAATTTCTGACAACAAAAATTTGAGAGCTGGTTCTTAAATTTTCCGACAACAAAAATTGTTGTTGGAAATTCCGAATACACAATTCCAACGCACAAAATTCCACGCATGCTCGGAATCAAGCAGAAGAGCCTGGCTATTGAACTTCATTTTTCTCGGGTCGTGGGAAGTGTTGTACGTCACCACGTTCTTGACGTTCGCAATTTCCGACAACATTTGTGTGTATGCAAGACAAGTTTGAGCCAACATCCATCGGAAAAAAACCTACGGTTTTCTTGTCGGAATGTCCGATCGTCTGTAGGCGGCATAAGACCTTTATTGCCAAAGGATAAATATTACTTACTAGAAAGTTGAAGTTAAAAGGCTTGTCATATAAAAGATAGTCCAGCAATAGTGGCAAGTTCAGGAAGAGACTTCCCCACACATGTCCCCACACAGTAAAAACACCTGTCCCCAACATATGTAACAGTAAAATCATATGTCCCAATGATCATCTGCACACATATGTCCGTGATCACCTGCGCACATCTGTACATGATCATCTGCATACATCACACGAACCAATTATTATACACTTAACAGGATTTTTTTTACAAAGACATGTAGCAGAATACATTTTGTCTTAAAATTATGACAAAATTCGATTTTATTGGATCTCTTTTAAAATAGAAAGACGAAAATATTGTTATTTTTTTCCAAATTTTCGATCATTTTTTCGCTAATATCACAAAAAATAAAAAACAGAGTCGTGAATAAATACCACCAAAAGAAAGCTCTAATTGTGTGAACAAAATGATAAAAATTTCATTTGGGTACAGCGTAGCATGACCGCGCAATTGTCATTGAAAATGCGAGAGAGCTGAAAGCTGAAAATTGGTCTGGAAAGGGAATGGAGCGAAAGTGCGCAGTGTTGATGTGGTTAAAGCTGAGGAGAAGGAGATTTGCACTTTGAGAAGTCTCGGATTCTAAACAAACCTAATGCCCTGTACACACGATCTGTTCGGACCGATGGACCGTTTTCATCGGACTAACCGGTCGTGTGTGGGCCCCATCGTTTTTTTTTCCCATCGGTGAAAAAAATTAGAACCTTTTTTTTTTATTCTATCTTATGGTTAAAAAAACGATAGAAAAAAAACGATTGTCTGTGGGGAAATCCATCGGTCAAAAATCCACGCATGCTCAGAATCTAGTCAACGCATGCTCAGAAGCATTAGGCCCCGTACAGACGACCGAACATGTCTGCTGAAACTGGTCCGCGGACCAGTTTCAGCAGACATGTTCGGTCGTCTGTACAGCCGAGCAGACAGGATTCCAGCGTACATTTGCCCGCCGGGCCTTTTTCGAGCGGGCAAATATTTCTAAATATGTTTAGAAACATGCCCGCTGGAATCCTGTCCGTCGGACATGTTCGGTCGTCTGTACAGACCTACCGTACATGTCCGAGCGGCCGGCTTCCCTCGCATGCGTCGAATAACTTAGACGCATGCGTGGAAGCATTGAACTGCCAGGGCCGCGCACGTCGGCGCGTCATCGTCGCGGCGCGGCCTTGTCGCCACGTATCGAGTACGCGCGGATTTCTGTATGATGGTGTGTACAGCCATCATACAGAAATCTCCGGGCAGACATGTACGCTGAAAACGGTCCGGCGGACCGTTTTCATCGTACATGTTTGCCCGTCTGTACGAGGCCTTAGACTTAATTTTTCTCAGCATGTCATTGTGTTTTACGTCACCGCGTTGGACACGATCAGATTTTTAACCGATGGTGTGTAGGCAAGACTGATGAAAGTCAGCTTCATCAGATATCGGATGAAAAAATCCATTGGTCCGTTTTCATCAGACGAACCGATCGTGTGTAAAGGGCATCAGGGTGCAAGCTCTTCAGGGGAATGGCATTTGGCAATGCAGGCAGCAGAAGAGATACGTTTTTATTCTTTTTTTTTGTTGCAGGGACAGTTTATTTTCGAAAATCTAATTTCATGAGCAGATTGTTTCAATTAAACACTGCAACTTTGCCAAAGCTGGAAACATCACCTATAAACTGAGTTCTGTGCAGTCATGTGCAAAATGAGCAGGTACAGTTCTATAGGGGGTCAGTAGAAGCGCAATAGTAGTGCACTTTCTGAGGACTTTGTAGCCTTTTCTCTGTCTGCTTCTTCCTTCACCAATCCCATTTAAATGTCTAAGGAAAGCTTTGAATATGATTGTCAACTATGAGAAAATTCTACTTGTAAGGCCTCGTACACACGACCGAGCAACTCGTCGGGCGAGACACATGGTTTTCCTCGACGAGTTCTTTGTTAGGCTTGTCGAGAAACTCGACAAGATTGCTTTGCGTACACACTGACAAAATCTTCTCGTTCTCAAACGCGGTGACGTACAACACATACAATGGCAGGGGAAGTTCGATTCCACTGGCACAACCCTTGGGGCTGCTTTTGCTAATCTCATGTTACTGCGTGTTAAGTAAAAGTTTGGTCGGAGACAATTTGCACTTTTCAGTCTGTTACAGCATGACAAATGTGTTATCTCCATTACAAATTCTACTTTTACTCCCGTCTCATACTTTATTCTGAACATGCGAGGGTTTCTTAGCATACACACACTCGAGTTTCTCGTCGAAAACCAGCCCGACGAGGATCACGGCGGGGAAATTGAGACGCCCGTCGAGGAAAAAGAGAACTTGTTCTCTTTTTTTCTCGTCAAGTTCCTCGACAGTTTCCTTGATGAAAAACGTACACATGACCGTTTTCCTCTGCAAAAAAGCTCTCCCACCAAGTTTCTTGATGGATTCTGTCCAGTTTCTCGGTCGTGTGTACGAGGCCTGAAAAGTTAGCATGCAGGGTGTTCCAGAATTCCCAGCAAGTTTGTTCCAAGATCACTGCATTACCCCAAAAGGCAGCAGGGCGGTCTGGAGTGGTACGGCAAGGTTTGTAAAGGCAAGGGTTAAGCTCCCTTCAGAATTTTCATCTGAAAGATACTGTCTTAAATTATACGAAAACTTTAAAAATTATTTTACTTACGTTGTACAGGTGGTCTCTGGAGGCCGTTCTCTGAAGGAAACTTTGTAGTGAATTTGGTCCACATGTAAAGTGAATAAAAATCCTATTAGTACATCTCCTGGTAGGGTCACCCCCTTAAGGTTTGGCGTTTCCAGGTGGCACCTCATGCCAGCTGGGTCATTGGAGTAAAAAGCCAGAATCAAGTAAGGCAGGGCAAAGATCCAGATGGCTGTATGTAAACTCTCCATCTTGCTTTTAACAACGCAGCATGAGTAAACCAGTGCCGTAATTTATCGTATGTCTTCTTCACCAATTTTTTCTGACAATTATCAGGAAACAGTAGAATTATTTAATGTAATGTGAAAAAGTTTTCTGAAAAGTGCAACGGCCTTTGCTAACCAATTAAACTTTAGCCGTACAGATTGAGCACAATGTCCGCCAGGATCGTCTCACAGGGAGGCAGAACCGGGAGATGCCTATGTAAACAAGGCATTTCCCTGTTCTGCCTTGTGACAGGACACTGATCTACTGCTCCCTGTCATCAAGAGCAGTGATCACTGTAATGTCACTTGTAGCCCGTCCCCCCCACAGTTAGAATCACTCCCTAGGACACACTTAAAGGAGTTGTAAAGGAAAACATGTTTTTGCTGAAATGACTGTTTACAGGGTATAGAGACATAATAGTTAACTGATTCCTTTTAAAAATTATTAAAAATAGATACACATCAATCATATAATGTGCCTGCACTTTCAGTTTGTTTTCATCTAGTTTCATGCTTGTGTGAAGGACAGAGACACAGAGCCAATACAGGGCAGTGTTTTTTTTTTTAAAGAAAGTGATTGGTTCTGAGGGGTTTTAGACACACAGTAATCACACCTTCTTGATTAGAGACCACAGAGAGAAGCTCCCAGTACTTATTTCATAAGGAAACAGACAAGCAGGAAGTATGCAGAACAGAGAAGGATTACAGCAAAAACGAACAATGAGGACATGAAACCAGGACTGCATTAGGTAAAGGAAGCTATTTAGCTAAACAATTTTTTTCCTTTAGTGACCCTTTAACCCCTTCCTCGCCCCCTAGTGTTTAATCCCTTCCCTGCCAGAGTCATTTACACAGTAACCAGTGCATTTTTATAGCACTGAGGCCTTGTACTCACGGCAGGACATGTCCGATGAAAACGGTCTGCAGACCGTTTCCATCAGACATGTCTGGCCGGGGACTGCCCGGGGACTTCTGTTCGATGGCTATACACACCATCGAACAGAAGTCCGCGCGTAAACAATACGCGGGGCGTGTCCGCGGTGTCGCCGCGTCGATGACGCGGTGTCGCTGTGACAATGACGCGGCGACGTGGGCGGCCTGCCTTTAAAATGCTTCCACGCATGCATCGAAGTCATTCGACGCATGCGAGGGATGGCGGGCGGCAGGACATGTACGGTAGGTCTGTACAGACGACCGTACATGTCCGGGCGGACAGGTTTCCAGCGGACTGTTTTAAAGCAAGTCCAGGAAACAGTTGTCCGCTGGAAACCTGTCCGATCCGCCCGAAAATGGTCCGCTCGGGCCAACACACGGCCAAACATGTCTGCTGAAACTGGTCTGCGGACCAGTTTCAGCAGACATGTTTGGTTCGTGAGTACGGGGCCTGATTGTTGTATAAATGACAATGGTCCCAAAATAGTGTCAAAAGTGTCCGATGTGTCCGCCATAATGTTGCAGTCCGAATAAAAATCGCTGATCGATGCCATTATACAAAAATGTTTTAATAAAAATGCTATAAAACGATCCCCTATTTTGTAGACGCTCTCAATTTTGAGCAAACCAATCAATAAACGCTTATTGCGATTTTTTTTACCAAAAATATGTAGAAGAATACGTATCGGCCTAAACTGAGAAGAATTTATTTATTTATTTTTAAATGTGGGATATTTATTATAGCAAAGAGTAAAATATAGTGGTTTTTTTTTCAAAATTGTTTTTTTTTTTTTGTTTGAGTGCAACGTCACAATTGTCAGTTAAAGCAATGCAGTGCCGAATTGCAAAAAGTGCTCTGGTCAGGAAGGGGGTAAATTCTTCTGGGGCTGAAGTGGTTAATGATCTATGCTCTGGTTATTACTGCAATTGTGTTTTTCTGCAGGGGCAAAGAAGTCAATCTAAGGCTGAGAACCTAGCTAGACGGTGCAATATAAACTTGACAGAGATCTCTAAATATATCTGCATCACTAATAAAGAGCTGGGCCCTGATTCAGATAGGAGTTACGACGGCGTATCTCCGGATACGCCGTCGTAACTCTGAGTGGCGGGGTCGTATCTATGCGACTGATTCGTAGAATCAGTTACGCATAGATTTCCCTAAGATCCGACCGGCGTAAGTCTCTTACACCGTCGTATCTTAGGCTGCATATTTACGCTGGCCGCTAGGTGGCGCTTCCGTCGATTTCCGCGAGGAATATGCAAATTAGGTAGATACGCCGATTCAGAAACGTACGTCCGCCCGGTGCATTTTTTTACGTCGTTTACGTTAGGCTTTTTCCAGCGTAAAGTTACCCCTGCTATATGAGGGGTATCCTATGTTAAGTATGGACATCGGGCCATCGTCGTATTTTCCGTCGATTACACCGTTTGCGTAAGTCGTTCGCGAATAGGGCTGGGCGTAATTTACGTTCACGTCGAAAGCATTGGCTTTTTGCAGGTTAATTTGGAGCATGCACACTGGGATACGTTCACGGACGGCGTATGCGCCGTTAGCCAAAAACGTCATTTACGTGGGGTCAGCCATCATTACCTGGACCACATACGTTACGCCGCCTTAACTTAGGGCGCAAGTTCTTTCTGAATACGGAACTTGCGCCATAATTTACGGCGGCGTAACGTATCTGAGATACGTTACGCCCACCGATAGATACACAATTGTATCTGAATCTGGGCCCTGGTATTTAAAAGAGAAGTGTTTTTTTTTTGAAGACTCATACTTACCTAGGTGGATGCAGCATCAGTCCGAGGCTCTAACACTGAGAACCGAGTGATCAAACACCACCGCTCCCTGAGCAGAGAGCTGGTGATTGTCTGTTAGCGACTCTCTGCTCTGCCCCGCCTCACTCACTGGAGCACTGGGTTGTGGAGAGGGTGGGAGCAGCCGTCTCAGACTCTCGGCAGCTCACTAAGAGGCTAAGCTAGGTGAGAGGTCCAGGCATGTGGTCAGATACTGACCATATGGACTCGATCTTGACCAAGCCTGGACTGACTCTGTGACGTCAGCAGACAGCGGACTTCAGCCCTTCTGTTTTCCCTATCTCTGGAACCTTTCCTATGTAAAATATGTCTCCTCTCGTAACTCATCGTTATTCTCCATATTAGGAAACTCACTGATTCCCTGGGGAGTTCATGATGTAATCTTTCAAAATTTGTTACACACAGGCCATATCCAAGCCTCTCACTTTCTGATAGCGGGAAACTGGCCATCAATGTCAGTCCTTACAGACTCCTCAGGAACATTTTGGTTAGACTCTTGGAGAGCCTTCCAACTTCACCATTTTCTTAAATCCATACCACCACCTGGGAATTTTGGTCAACTCCTCACTACTCTTGAAGAGTATTGTTTGGACACCGGAGCTCTGCCACACGCACTCTCTATCGCATATAACCTGTTGATTACTCCCTCAGAAAACCACCAGCTTTCCGGTTTGACTAGTTGGGAATGAGACTCAAACCTTAAATTCAGTGCAAACCAATGACACCACATTCTTCCATCTGCAGAAGAACAGAAGAGAATAATGCTGCGTACACACGACTGTTTTTCATGACGTGAAAATGCAATTTTTTTTAAATGTCATTGAAAACGATCTTGTGTAGGCTCCAGAGCATTTTTCTCGACGTGAAAAATGGGCATTAAAAATTTAGAACATGCTCTAATTTTTCGCTTTGTTTTTCACATTGTCGTTTTTCACGTGGTGAAAAATGGTCGCGTGTTGGCTTTAACGACGGGAAAAAACGCACATGCTCAGAAGCAAGTTATGAGACGGAGCACTCGTTCTGGTAAAACTAGCGTTTTTAATGGAGATAGCACATTCGTCACGCTGTAAGAGACTGAAAAACACAAAGACTGAAAAGCGTGAATCGTCTCTCACCAAACTTTTACTAACACAAAATAAGCAAAAGCAGCCCAAAGTGTGGCGCCATCTGAATGGAACTTCCCCTTCATAGTGCCGTTGTACGTGTTGTATGTCACCGCGCTTTGCTCCATAATTTTTTTTCACGATCGTGTGTAGGCAAGGCAGGCTTGACATGAATCACGTTAAGAAAAACTTTGTTTTTTCTAGGACATTAAAACGGTCGTGTGTACGCGGCATAATTTTAAAATCCTGTCAAAGTGGTATCGCACACCATCACAATTACAGGAAATCTTTCCCTTAATGTCTGACCTTTGCTGGCGATGCCAGGAGGACCGAGGAACAATCTTGTACATCTCAAACAATTTCAGAAAGAGGTACGCCAAATCATACAAAAATTTACGGAGCATCCAAGATGACCCAGCATTCTTTCTTCCTAATGCCTCCTCTATTACAGAGAAAATTTACAAGAAGTCCGTCATCCGCCACCTTCTTGATGCTGCTAAAGCGTGTATCACTCTTAACTGGAAATTGCCACATCGACTGACCATTGACCTCTGGCTTAGAAAAGTAGAAGAAATAAACAAAATGGAAGACCTTGTCCTCTCATTAAGACACCAACATGACCGATTTTCCAAAACTTGCACCTTATGCAATCTGCTAGTCATCTCTGGCGAGGGGCAAGTGCTCTTGGCAAACGATACAGCTGACTGAATTCGTCTGGAACCTCCATTGTGAGACATATGAATTCTGACGAAAATGATTACATTCCATAACTTCAAGATAACTTCAGACACTTTGCGCATTGACATCCTTTTACCCCCCCCTCCTTTGTTTTCTACCCCCCCACCCTCCTCCATTTTACCCCTCCCCCCCCCATTTTTCCTCATCTCCTTTTAATTACTCTTCTTTCTTCTTTTGCTCTCTTCCTTTTCTATTTTTTCTCTGTATCTTTACGGCTCTACTCTCTAATTCTCTGGACTCTGGGAAAAAGAGAAAACTAGTCGGGGCAAGATTCATAGAACCTTTTTTATTTTTTCCTCCAACAAATGGCCTCCTCCCATCTTTGTATAGATATATTGTTATGTCTTCTAGAGATACAGGCCAGAACCACATAATGCAGTTTGATACGTCTCTTATAGGAGAAAAACGGAGGGCGCACCGACCTAGTGTAATACTGCTTAAATGAATTTTAATAAAATGTTAAAATCAATCATTATACTCACAATATGGAGTTTAAAACCAGGCCTTAAAAGACAGTACAGCAGAAATCCAGCAACATCAGCAGAACACGATAATTACTTGAATCTACAATCGATGTTAGGGCTGACGCGTTTCGGGGGCGTACCCTTTTCTTCAGAGCTTAGTGGTCTGCAGTGCTCCCTTGCCGTGGGACTTGTGAGAATATATACACATATGCGCAAGTAAGTGGGTATGTGCTGAAAGGTCGGGGTCGTGGGTCACTCCTCCCACCGAAGAGTAGGGGCTCACCTGGAACACCCCCCCCACATACACACCCCACACTCATCCCCTCAAAAAGCCCACACCTCCCGTGAGGGTGGTCCCATCTTCAAAGTTGCACCCAGGGGTCTATAGTCACTATGCACATCTGGAGCCAATGATATGCGGCACCTCTGTACATGGGGACGCCCGCCTTACATTGAGGTTGGATATTATCATTCATAGACCCCTGGGTGCAACTTTGAAGATGAGACCACCCTCACGGGAGGTGTGGGCTTTTTGAGGGGATGAGTGTGGGGTGTGTATGTGGGGGGGGGGTGTTCCGGGTGAGCCCCTCCCCTTCGGTGGGAGGAGTGACCCATGACCCCGACCTTTCAGCACATGCCCACTTACTTGCGCATATGTGTATATATTCTCACGAGTCCCACGGCGAGGGAGCACTGCAGACCACTAAGCTCTGAAGAAAGGGGTACGCCCCCGAAACGCGTCAGACCTAACATCGATTGTAGATTCAAGTGATTATAGTGTTCTGCTGATGTTGCTGGATTTCTGCTGTACTGTCTTTTAAGGCCTGGTTTTAAACTCCATATTGTGAGTATAATGATTGATTTTAACATTTTATTAAAATTCATTTAAGCAGTATCACATTAGGTCGGTGCGCCCTCTGTTCTTCTCTCTTTTTTCTTAGTTTCATGAATTCCCACGATTCTGAGGAGGGCTGCAAGACTCTGGAAGATACCTTTTAATTGAACTACACCACCTCATAGCACTTTTCAAAAAATACCGGAGTGCAGGAGATTTGTTTTTGTTTGTACTGTAAGTGCTTCCATTTTTCACTGCTTTGGTGCTATGGATCTTGTTTGCTTAAATAAAAGATTTGAAAACTTTTGGTAATATAATGTATTTCAACAATTAAAATAAGTAATGAAAAAAATGCACAAAGGCAATATATCAATGTATAAATAAAGATTTAAAAGCATTAAAATAATGAATGACAAAAACACAGTGCGAATCAACAAGGATGCATAAATCAAGCAATACACCAATGTTGGATGAATTATTGATGTATTGATTTTTGCACCTATATTGATTTGCACAGCATTTTGTCATAAATTTAATTATCTTAATGATTATGTCTTTATTTATGCATTGATAAAAAAAGTATTGCTTTTGCACACTTCCTTTTATTTGTGTAGATTGTTTGGTACAATATAAATGTAATACTAGTTTTTTTTTTATATATACTTATTGTTTGTGTATCTTGCATATAAAATATTGATGACTATTTTTTCTGTCCTCTGCTTGTAATTTTGGCCCACAACTTCCAGAGTTCCTCTTTAATAATTCTTTAGACTCACCCTTACAATTCCCAATTCAAGTCCATTCACAGCTCTCTATTTCAATGCAAATCCTCTTCCTGAATTCTAATGCCGCGTACACACGGTCGGAACTTCCGACAACAAATGTTGGATGTGAGCTTGTTGTCAGAAAATCCGACCGTGTGTAGGCTCCATCGGACATTTGCTGTCGGAATTTGAGCTGGTTCTCAATTTTCCCGACAACAAAAGTTTTTGTCGGAAATTCCAATCGTCTGTAGCCAATTTAGACTCACAAAAATCCTACGCATCCTCGGAATCAATTTGACTCATGCTCGGAATCATTGAACTTAATTTTTCTCAGCTCGCTGTAGTGTTGTACGTGACCACGTTCTTGACGTTTGGAATTTCCGACAACATTCGTGTGACCGTGTGTATGCAAGACAAGTTTGAGCGATCAATCTGTCGGAAAAAAATCCACGGTTTTGATGTTTGAATGTCCGATCGTATGTACGCGACATTACACTTCTAAATTTGAAGATTTTATCTTGCCTGCTGGAAGGTATTCAGTATGGAAAGATCTTTAGCTAAAAATACTGACATTGAATAAAGTACATATACTGCTTTGTTCCAATTTTTTTTTATATGACTCAATAAACCTTTATTGTGAAAAAAATAAATAAAATAAAAGTACAGCATTCTCATCTTTATGTGTTCTTTTTGTGAGCTGATCAAAATTAATTCTTGTGATGTAAAAAGCACCAACTTTTTTTCATTTAGATATATTCAATTAACTTTATTATTTATAGCATATAAATATAGAAATCAGCATTTAATGCCAATAATATTTTGTTCCATTATTTTCCTTTCATCTGCTTTGTTATATATATATATATATATATATATATATATATATATATATATATATATGCAGATAACTCTTATCTAATTTTGAAGATATCAGTTACGTTTTTTACTTGTCCTTGGTGAAAAATGGATAAATATTAACACATAATGTGCAGTATGTATTTATAGCCCTAAAGCAAATGTAAACCAATAATGAAAAAAATAATTGGCCTTACCTTCTCGTTAAAGTAGTATGGTTTTTTTTAGAGATATTCCATTAAATAAATTTAATAGCAGCCTTTAGGTTATCATTGACTAGTAAAATAAAGTGAAAGATGTTCAGAAAAAAAAGGCTTTTGGCTGAAAACTCATTAAAGCAGTTAATATATGATTTTATTTTTATTTTATTGGTTTTATTAATATACCAGTTATACTTTACAGAGACAGAGAGGTTAGTGGTTGGCTTTATGTTACAAAAATAAAATAAAAAATAGATGAACTTGTGAAGACAAAAATTTAGAAAAAAAAAATAGACAGATCAACAGATATCCAAGATAGCATAACATTAGTTATTATTTCTATAAAATCGCTCACAGGCAGTAGAGTAGAAGATAACAAGACACAGTGATAATGGGCCTTAAATGTATCTTGGAGTATTATTTATAGGGAAGTCAGTGATTTCATTTTCATTGTCTGTATAGTAACCCACATGACATTCAGTCGGCTCTATACACCAAGGATTTCGCTGAAATTGCATCTCCCTCTTGAAAAATAATTGGTGCCACTAGGATGAAAATTTCCCTAGTGGACAACTATGAATTTTATATGTGACACAACGTTTCCTGACTCTACACCAACCTGCAGCCCAAGACAGCTATGAATACAGCCAAACACAAAAATTGTAAACGTACTTTAACCACTATTTACCCCCTTCATGACCTGGTAATTTTTTGCTATACAGCACTGCGTCACTTTAACTGACAAATTGCGCAGTCGTGGGACGATGTACCCAAATAAAATGTATGTCCTTTTTTCCCACAAATAGAGCCTTATTTTGGAAAGTGCTTTCACACTGGGGTGGTGCGCTTGCAGGACAGGAAAAAAGTCCTGCAAGCAGCATCTTTGGGGTGGTGGGGGAAGGGTGAATACATAGCGCTGCAAAGCGCTTCGGCAGACAAATGGGCGCTGTAAATCCTTTCCTCAGCCACTAGCGGAGGTTAAAATCGCCCCGCAAGTGGTAAAAAAACTAGCAGGGCTTTGCCGCTAACAGACCGCTGCCTCAGTGTGAAAGGGGTCTAAGTGTAAATGCATTTTTTACAAAAAAAATCCCCCCCAAAAATCAAAATTTTTAAGTAAGTTTATAATTTTGTGTAAGGCTGCATTCATAGACTTCTTGGGCAGCATGTCACCCATAGGCCACAACCCTGTTGTAAGCTGTACTAGCTGACTAGCCATAGGGCACACCGGGTATTTGCCTGGTGGGTTGAGGCCACCGGCTGCATGTCCTGGCAGAAGCGGCCTGATGGTGACCCGGCTGGGTTACGGGAGGTGGTTGGCAGCCGCAGCTAGGACGGGGCTGATGCAGGCTGTCGGCCACGGTTACCACTCACCGCTCAACTGCGCATGTGCTGGATTCCGAGAACCAAGCTTCACCCAAAGAGGTAACTGAGCACCTTACCTGCTGAATAGTCAGCATGACACAAGCTCTGGCACCTTGACAGAAGAGTGGGGGCACAGTCATGAGTTATCATTATTAACAGTGGGGATACACAGGGCTACAGGATTTCAGGGTGGCTGTAACATGAAGATTGGGTGAGGTAGGGGGTCTGTCAGTGGAGGGAGGGGTGGTATGTGGGGGGTTGGGGATCAGTCAGAAGTAGTTGGGGGTCGGCAGTTGGGTGGTGAAGTTCTGTTAGCGGGGGACAGTGGTTGGGGAAGGGAGCACCTCTAATAGGGGCACAAGGTGAATGAGAACCCCAGTCTGATCTGTGCTAGTCAGACTCAATGCTGTATATATGTGTGTATTGTGTGTTGTCGCATGCTGTTGTGTACTATTTGCTGTGATGGTTTGGGGTGTAACTGTATTTTATTGTCTATTGTGGCTGTCTGCCTCAACTATTATGGTATGTGTAAGTGTCTTGCTGTTAGGAAAGAGGGAGGGGGGATTCCTCCAGCAGCCCTCCTGCTGATAAGACTGTTTACTGATGAGAAGTTTGAACACACCTGACCTGTGTGTCTATGATCATTGGACAGTTTAACCCGTCCTTTTTTTCAAGGGTGGGGTGAAGTGTTTTGAATTGGGATATCTGTGTAACATGTGAAAAAATAAAGGAGTCTGCTGGTTTTTACCCTACACTGAGGTGTTGTCTGGTGACTGGGAAGGGCTGGAGAGTCTTAGATGGTGCTGGTTCTGGACAGAGGAAGCATTGACGGCGGACCAAGTTCTGTTCAAGGACAGAGGGTTCATCACAAAGATCAAAAACACAGGACCGAAAAATGAATTAGTCTAGGGCACATCCACCATGTGTGAACGACATTACTCCTATGGCCACAGCCCAGTAAAACAGCGATTACTGTAGGATGGATTGGCATGGGCAATCTTAGTTGACAAGTCCTGTTCCCACTGAGCAACATAGGTGAGAGGGGTGGAAGAAGATTGGTTATTCAGAGAAGCATAGAGGGCTGAAATGATGTTCGGGGGGATCCTGTAATTTTTATGAAATGAATCTGGCCTATCCAGGACAAATGTGGGAACTGCCAAGACTGCATAAGCGCCGATAATTAGCGAAGCAATGAATAATAATTAGATGTAAAGCGAAGAATAGAAAGGGGTCAGCCTAATGCCCAGGTAATCAATATGGGAGGACACTGATGGAAGGTAAAGTGAACCTGTAAGTGAGTTACCAGGTCTGGGGGTAAGGTGACATTAAGAGTGACCGAAATCAATGAGAAATGGGACCACTGCAGATTGGAAAGGATAGTAAGGGGGTTGGTCAGGGTCAAGAGGGTGTCATTTGCAAAGGGGTTATGTTTATATTCGTGGCCCACGTAAGGGATTCCCAAGACATTCTGATCGGCCTGTAGGGCCTTTGCCAGAGGATCTAGCACCAAAATGAAGAGAGCTGGGGATAGAGGACATCCTACTTTGTTCCTCTGAAGGTTGAGAAAGAGGATGAATTAAACCCTGCATATTTCACCAAAGCAGAGGGGGTCGAGTATAGAGCCTGGATGCAAGCTAATATGGACTCTCCAAAACCCCAGTGGGATAGTATGAATAACAAGTACTCCCATGACAGGGAGTGATAGGCTTTGTAGAGATCTAAAGAGGTCAGGAACCCCCGAATTTTCCGTAGATGTAAAAGAAGGTGAACAGCTTTGTGAAAATTTTCAGCGGTCTTTCATCCCTGAGTAAAACCAACTTGGTCTCTATGGTTTAGGCAGTGCAAATATGAATCCTTGTCTCATTTAATCATATTTATTTTGTCTATTTTCTAATATCATTTTTTTATAGACACTTTCCTTGTACCATTTTTTATTTTCCTTCATTTGTACAATTATTAAAGGTTGCAAATTTGTCCCCCACTTTTTACTCTATTCATTTGTGGTTATTGTCTCTTAAACAGTCACGTGATTTTTGACTTAAAACCCGCCTGGTCACTCCACAATAAACTGTGGGCTAGTAAGAGTGCTTACATACTCAGCACACCTTGGGCCTGGAAAATATTTTGCTGACTTGTTTTGATGAAATAATGCACTCTAATGATAATGTTTTGATTTCAAGATGATTGGTGTCTCTCCTGTTAAAAATTAAATTTTGTTTTGTAGATCGCTGACATCAGGTTGTCAAATGTAACCAAAAACCATGTGTGCAAGCTCAGGCTTAGATAAGGGTGTTAGTCCTGGTTCGCTGCTGTGAGTGCTGGCTGGGGAGGGAGCCCATCATGGCTCCTGATGTCAACGTGTGGAAGTATGAATATCCCTTATATTGTACATCGAAGAAAGCCCACTCGTAATGAAATGCTCCAACCTCAGCCTGGGCTCCTGCCAGGCCACGCCCCCCCAATGTGTTTTACCCTGCTACCCTGAGCTTAATCATGGAGGTTGTGAAATTTAACTCTCAGTGTTGAATTATATATGTTATATCATCAACTGAGAGAAAAATTATCAAAGAACGAAGTGGTGGTTTTATAGGGCACATCCTCTAAAACAGCCCAACAAGGTAAAAACTTGATTTGGAAAAAGAATAGGCAAATTTCAAAGATTAGGACCATTAAAACAAAGAAATTAAGCCCATTTATTTCACTGTGGTGTATTAGAACACACACATTCATTTAAATGGGCTGCCTAAAGCACCAAAAGTGCCTGTACCATTTCTGGAAGTGCACCATACACACATACAGTATGCTGGAAAGGTGCAATGCAGTGCAATTCAGAATGATTGGCACCATATTGCGTCAACACATTTAGCATGTGCATTACCACAACACAAAAGTGTGAATGGGCCCTAAAGGAAACAAAAGAGACCCACAAGCAAATAGTGTACAGTGGAGAAGCTTTTTAGAAGGTTTATGCTTCATCCTGAAATAAAAGGAAATACAATTTTTTGAAGAGTACTTTGGCTAAATTTTATTTTATGTGAGGTCATTTTGTGTTTCTTTTAACCCAATTTGATTGACATTACATGCTGTGCGTTGAATATCTATACTTTAGATATTTTATATCTCCTACTCTGTCCACTTTTAGGTGATCCCGAAAACCGTTATCTTCAGAGAAGCCAATCGCAACTCCAATAATGAATAAAAACACCGGTCAAGGTGTTTGTGCTGAACGCCTTGTCCAGCATCCAAACCAGAGTTGCACACCAGGATGACCTCCAAGATCAGCAAGTACAAAAGAAATGTTGATGACCACACACACCGAATAGATGTCAAAACTTTATTGTTGCATATCAAATATAAAGAGATACAATTATGACAGCACTTCGAGCATAAGGAGATGAATGTCAATGCGTTTCACGAAAACAACAGCACTTACTCATAACACCAATCTTACATCCAGCTTACAATAACACCTATCCCACCTCCACCTAATAACTGTACTTCCACTATCTCTATAAGTTTACCCCCACAGGTACTACCTTATAACCGCCTTATTCTTCCTCTTAGATTGTAAGCTCCAACAAGCAAGGCGCTGATACCTCCTGATAAAATTGTATTGTAACTGTACTGTCTGACCTTGCATTGTAAAGTGCTGTGCAAACTGTTGCCACTAAATAAATTCTGAATAAAATAATAAGAATTATAATAATAATATGTATGACACAATATCAATAATGAGCCTATAAATCTTATACAACCTAAGTAGAAGCTAAGGCAGATAAAACTTTGAGCTCAATTTAGCATGTTGAAGAAATAAAACACATTACACATACACACTGAATAAGCTATCTTTTATAAATGTTGTTTCTCATTAGAAATTCTTTAGTGTTCATTTCGGGTCTAAACAAGATGATAAAACATTTTGGGAAAAACATGCAGGTGATAAGAGCCCAACTGGAGGCCAAGATGGCGAAGATCTCCATGGCCACCATATATTTGCCCTGTGCACTGAGGGATGCTGGGATGTAGGATATCCAGACACTGAGGAAAGCTAGCATGCTGAAGGTAATAAACTGGGCCTCATTGAAACTGTCAGGAAGTCTACGAGCCAGGAAGGCAACAATAAAACTAACGGAGGCCAGAAGAAAGAGGTAACCCAACATGGTCCAGAAGGCAACGGGTGATCCTTCATTACATTCGATAATAATTATTCCAGGTTTAGATTGTGTGTTGTATTCTGGGAAGGGAGGAGCAATACACAACCAGACTACACACAAAACAAATTGTAAGAATGAACTCATTGCAATGACCATGTAGGACACTTTTGGGTTTGCCCACTTTCTGAGATTACTGTCTGGCATGGTGGCTATAAAAGCAAATATTACAATCAAGGTCTTGGCCAAAACACATGAGATGCAGAGAGCAAAAATCATTCCAAAAGCAATCTGACGCAGGAGGCACCTCTCACGCTGAGGATAACCAATAAAAATTACAGGGCAGAGAAAGCACAATGAGAGGGAGACCAAGAGAAGACAGCTGATATAATAATTGTTAGCTTTAACTAAAGGGGTTGCCTTAAACTGTATAAAAAGTTTCATAACGGCAACTGAAACCAAAGAGGAAATGATGCTGATGGCAGTTAATGTTTGTCCCAGTGGATCTTCATTTGAGAGATACTCTATAGGTTTCAGAAGGCATCTGGATTTCTGAGAATTTGGCCAATGATCCCACTGGCACTTCAGGCAGTTGATTGTGTCTGAAAGAAAATTTACAGGCAAAAAAAAAATGTTACTTATGTTTTTAGCGTATAGCATCATTTCACCATTACAACAGAATTAAATTTTCTGATTTTAAAGTGTAAGTGAGTTTAATAGTTCTGAGTGCTAATAAATTAATAAAGAGCCTGCAATGGTCACTGAATCCCTCATGCCCTGTACACACGATCGGTTCGTCTGATGAAAATGGACCGATGGGTCAGATATCCGATGAAGTTGACCTTCTGAGTGGACATTCAGGAACGTCCCTCAGAAGGAGGGGGGTCGTGCACGCGCATTCCCGCGCAGCGGTGCAATCCCGATGCACGTGTGTCACCCGGACACGGTGCATCTCAGATCGGCAGGCGGGCTTTGTGATTGGCCCTCCTGATCACATGACGGCCTGGCCAATCACAGTCGTTATGTGATGTAAACAGAGAGCCGGTTGCTAGGCGATCGACTCTCCTCTCCTCACACAGAAGTCATCGGTGAGGAGAGTGGATCGCTGCAGCCGGCTGGTGATCAGTGAGTGTGAGCTGTTTTTTTACAGTTTTTTACTCACTGATCACAAGTCTAGTGTCCCCACAATATAAATCACACAAAGTAAACGCACATGTCCCCAAAACACATGTCCCGATATAGTAAAAACACCTGTCCCCCACATATGTAAGAGTAAAATCACATGTCCCAATGATCATTTGCACACATGTGTCCGTGATCACCTGCGCACATCTGTACATGATCATTTGCGTAAATATGTCCGTGATCACACAAACCAATTATTATACACTTAACGGTATTTTTTCTTACCAAAAACATGTAGTAGAAAAAACTTTGGCTCAAATTTATGAAAAAAAAACGATTTTATTGGATTTCTTTTAAAATAGAATAAAAAAATATTGTTTTTTCTTTAAATCTCCGCTCTTTTTTTTTAAAAAATAAAAAAAACGGAGTCGTGAATAAATACCACCAAAAGCTCTATTTGTTTGAACAAAATGATAAAAATGTCATTTGGGTACAGTGTAGCAGGACCGTGCAATTGTCATTGAAAATGCGAGAGTGCTGAAAGCTGAAAATTGGTCTGGGAAGGAAGGGGGCAAAAGTGCCCGGTATTAAGGTGGTTAATGGCGTCCAAGAGCTTTCCAGGCTAAATAGATTAGTAAAGTATGACTCTGGTAAAAATAGACTTGAACATTGCACATTTACCTGTCTGGTTGGAGATCTCTCCCGGTGGACAGGGGACACAGTCATGACAACAGACAGGTTGTCCACTTATGGCAACCTTACGAAATCCTGGAGGACAGCTCTCACTGCAGACTGAACTCTATATTAATAGAATGTGATACAAAATCATTAGTACACGTTGCAGTTCCTGGTGTGCTTTGAGTAATAAAAACTGGTTTATTTAACAAAGTAAAGCCTTCTAAGAATAGGAGGTATCGAAATTTCTAATTTCGTGTTTGAATATTTTATTATGTTTTCATAAGGCATAACAAAAGTTCATAAGAATAGTACCATTCATATTAGTACAACACAATGAAAATAATAAAATATAAAAAAGCAGTTAAAACTATGCTTCTCTCGTGAAGTATATAGAACCAAATGTAAGGAGTATTCCTAAGGCCGCTTACACACGATCGGTTAAACCGATGAGAACAGTCTGTTGGACCGTTTTCATCGGTCCAAACCGATCGTGTGTGGGCGTCATCGGTTATTTAACAATCGGTTAAAAAAAAGCCAACTTGTTTTAAATTTAATAGATGGATTCCTAACCGATAGAAAAAAAACGATCGTTAGTAGGCACGACCATCGGTTAAAAATCCACGCATGCTCAAACTAAATTAGGGGACGGGAGCGCTCGTTCTGGTAAAATTAGCGTTCGTTATGGAGATAGCACATTCATCACGCTGTAACAGACAGAAAAGCGCGAAACGTCTTTTACTAACACAAAATCAGCCAAAGCAGCCCCAAGGGTGGCGCCATTGGATTTGAACTTCCCCTTTATAGTGCCGTCGTATGTGGTTTACGTGTCCGTGTTCTGACACGATCGTTTTTTTAACCGATGGTGTGTAGGTGCGACTGACCATCAGTCAGCTTCATCGGTTAACTGATGGAAAAATCCATCAGACCGTTCTCATCGGATGGACCGATCGTGTGTACGCTGCCTTAGTGCGACATTTCAATTATCATAACAATTTAGTGATGTTATTCTAGCTCTCAATAATAACAATCATATATAATCAAGATAGGAGAATATACAAGGTAATATTTAGTTATAGCGAAAATGGAAGAAGATAGCGTTTGCTCGATATAGCGGGTCAAAATAACCTAAAATAGTTAGAAGGAATGAATGAACTATTCCAGGCCCAAGTTCCAGCTAATTGGCGTTATCTGGAGATTAAGTTATATTCCTAACTATCTCAGATGACCCTTGTTTTGATTGGTTAAACTTGTTTGTAAGAAAAATAAAGGAAAACTAAACCAGGTAAGGGAACAATAGAGTGGAAAATGAGCAATACAATTCTCCCTGTATATATACTGTACCATATTCTAACCTTAACTTCTACATTTCGCAGCATCAAAAATTGTAATATTTAGTCCAGTGTTGGTGACTTAGGTCACCTGTAGCTTACATTTCCCTTTCATAGCGGAACTTGGTTGCCAGTTTTCTTTTGTTGTGGCTTGTCCTCTCCAAGGTTTGATGTGTTGCCCATTAACACCATTATTGTAAATCGAGATTACTTGTTGGCCTTCTTGCATACATTTTTTTATAACCTCCATTATTTGCTTATCAAACTACAGCTTGCTGGATGTGTTTAATGTGTTGTGTCTAATAAAGTCTAAAGTTTTTATTTTTTGCGCTATAAACAAATGAAGTGTGGCAATTTTGAAAAAAACACAATGGGCTACATTCATAAAGCCCGCCGTAACTTTGTGCGGGCGTAGCGTAGCGCAGATACGCTATGCCGCCGTAACTTAGTGAGGCAGGTTCTGTATTCAGAAAGAACCTGCGCCCTAAGTTACGGCGGCGTAGCGTAAATGTGCCGGTGTAAGCGGGCCTAATTCAAATTGTGAAGAGGTGGGCGTGTTTTATGTTAATAAAACATGACCCCACTTAATGACGTTTCTAACGAACGGCGCATGCGCCGTCCGTGAACGTATCCCAGTGCGCATGCTCCTAATCACGTCGCAAATAGTCAATGCTTTCGACATCAACGTAATTTACGCAAAGCCCTATTCGTGAACGACTTACACAAACGACATAAACGACGGAAAATTCGACGCTGTCCCGACGTTCATACTTAACATTGGCTACGCCTCATATAGCAGGGGTAACCTTACGCCGGAAAAAGCCTCACGTAAACAACGTAAAAAAAATCCGTACGTTTCTAAATTGGCGTATCTAGCTCATTTGCATATTCTACGCAGAAATCAACGGAAGCGCCACCTAGCGGCCAGCGTAAATATGCACCCAAAGATACGACGGCATAGGAGACTTACGCCGGTCGTATCTTAGCAACATTTAAGCGTATCTCAATTTGAGCATACGCTTAAAGATACGACGGCGCAGATTCGGACTTACAACGGCGTATCTACTGATACGCCCGTCATAAGTCTTACTGAATCTAGCCCAATAGCTTTTACTTTATGCTATAATAAATATCCCATTTTTTATTTTATATTTAATTTCCTCAGTTTAGGCTGATATGTATTCTTCCACATATTTTTGGTAAAAAAAAATGTAATAAGCGTATATTGATTGGTTTACGCAAAAGTTATATGGCCAGATTCACGTACGGCGGCTTAAAGTTGTGCGGGCGTAGCGTATGTAATTTACGTTACGCCGCCGTAAGTTAGAGAGGCAAGTGCTGTATTCACAAAGCACTTGCATCCTAAGTTACGACGGCGTAGCGTAAATGTGCCGGCGTAAGCGCGCCTAATTCAAATTGTGAAGAGGTGGGTGTGTTTTATGTAAATAAAGCATGACCCCGCGTAAATTACGTTTTGAACGAACGGCGCATGCACCATCCGTGGACGTATGCCAGAGCGTATGCTCCAAATCACGTCGCAAATAGTCAATGCTTTTGACGTGAACGTAACCTACGCCCAGCCCTGAATCGACTTACGCAAACGATGTAAAAATTTAAAAATTAGACGCGGTTCCGACGTCCATACTTAACATCGGCTGCGCCATCTTTTTGGTGGATTATCTTTACGCCTGAAAACGCCTTACGTAAACGGCGTATCTTTACTGCGACGGGCAAGCGTACGTTCGTGAATAGGCGTATCTCGCTGATTTACACATTCTAGGCGTAAATCAGCCTACTCGCCCTAGTGGCCAGCGTAAATAGACAGCTAAGATACGATGGCGCCGGAGGTCGTATCTTAGCTACATTTAAGCGTATCTCAATTTCAGAATACACTTAAATATACCACGGCGCAGATTCGGAGTTACGACAGCGTATCTACTGATACGCCGGCGTATCTATACCTGAATCTGGCTAAATAAATCTTTTGGTAGATAAAGCAGCTCTCATATACTGTATCTATGCATCTGCATATTTGGCTTTTTGTGACCTACTTTTAATCTGCTGCAATTAAGTTACAATTAAAGCGGGAGTTCACCCTATAAAAAAATTTTCACCTTAGATTGATGCTCATTTTGTCTAGGGGAATTGGCTAGTTTTTTTAAAATCGAAGCTGTACTTACCGTTGTAGAGAGCGATCTTCTCCGCCGCTTCCGGGTATGGGTCTTTGGGACTGGGCGTTTCTTTTTGATTGACAGGCTTCCGACAGGCTTCCGACAGTCGCATACATTGCGTCACGAGTAGCCAAAAGAAGTCGAACGTCGGTGGGGCACTATACGGCGCCTGCGCACCGACGTTCGGCTACTTTCGGAAAATCGTGACGCGATGAATGCGACTGTCGGAAGCCTGTCGGAAGACTGTCAGTCAAATAGGAACGCCCAGTCCCACAGCCCATACCCGGAAGCGGCGGAGAAGATCGCTCTCTAAAACGGTAAGTACAGCTTCGATTTAAATAAAAATAGCTGATTCCCCTAGACAAAATGAGCATTATTCTAAGGTTAAAAATTCATATTTCCGGGTAAACCTCCAATTTAAGTACCTGGGATTGGACAGGGAAGCAGCTCCTCTCTCCTCCAATCAGCATTTTTTTTTGCACATGAGCACAGCAGCCCGATGTATTGGCTCTTTGTGCTGCTTCTCTTTATTCCAGTCTGCGCTCTGCTTTACAAGGGACCGGATCTGTATTATTTTATGCCTGAGTTCACATTTAACAGTATCCAGTGTCCAGATGAGGGTACCCTGTATAAGTTTTAGAAACTTGTCTTTTGATATATAAAAGAGAACCTTCCACGGGCGGTGGTATCAGTGGGGAACATAAATAGTTTCAAGAAACTATTAGATAAGCACCTGAATGATCACAACATACAGGGATATACAATGTAATACTGACATATAATCACACTTGATTGGACTTGATGGACTTGTCAATCTCACCTACTATGTAAATATATATATATATATATATATATATATATATATATATATATATATATATATATATATATATATATATATATATATATATATATATATATAAAAGGAATGGCAATTTCTAGTTATATGTTTATTCATACCTGGTGATCTTCTATTGACCACACAATGGCACTTGTGTTTATGGTAAAAATTTCTCCTGGAGGTGCTGCGGTGTCATAACTTCCAATCTTGACTTGTTGTATTTTACCTTCTGGGCTCAGCTGCCAGTTCACTATGTCATATGCGGCAGGTGGGTCACCATTTTCATCAAAGTAGAGTTCCCTTCCATTACTTTGCATATATCTCACCGTTTTCATATAGTACAGGAGCTGTTGCATGGTAGGGTAGAAAAAAAAAAAGAATAAAACATTTTTATTTTATATTTTTTTTAAGCCACATTTATGGTTCCTGGTTTTGCATACTAGTTGCGGCCATTTTGGTAAGTGTAAAGCCTCATACACACGATCGGACTTCCAACTGACTTTTACATGGATTTTGCTCCGAATGGGCATTGGCCGTGAACTTGTTCTACATACTGTACACATGGCAGGACTTTTTCTGTCAACTTTCACCAAATCACGTGGTTTTTCAGCTCTTTACCGCCACCCTGTTGGCAACTTCTGCTATTGTTGTCTGATCTTTAGCATTGGTTCTGAGCATACGTGTTTGTACTTTGCACTTAAGTCTGATGGACTTGTGTACACACGATTGGATTAGCCGACGTAGGACATTTGTTGCCGGAAAGTTTGTCTGTTTGCACAGCAAACATTTGTCCGATGAAAAACATAAAAAGTTTGTCCAATGGAGCGTACACACGGTCGGATCATCAGATAAAACAGATCCGTCGGCCATTTTATGTCAAAAAGTCTAATCGTGTGTATGGGACTTAACAAAGGTGTATAGCTGGTCATCTGACAGGACTAGCAAACATATAATAGCAGAATCATCTCCATACTGGGGTCTGCAAGACATCTTGACTGATCCTATATTTCCATCTGTCTGATAGTCTTCTCCAACCGTGGAGACCACCTACAGGCATGGCCAAAAATCTTGGCACACCTGCATTTCTGTTAGATAATGCACCACTTCACCTAGAAAATTGTTTGCAATTACAAATGTTTAGGCATTCTCATGTTTATGTGTTTTGTTTGTATTGGTATGACACAAAAAGTGGAGAAACAAAAAGCCAAATCTGACAAATTCCATGCAAAACTCCAAAAAATTGACTGAACAAAGTTATTGGCAAACCTCAACTTAATATTTGGTAGCACACTCCTAGGAAAAAATAACTGAAATCAATCTCTTTCTGTAACCATCAATGAGATTCGTACACATCTCTACAGGAATTTTGGACCACTTTTCTTTTGCCAACTGCGCCAGGTCTCTCAGATTTAAAGGGTGCCTTTTCCCATCTCTCCACAAGTGCTCTATGAGATTTAGATCTGGTCTGATTGCTGGTCACTTCAGTACTCTCCAGCGCTTTGCCTTAAACCATTTCTGGGTTCTTTTTTATATTTTTTTTGGGTCATTGTCCTTGACCTTGACCTCTGACTGAGACACAACTTTCTGAAATCGGGCCCTACATTGCACCCCAGAATATTTTGGTAGTCTTTAGATTTCATAATGCCATGCACACAATCAAGACATCCAGTTCCTAAAGCAGCAAAGCAACCCACAAAACCTCAGTGAACCTCCACCATGTGTGACTTTAGCATAGTTGCCAACATTTGCCAACATTTGAAAAAAAATTCCAGGGACACTTTGCAGCACAGCTATTAAGCTCCCGAACCAAGTCGCGAACAATGGCTCCGCATCTTAAAGGGGACATACCTGGACGCCCATGTGCACAACCGTGCCATTCTGTCGCCGTACAGCGGTTGGCAAGCGGTTAATCCTTATCAACTGTCATTGCATGCATGCATTTTGTAAACTAAAAAAAATATTTCTTAGGCCCGGTTCACACTGGTGCAATGCGAGAACCCTGCGAATCCACTGCGGGTTCCCGCATCGCACCTGACACGCATGGCAGTTCACACTGCCATATGCGAACTGCTAGGGAGTGTCATTATATGTTAACGACACCCCCAGTTCAGCTTGCGTATCGCACTTCCAACTGACAGTTCAGACTTGAATCAGATTGCATATGTGTGAACACACATGTGATCCGATTGTGGTCCGAACAGAAAAAAAGTCACACCACACAGACATCACATGTAATGTGAACAGCAGTGTGCTGCAAATTACATGCAATGTCTGGCATCGCACAAGTGTGAACCTGCCCTAACATATGATTGTGGTTCATTACGCTCTATCTCCCATTAAATGTATAGGCCTCATATTCATGCACAAACTTAATTTCTTTAATTTTGCAGATTTTTTTTTTTTTTTAACTTCTAGAAGTATCTCACTGCACTAGTAAACTGGGATACCAATAACACGATTTACAAAAGCTCAATTAAAAAAAAAAAATATATATATATATATATATATATATATATATATATATATATATATATATATATATATATATATATATATATATAGCTCTCATGGAGGTAACTAAAAAAAAAACTAATATTAGAAAAACATGATGAAAAGATGACGTATTATTGAATAAATAGTAAAACGATTGTATATTCATATATAGTATATAGGAGACTTTGTTTTTCTTTTTGCAAAATCCAAATCAATGTGTGTTCTAGAGGTTAAAATATATATCATTGACCCCCGATATCTGTATATATAGATATTGGGGGTCAATGATACTAATATTAAGTCAATATTACTTAATCTTTCATCATGTTTTTCTAATATTAGTTTTTTTTCTGTTACCTCCATGAGAGTATATATATATATATATATATATATATATATATATATATATACTGTATATATAAATGAGCTCTCATTGAGGTAACATGGAGGGAGCTAACAGAAAAGCTCAATTGTCCGACACCACCAATAACCAAATTAATAAATTACGGTTTTGTGCTGTTTATATTTATGAAACAAGTGACCTACCTTGTGGCAGCAGAGGCAGGCACTGTGACTGGAGTCGGCGGGAAAATAGGAGGTCAGGTCTGGTCTAGCACGTGGCTTGGCTGGCTGCGCTGCTCTTTTCACAGTAACTGACTCCACCCCCTGGGAGCAGGCTGAGTGCCTGGAGCTTGTCACTCGAGCACGTAGCCAACGCCGCACCCGCACGGCCGCAGAGACTCTCAGACTACAACTCCCATAATACATAGCGGCGCACGCGACGTCACATGACAATAACAGTCATGATTCAGTCATTCAGCGCCGCGGACGGATCGCGGACAGCTGCGGCGGCCATTGTTTCGGTCTGCGTTCCCCACTAGCCGGGAGAAGTCCCAGCAGGCTAAATTAGCCGGGACTAGGTCCTATTTTCCTATTTGACTGGACTGTCCCGTTAAAAAAGGGACAGTTGGCAAGTATGCTTTAGGGACTTTATTCTTTAAAGGCCTCATTTGCTTTTTCTGAAAACAGTAGAATGATGGGCTGTACCAAAAATATGTAATTTTATTTTATCTGTCCATAGCGCATTGTCCTAAAAGGATTTTTGCTCCCTCATATACGTTTATGTTTCTGTGTCAGCAGTGGGTACTCCTGGGTCTCCTACCATAGCATTCCTTCTCATTCAGATGGTAACGTATAGTGCGAGCTGACACAGTTGTACCCTGTGCCTGAAGGTCAGCTTAAATTTGTCTGGAAGTTGATTAAGGTTCTTTATCCACCTTTCCAACAGTCCTTTGTTGCAATGCAATCTTTGATCAATGTTTCTCTTTCGTCCACGCCCAGGGAGATTAGCTACAGTGCCATGGACTGTAAACTTCTTGACAATGTTTTGCTCAGTGGACACAGGAACATTAAGATCTCTGGAGATGAACTTGTAACAAGGGGTCAAGTCCTGGGGAAAAAGTGTGGGAACTCACCCAAGATTATTATTATTATTATTTAGGTACTTATATAGCGCCGTCAATTTAGGCAGCACTTTACATATACAGTGTACATTCACATCAGTCCTTACCAGGGGCGGACTGACAACTCATGGGGCCCCCGGGCAATACAAGATTATGGGGCCCCTGGGCTTACAGGTCGCCACCACGCCAGGAGGCAGTGCAGAGGCAGGGCAGCTAAAATCTCGTGATTTTCACATCAAAAGCATGTCAGTTTCGGACATGGCCGATCCGCCCTATAGGCTCACTATGCAAGCCGCTTAGGGCCCCGCAAAGCTGCGGAGGGCCCTCCAAATTACTAGAGGCCCCGCCTGGTGAGAAGTCATTTTCAGCCCCTCACCCTGCTTCTCAACTTGCTGGCTGCATGGGAGAAGAGGTAAGAAGTCTGCACCCCCCGCTTCTCAGTTTAATGTAAGATATCATTTCCGACAGCAGAACACCCCCGTCGGCAGTGACATGTCATTTTTGGCAGCCCCCCCGCTTCTCAACTTTAATGTGACATGTCATTTTGCTTAGGGCCCCAGGGAAGTCAGGATCGGCACTGGTTTCGGACATATCAGGGACAGATGTAAAAAAACAGAGATTTTTACATATTTTCCCTGGTTTTACCTGAGCCTGGCAACCCTGATGGGGCCCCCTAGTGGCATGGGGCCCTCGGACAATGCCCGAGTGCCGCAATGGTCAGTCCGCCCCTGGTCCCTACCCTCAAGGAGCTTACAATCTAAGGTCCCTAACTCACATTCATATACTGAGGCCAATTTTAGGCAGAAGCCAATAAACCTACCAGCATGTCTTTGGAGTGTGGGAGGAAACCGGAGTACCCGGAGGATTCCCCCAGCTCAAAAAAAAATGTGTGTGTATATATAATATATATACATATATATATATATACATATATATATATATATATATATATATATATATATATATATATATACACACACATACACTATGAAAAATTATAAACGCAACACTTTTGTGTTTACCCGATATTTATCATGAGCTGAACTCAAAGATCTCAAAGATCTATAACTTTTTCTATGTACACAAAAGGCCCATTTCTCTCAAATATTGTTCACAAATCTGTCTAAATCTGTGTAAGGCCCCTTTCAGACTGGGGCGGGAGCTGCGGTGGCGGTATAACGCCGCTAAAAATAGCGGCGCTATACCGCCGGAATTGCCGCGGGTATCAGCCGCTAGCGGTGCGGTATTAACCCCCGCTAGCGGCCGATAAAGGGTTAATACCGCCCGCAATGCGCCTCTATAGAGGCGCATTGCGGGCGGTATTGCCGCGGTTCCCATTGTTTTCAATGGGAAGGAGCGGTGAAGGAGCGGTATACATGCCACTCCTCTCACCGCTCCAAAGATGCTGCTGACAGGAGATTTTTTTGTCTCCCGCCAGCGCATCGCCTCAGTGTGAAAGCCCTCGGGCTTTCACATTGAGTCTGCAGTGCAGGAGTTTTTCAGGCGGGATAGCAGCGCTATTTTTAGCGCTGTACCGCCTGAAAAACTCCTCAATGTGAAAGGGGCCTTAGTGAGCACTTCTCCTTTGCTGAGATAATCCATCTACCTCACAGGTGTGGCATATCAAGATGCTGATTAGACAGCATGATTATGGCACAGGTGTGCATTAGGCTGGCCACAATAAAAGGCCAATCTAAAATGTGCAATTTTACTGTATTGGGGGGGGGGTCCGAAAAACCAGTCAGTATCTGGTGTGACCACCATGTTCCTCACGCAGTGCAGCAAATCTCCTTTGCATAGAGTTGATCAGGTTGTTGATTGTGGCCTATGGAATGATGGTCCATTCCTTTTCAATGGCTGTGTGAAGTTGCTGGATAGTGGAAGGAACTGGAACACACTGTCATATAGACCAATCCAGAGAATCCCGAACATGGGTGACATGGCTCAATGGGTGTCATGTCCAGTGAGTATGCTGGCCATGCAAGAACTGGGATGTTTTCAGCTCATGATAAATAGGGGCAAACACAAAAGTGTTCCGTTTATAGGAGGAGCGGCCGCACACCTCATACCGGCCACAGCCAGGTCTGGGCCATGCTGCTAATGAGAATGTCGTTCCTGCTGTGCAAAAAGTAGAGGAACGATGCTCCCATGTGTTCTCGTAGGACTCAAGCCCTGCTTGTAACCTTGAGATCGTCCATGCTTTTCCACAATTTTTCTTCTCAAATCCTCAGACAATTCTTTGCTGCTCTTTCTCTTTCCCATGCTCCATGTGGCACACAGAGACACACAACAGAAAGGTTGAGTCATTTTTTTACAATTTTAAATGGTTGCCGGTGTGATTTCTATATTGTCAGCATCTGTTAATTGATAGAGGTGAGTTTAATTACAAATTAAAGGAGCATCACAAACTTGGAATGCAATTATTTCTTGCAATTTTGTGGAGGTGCCAAACATTTTGTCCAGTCCATTCTTGGAGTTTGTGTGGAATGTGTCAAATTTGTCTTTTTGTTTCTCCACTTTTTTGCGTCATACCAATACAAACAAAATAAATAAACACGAGAATGCCTAAAAATGTATAATAGCAATTTTCTGGGCAAAGTGGTGCATTATCTGACAGAAATGTAGGGGTACCAAGATGTTTGGTCATGACTGTATCTTAAAACCACACACAGCGCTAGATTCAGTAAGAATTTTCGACGGCGTATCTATTGATACGCCGTGTAAATTCAAACCTGCGCCGGCGTATCTTCTTTCTGTATTCAGAAAGCAAGATACGCCAAAATTAGGCTAAGATCCGACTGGCGTAAGTCTCTTACGCCGTCGTATCTTAGTTGCATATTTACGCTGGCCGCTAGGTGGCGCTTCCGTCGATTTCAGCGTAGAATATGCAAATGAGATGGATACGCCGATTCAGAAACGTATGTGCGCACGGCGGATTTTTCCGGCTTTTTAAGGCTTTTCCGGCGTAACGTTACTCCTGCTATATGAGGCATAGCCAATGTTAAATATGGACGTCGTTCCCGCGTCGAATTTTGAAAATTTTACGTCGTTTGCGTAAGTCGTTCGCAAATAGGGCTTTGCGTAAATTACGTTCACGTCGAAAGCATTGACTATTTGCGACGTGATTAGGAGCATGCGCACTGGGATGCGTTCACAGCCGGCGCATGCGCCGTTCGTGAGAAACGTAATTTACGTGGGGTCATGTTTTATTTACATAAAACACGCCCACCTCTTGACAATTTGAATTGTAACTTAGGGCGCAGGTTCTTTGTGAATCCAGCCCCAGCCTCACTTAGTTACGGCGGCGTAGCGTATCTGAGATACGCTACGCCCGCACAAACTTACGGTGGGTTTTCTGAATCTAGCCCACAGTCTTTAAAAGTTGGCTCCTCTCAAAATACCCCCCCACCCCAGGAGGGGTATATTCTTTTTGAAGGAATATACAAAATATTTATACATTTACAGAGAGCTCACAAGTATGCTCAAACACAACAATCGTTCTGATAACTTCCAGACAACTGATCCAGGTTTACTGGAACTAGTTGGAGAGTTCTCTCTGTAGATATCCTTTTTTTCCACTTTTTTGTAAATTTAGTAACACAAAACAAAATGCAAAAAGGGTCACATAGAAACTATGGCCCAGATTCACAGAGAGCGGCGTATCTCTGTGCGGGCGTAGCGCATCTCATATAAGCTACGCCGACGTAATATAGAGAGGCAAGTACAGTATTCACAAAGCACTTGCTCCCTAAGTTAAGGCGGCGTAGCGTAAATGGGCCGGCATAAGCCGGCCTAATTCAAATTAGGAAGGTAGTGGGCGTGTTGTATTAAAATTAGCCGTGACCCCATGTAAATGAATTCCCGAACGAACGGCGCATGCGCGCGCATGCTCAGAATCACGTCAAATTTACGCCCTAAGATACGACGGCTCAATGGCAACGGCGTGAACGTAACCTACCCCCAGCCCCATTCACGTACGACTTACGTAAACAATGTAAAATCCGACCGCAGTTCCGACGTCCATACCCTAACATGACTTAGACCAGCTATTTGGTGGTTTATCTTTACGCCGGAAGTACGCCTTATGTAAACGACGTAGCTTACTGCGACGGGCGCAAGTACATTCGTGAATCGGCGTATCTAGGTCATTTACATATTCGACGCGTAAATCATTGGAAGCGCCCCTAGCGGCCAGCGTAAATATGCGCCCAAGATACGATGGCGTAGGAGACTTACGTCGGTCAGATGGAGCCAGAATTCAGGCTTATCTCATTACAAGAATAAGGCGCATAGATACGACGGCGCATCCATGGACTTACGCGGCGTATATAAAGATACGTTGGCGTAAGTCTTTGTGAATCCGGCTATTAATACCTATATGCAAGGTAAGCTTTAGACAAAATAGACACCAAATGAAAAAAACTGAGAGAACAATACCTGCCAAGGTTTTAAATTCCACACATCTGCACAGTTTGCATCAGCAAATGGGCCTTTGCCTTGAGGGCATTTTTGAAGATCTTCCAAAGCTTTGGCCACCACATGGACCGCAGTGTAGAAATTATAGGGGGACCTTAGCGTAGAGAAATCCGTTAAGCTGTTTTGTATCTTGTCTAGTTTTTCAAATCCCGTGCATTCTCCTTCTGAGGTCTCCAAAGCTGATGTTAAGGTAAAGTTATGGGCAAATGTGCATTTATAAGTGTTCTCCCAAAATACCTTAATCCAGTCTCCACCGATAGAAGTGAAAGGATTGATCTTGTTGAGAAACTCTTTAAAGTTTGGCAGTGTCCCACTAGAGAAAGTCAGTCCAATGGTACCAGTAAGAAGGTTTGTATATTTCTCAAAAGAAACAAGGTTCATTGTTGACCATGCTTCACTGGCAATTAGTATTTTCTTGGGAGCATTTTGTCTTGACCATTCACCCAAGATAATGTTCAGATCAGCTTCATTACAGAAGGCCACCACGACTTTGGCAGTAGACCTTTTAATCACATTTACTATATGTGGAGCATTACGATCTGGTTGGTTCATTAGAATGTTTTCACTGTACGCCACACAAGCCCCAGCCTTGACTATATCTTGTCTGATCAGTTGGATTCCTTGTTGGCCATAGTCATCATTTGTAGCAATAATTCCAACCCATGACCAACCAAAATACAAGACCAGTTGTGCAAGTCCACGAGATTGGAATGAATCACTCGGCACTGTCCTGAAAAAGGACGGGAACTTTCTCCGATCGCTCAACAGAGGACTGGTTGACCACTGGCTTATCTACAAGCAAAGATTACTTTAAGCTGATAGTCATAGTGAGAAGAGAAATATTGTAACTTTTCAGATTTCTTTTTACAGCTCAATGCCAGCTGATACATATAATGGAGACACTTTGACAGGTTTCTTTTGCTTCAGTGTCTTCCAGTACCGATAGCAAAAGGACCCTCTTATTTCTTGTCCTGGGGTCACCAGAATAGGAAGATATAAGAAATCTCCCTAAGGAGGACACAGACAACAAATAAAAAAATATAGCATTTATGACTCTTATGCCCTGTAAACACAAGCAGAATTTCCGTTGGAAAAAAAGGTGGATGCTTTTTCCGACGGAATTCCGCTCAAGCTTGCGCCCGCAGCAGGAGAGCCAGCACAGGAATTTGTGTGTGTAAACACACAAATCCCTGTTCTGTCAGGGGAGAGGAGACATATTGTTTGTTCCTACTAAGTAGGGACAATGATATGTCTCCTCCCCTAGTCAGTCCCATCCCCATACAGTTAGAACACACCTAGGGAACACACATTTAACCTCTTGATCGCCCCTGCCAGTGACATTTATACAGTAATCAGTGCATATTTATAGCACTGATCGCTGTATAAAAGTCAATGGTCCCAAAAATGTGTCAAAAGTGTCTGATCTGTCCATCGTAATGTCGTAGTACCGCTAAAAATTGCAGATCACCGCCATTACTTGTTAAAAATATATATATAAAAATGCCATAAATCTTTTCCATAGTTTGTAGATTCTTTAACTTTTCCGCAAACCAATCAATATACGCTTCTTGCGATTTTTTTCACCAAAAATATGTAGAAGAATATACAGTATATCGGCCTAAACTGATGAAGAATTTTTTATTTATTTTTTCAATTGTAGTCCTGGGATTCAAGATATATGAAAGGGGTTTCAGAGTAGTGTTCCGAGTAGAAAAAATGTGTTTTTGTTTTTTTACAGGTTTTGTAATTCCTGGATCAGGGTCTGGAGTCTGGAGACTTTAAACCTTATAGCAAGAGCAATAATTCTACCACTGGACCTCCTCTGTAACTCTAAACTCTGTTACTCTAAACTGGTAACCTGTGTCGCCTATGGAGATTTTTAAGTGCCATAGCTTGGTACAAAAACAAATGGCAACAACTGCCATTTTATTCTCTATGGTCTCTGCAAAAAAGAAAAAAATAGATATGTATATATATATATATATATATATATATATATATATATATATATATATATAATGTTTGGGGGTTCTGAACAATGGGCCAAATTCTCAAAAAAGCTGCGTAACTTAAATTTCAGCAGTTAAGTTACACTGACTTAAAATTTCTACCTAAGTGCCTGATCGTCAAAGCACTTACCTAG
This sequence comes from Rana temporaria, assembly GCF_905171775.1. Classification (NCBI taxonomy): domain Eukaryota; kingdom Metazoa; phylum Chordata; class Amphibia; order Anura; family Ranidae; genus Rana; species Rana temporaria. The sequence continues at coordinate 463,826,545 of NC_053491.1, read as the reverse complement.
AAATTACATGCCGTGTAACTTAAGTGCCGCCGTCGTAAGGCGGTCCTCCTCTCCTGGGGGCGTTTAAAATTTAAATGAGGCGCGCTCCCGCGCCGGCCGTACTGCGCATGCGTGTGACGTCATTTTCCCGACGTGCAGCGCGCAAACGTAATTAACGCCGGGCGGCTTTGAGAATTTCGACGGGACACTAAAGTTGCGACGGGTGAAAAAAAAAAGACGCGCCGGGAGAACAAATAATTTAAAAAAAAAATGACAGCGTCGCTCAGCATGTATTCCTGAGAGGGAGAACTCCATGCCAATTTTCAAAGAAAAAACCGGCATGGGTTCCCCCCCCAGGAGCATACCAGGCCCTTAGGTCTGGTATGGGTTGTAAGGAGACCCCCTCACGCCGAAAAATTGACGTAGGGGGTCCCCCTACAATCCATACCAGACCCGTATCCAAAGCACGCTACCCGGCCGGTCAGGAAGGGAGTGGGGACGAGCGAGCGCCCCCCCCCTCCTGAGCCGTGCCAGGCCGCATGCCCTCAACATGGGGGGGTTGGGTGCTCTGGGGCAGGGGGGCGCACTGCGGGCCCCCCCACCCCAGAGCACCCTGTCCCCATGTTGATGAGGACAGGACCTCTTCCCGACAACCCTTGCCGTTGGTTGTCGGGGTCTGCGGGCGGGGGCTTATCGGAATCTGGGAGTCCCCTTTAATAAGGGGGCCCCCAGATACCGGCCCCCCACCCTAAGTGAATGGATATGGGGTACATCGTACCCCTATCCATTCACCTGGAGGCAAAAAGTAAAAGTTAGTAAACACACAACACAAGGCTTTTTAAAATAATTTATTATTCTGCTCCAGATGCCCCCCCTGTCGTTATTAGCTCAATTACCAGGGGGGGCTTCTTCTTCCACTCTCCGGGGGTCTTCTTCCACTCTCCGGGGGGGGTTTCTTCTTCCGCTCTCCGGGGGGGGGCTTCTCCGGACTCCGGGGGGCTTCTTCCATCTTCTCCCCTCTTCCGCTGTTGACTCGGCGAACCCCGGTTCTTCTGGAGATGTCCGGTGCCTTCTTCTTCAGCGCTGGCTGCCTGCTATCTGTGTGTGTTAGCTCAATTTCAAACAGGCAGCCGGCGCGGTCTTCTGTGACGTCAGGGTCGTCTGTTCTTCTCCCCTCTTCCGATGTTGCCTCGTCGCCTGTTGTCACTGCAATGATGGAAGCGCGCCTTGCATCCCATTTATATAGGCATCACCGTCCCATCATGCTCCGGCAGGTACCCACGTGGTGGGTGCCTACCCACGTGCACCCACCACGTGGGTACCTGCCGGAGCATGATGGGACGGTGATGCCTATATAAATGGGATGCAAGGCGCGCTTCCATCATTGCAGTGACAACAGGCGACGAGGCAACATCGGAAGAGGGGAGAAGAACAGAAGACCCTGACGTCACAGAAGACCGCGCCGGCTGCCTGTTTGAAATTGAGCTAACACACACAGATAGCAGGCAGCCAGCGCTGAAGAAGAAGGCACCGGACATCTCCAGAAGAACCGGGGTTCGCCGAGTCAACAGCGGAAGAGGGGAGAAGATGGGAGAAGCCCCCCGGAGTCCGGAGACCCCCCCCCCCCGGAGAGCGGAAGAAGAAACCCCCCCCGGAGAGTGGAAGAAGACCCCCGGAGAGTGGAAGAAGAAGCCCCCCCTGGTAATTGAGCTAATAAAGAAGACAGGGGGGGCATCCGGAGCAGAATAATAAATTATTTTAAAAAGCCTTGTGTTGTGTGTTTACTAACTTTTACTTTTTGCCTCCAGGTGAATGGATAGGGGTACGATGTACCCCATATCCATTCACTTAGGGTGGGGGGCCGGTATCTGGGGGCCTCCTTATTTGAGGGGACTCCCAGATTCCGATAAGCCCCCTCCCGCAGACCCCGACAACCAACGGCAAGGGTTGTCGGGAAGAGGTCCTGTCCTCATCAACATGGGGACAGGGTGCTCTGGGGTGGGGGGGCCCGCAGTGCGCCCCCCTGCCCCAGAGCACCCAACCCCCCCATGTTGAGGGCATGCGGCCTGGCACGGCTCAGGAGGGGGGGCGCTCGCTCGTCCCCACTCCCTTCCTGACCGGCCGGGTAGCGTGCTTTGGATACGGGTCTGGTATGGATTGTAGGGGGACCCCCTACGTCGATTTTTCGGCGGAGGGGGGGTCTCCTTACAACCCATACCAGACCTAAGGGCCTGGTATGCTCCTGGGGGGGGAACCCATGCCGGTTTTGAATTTAAAAATTGGCGTGGAGTTCTCCCTCGGGAATGCATACCAAATGTCGTCGCTGGAATGGGCCTTTACAATGTGTGACTAACTTTCCACATTATAAAACCAGCCCTAGTTTTGCGCAGGCAAATTCGGAACTTAGGCAGAAATCACAGTGATCAAATGCTTTGAAAATCTGCTTAAGTCCTCATTTGCATACGCAAAGCTGCATTTCAATGAGAAATGCCCCCAGTGGCGGATGCGGTACTGCATCCTAAAATCTGACCGTGTAAGTGTCTTACACATGTCAGATTTTCTGCCTAACTTTGGAAAAAGCCATTTGAGAATCGTTTCCAAAGTTAGGCACAGGGATACGCAGGCTGAACAGCAGTTAAGTCTGCGTATCTCTTTTGGGAATTTGGCCCAATTTTCTTAAAAAATAAATACAAAAAAAGAAGATTTTTTACTTGTAGGAGAGAAATGCCAGAACTGGCCCGGTGGGGAAGTGGTTAAAGGGATCCGTTTGGATCAAGTAACTGGTTCACTAATACCCTGGACTCTACTTTATTGAAATTTTAATGTGTGACAAGCCCACCAATTGGATTTCACCATCATTGTATACCAAAAACACCCATTAATGGACAGTAACCTTCAAACATACAGATGCCAAGAACATGAGTTTAGTAGGTCTGATCAAGCTTTAAAATGCCTTAATTTGAGTAATGACTAGACATGTGCACAACAAAAAAAAAAGTTTTTTTTTTTGTTTCCTTTCTTCTCGTTCCGTAGGTTCGTAAAGATTCGTAATTTCTTAAGACACAAGTTTTCCTATTCGGACCCGTTCATATTTCGTAAAACGCAAGTTTTTCTATTCGGACCCGTTCGTATTTTCGTAACAGTTTTATTTTTGTTTATACTGAATGATTCGTAATTCTGTCTAATTTATTTTCGTTGATTCGAAATTCGTAATTTTGTTAGATAATAATTTTAGTTTAATGGATTTGTAATTTTGTACTTTTGTAAATACATCGCAACACGCGGCTAATCCATATTAAGATAGACTTTCTCTTAAGCCCCGTACACACAGTCGGAATTTTTGCCAACAAACTTCAAAATGAGCGTTTTCCAAAAAAATCCGACCATGTGTACGCTCCATCGGACAAACTTTTTCTGTTTTAAAAGTCTGGCCAACTCTCTTCAACAAAAATCCACGGAAACATTTGTTTGAAGTCCGATCATGTGTACGAGGCTTTACACTGTACAATGTGACTCAGCACAAAAGAGATAAGCTGATTGGCTAAGATATTAAATAAGATTATCACTCACTAACTACACTGCCCAGTGCCCATTCAAAAGAACGATATGAGTGCACAAATTTACGAACAGACAAAGAAACGGATTTACAAAACGCACAAATGAAAATACGAACATAGAATGAAAATACGAACAGACAAAGGATTTAAAATGCGGAATGCAAATCGTTCGTTATAGATGTCATTTTTGTTCTTTTGCTGTTTCGGTGTTTCGTATTTTAGTAAGATTGTCCAATCGTACGTTCGTATTTTCGCTTGTTCATTACTTTGCTTATTCGTAATTCCGTAATTTTTGGATTTTGGTTCTTTCAGCTTTTCGGATGTTCGAATTGATCTGAATGTACGAATACTAACAAATTCGTACGACAATCTATTCGTTACGAACGGGAACGCACATGTCTAGTAATGACTTTAAGCAGGAAAAGGATTTATCGGTAAATACAAATTGTATAGGGCAGCCATGTAAGTGAATGGGTAATGGCGCTGCTTATACTTTGTGTTTGAGTGTCCACAAGATGTCCTATGTTATAAGACGATGTTATATTTGTAGGGGAGCTCCAATTACTAGGAGAGACCAATGAAAGTGGGTCTCCTAGACCTTCTTATCGTTTATCCAAACGACCAGGTGCTACCCTCTGTTATTGCTTATAATCAACACTGGTGACCCAATGATCCGTTGGTTCTTCCAGTGAAATTGGTGCGTGTGTTTCAAAAGGAGTGTGAAGGCAGCCAGTAGATTAAATTGCAGTTCTGGTAATGTCCTATGTGCTAGGTGTCATAGGTGGTTCCAAAGTGTAACTTCAGGGTGATGATATGTGCAATAGGTGCACAGATCCAGTGTTCCGTGATATCCAAATTAAAAAATATATATATAAAACACAAAAAATATATATAAAGTGTCCCCCAGGGCACTATAAGTGAAAGTTCAGGGTTTACCACCCTAAAGTGACTGTAAGATTAAGTGTCAACCAAATTATATATGAATTGTTAGTGCCTTATTCCAGGACACTGTGCAGGCAGGAAGTAATGGTTGTACTGTGAGCCTTAGTGTGAGTCACCTCTACCAAAAGATGAGTTAAAAAATGAATGTAAAGAAAAAATAAAGAAAAAGAACAATACAGTCTGGTTGTGACCAACAACAATTATTGTCAAGTCCTAAACCAGAAATTAAATATAGAGCGACAATTGATTGATATGAATATATACCATCCCTCGATAGGGTGCATAGAGTAAAATATATATATATGCTTGCTGTTATTACTTAAAAATGAAAAAGGACCAGCAACAGTAAAAAGTGAACATGTGAGGAGTGAAGTTGAACGTCCGAGCTCACATATACAATTAATCAAAAATAAACAAACACCCCTCAGTGGGTATAAGCAATGGATTTGCTAGAAAGACCTCTTGATTAAACAGGATCTCAAGGACCAAACAATTGTTCAGTTTGGAAACAATGTATCACTGATGACAAAAGTGCATATTTAGAAAAACAAAATAGTGACTTCATGTGATTTTCATGTGACTTTAGGTGACCATAGACGCAAGCACACACGTACGCACGGCCAACCAGCTGACTGTATCGCTGTCCTCCGAGCCGCGATTTGCCTGAACGGGAAGACACGAACGCTCTCTGCTGTCTGCACGGCGGTATCGTGTGACACAGGCTTCGCTTGTTAGCTCGTGAGTAGGAACGGATAACAGGGCTTATTGTGCCATCGTAGCTCATTTTTATTTTTATCTTTATTTTTACAAGCCTATTTTTTGATTGGTCCTCTGATCTTCAATTTTAATTTCATTATATTTTTTCACTCCCTGGAAATGTCTTCTTAAACTAATTTTTCTCTGCATACTTGTACATATATCCCACGGGGATTTGGGATTATTGGTTGGTTTGCTATACCACCTAACAACTAGCAGATTCATATATGATTATATTTTTTAAATAAAGACGAATGGTCTTTTTCTTTTACAAACGCAGTGTCACGCTATGTGGATTTCTTTTTTTCTTTTTTAATTATTATCCTTCGGACACCTGGAAGCTGCTTGGATTCCCTTCCCTCCCCCTCTGGAGAGGTGAAAAAGTATTGTCTTGCTGTTTAGGAATATAAACCAGCGCAACAACAATTACCGAGGTACCACCACCATTGCCTTTTGCCCCTAGGGGTGCCAACATCTGGTGAGTGGGGACCCAACAGGGGGAGCACAAAAGTCACGTTAAAATCGATCAAGAAGAAAATCACATGAAGTCACTATTTTGTTTTTCTAAATATGCACTTTTGTCATCAGTGATACATTGTTTCCAAACTGAACAATTGTTTGGTCCTTGAGATCCTGTTTAATCAAGAGGTCTTTCTAGCAAATCCATTGCTTATACCCACTGAGGGGTGTTTGTTTATTTTTGATTAATTGTATATGTGAGCTCGGACGTTCAACTTCACTCCTCACATGTTCACTTTTTACTGTTGCTGGTCCTTTTTCATTTTTAAGTAATAACAGCAAGCATATATATATATTTTACTCTATGCACCCTATCGAGGGATGGTATATATTCATATCAATCAATTGTCGCTCTATATTTAATTTCTGGTTTAGGACTTGACAATAATTGTTGTTGGTCACAACCAGACTGTATTGTTCTTTTTCTTTATTTTTTCTTTACATTCATTTTTTAACTCATCTTTTGGTAGAGGTGACTCACACTAAGGCTCACAGTACAACCATTACTTCCTGCCTGCACAGTGTCCTGGAATAAGGCACTAACAATTCATATATAATTTGGTTGACACTTTATCTGAGGCCCCGTACTCACGACCAAACATGTCTGCTGAAACTGGTCCGCGGACCAGTTTCAGCGGACATGTTCGTTCGTGTGTAGGCAGTAACAGACAGGATTCCAGCAAACAATCGTCGGCCAGACCGTTTTCCAACGAACAACTGTTTCCTGGTCTTGCTTTAAAACAGTCTGCTGGAATCGTGTCCGTCAGACATGTTCGGTCGTCTGTACACAAAAGCAGCGTACAAAAACCCCGCGCATGCTCAGTCCAAATGAGGAGACGGGAGCGCTCGTTCAGGTAAAACTCGCGTTTGTTTGGGATATGGCACATTCGTCATTTGAAAGCTTTTATTCTAGCAAGAGAACAATGTCTTAAAAAGGCGCACTAAACCACATTTTCTTGCCTCGTTTTATTAATTCTTCTCTTGCTAGAATAACCCCGTTCTCTTGCTGATGCAATTTCAATAGAGTTGTCCCATACTGAAATGTCACATTTCTTGCTTGTGATGTAATCCTTTAAGAATGTTTTATATGCCAGACGTGTGTTTTGGTTGGTGGTCCTCCATAATTTATAGTAGTCATTTTTGTAAAGGAATGTGCATCTTTTTTTGTTTTTTGTTGTTTCTAGTTATGTCACCATTTAGTTTATTTTTTTTTTAACATGTTTTTTTCTTTTTATTTATTTTCTTTTTTTTTTTTGTGTTTCATTTGAGAATATTAAACCATGTTGGCACACCAAATGTCCCCCCCCCCCCAAGGAGTGTGTCCTTTGTAAATGACCCATTGTATATTTATTAAAGGTTTGCTGCCTAATAATCCCCACAGTATAACAAACAATAGACATGTTTTCAAATGAAAGCAAAAAGCCTTTTATTCAGGCAAATGTCATCACAAAAAATAAACAGAACGGCAGCACTAGAATAGATAGCAAACTATATGCAAACTTGCATTTCCAACATGGTGAAGGATAAACTTCCAAGCCTCAGGAGCCAAACCCAAAAATAGGAAGCAGCAGCACAGAAACAAAGGAACCCAAACTGTGGTAGTCCAAACAAGATGTCCTTTATGTGGAAGGAAATGGAAGGCAGAGAATCAACGTTTCCTCCTCTTTCCAGCCTTCCCTCCAGGCAGCCTTCCAGCGGATCTAACACGGGGTCTTGCAGGTGGGGTCGATGTGGCAGCAGGAGGATGGTGTTCCGCAAGCCGGGCCGGGTCACATAGCCCAGTGTCTGGGGTCAGCAGGCCCTTCTGCATCCACCAAAGGACCTGGTTCATCAGGGCCTTTGCCAGTCTTCTCTGGTCCTCCTCCCCTTCATTCAAATCGTGGGCCAATGAGGCACTGAAGGCCTCTGTGGGGTTGAGGGGGGCCCTCATGATGGCGCTTGCCTCCTGTATCATGCGGAGGCTTGCCTCCTCCACAGGCCTCAACTGCCTCCTTCGGCCTGATGGCCTCACCTGGGGGGGAGAAGACTGGCTGGTGGTGGTTCTCCTGGCCGGGGGGACCTGCTGCAGGCCACTGGGCCCAGCCTCCTCCTGGCTGCCACTGACCCCGGCCTCCTCCTGGCTGCCACTGACCCCGGCCTCCTCCTGGCTGCCACTGACCCCGGCCTCCTCCTGGCTGATAGACACCTGAGGATCTGCCACCTCCTGGCTGATCTCTTCTTCCTGTGTGGAAAAAAAAGGACATTTTTTACAATTTCGCTAAATAAAACCACACTCATTTTCATGTTTTTCGTTTACTATTTTCTGTTCATTATTACTTGAATACATTCTACTTCTGACCCCTGCAGTTGTCATCCCTGACACCTATTTGTCTGTACACCTTTTTTTTGGCTTTTTCCCAGCTTGGCTTTGCTTTTACAATATCAAATCATTAATCCACCAATAATTATTTACGCCAGAAATATAGAGGAAACTACTATACCTCCTCATCGAAGGGTGGCAGATCTGCATCTCTGTCAGCCAGGCCCTCTTCCTCCGACTCTGCAGGGCTGTGGTCATCTGGGTAAGGTCCGCTGGAAGGTAGCATGGAGGAAAGGTTGGAAGAAAGACTCGACATCGTTTTCCTGCCTTCCATTTCGTCCCGCAAAAAAGCCATCTGTTTATAATACCACAGTTTGGGTTCCTTTGCTTGTGTTGCTGCTGCTCCCGATTTTTTGCTTTTATTAGCTTTGTATGCTCTCCTGTATGTGCTTCTGAGGTTGGCAAGTTTATCCTTCACCATGTTGGCAGTGCATCCTGGCACCCATGTTTGCATATAGTTTGCTAGCTCTTCTAGTGCTGCCGCTCGTACATCTTTATTGCAATATAATGCGTGTTTTGAATTCCACAGGATGGGCGTGTCCTGATATTTTTGAAGTAAGGCCTCTATAGCTTCCTTGGTTTGTAGTTGGTCCATTTCACTTTTTGAAAAATGATATTTCTTTTGGAGTCTAGATTCGCAAAACATAAACCAAAGAAAAATAAATATTCAAAAGGATCAGCGTTGACCTTGATATAATATGTGTCTTGAAATGTATTACCTATATCTAATTACAAACACAGTCTCTCTTGTTTAAACAATGATTGGCAGCTCGGCCGCATTGGTTGTACCAAACATTGATTTGCTAGATGCAGAGCCATTGTTAACATTGCAGTAAATATTTTTAAGATAGAAAAATAAACAATGCTTACAAATGACAGTATTCATCTAGGCACTCTTTCATGTGTAAATCTCATGCCCCTGACAATGGATGACATAAAAGACACTTCCTAATGACCTCTGTACAACCAACACTTGAACAATACTTTGCCTGATCTGAATACACCATTCAAAAAATTGTCAATGAGGTACAGCATTGTTCACATCTCTATTTTGTGAGGTGTCCAAAAGCATTTGGATACCAAAATAACATTGTGGTACCCCATAGACAGAATAGCTTAAAAAGGGTGCAACCAACAGCCCAAACCCCCATCCCATGTGTCTACATTTTCAAGGCCTCTGCTGATCACATTTTTAATTTCCTTACCTTCCTGTCTCTCGCTCCTCGTTTCTCACGCTCGCCTAATTACCGCGTAAGATGCGTAATCACGGCGTGCACCTTTTAAACACTCCGCGTATTTATTAAACCCCGCCCTCGTCACCTTTGCGAGGCCCCTAATCAATGAGTTTAGGAAATATGGCGTTAACTGTGTATGTTCTGGATGCGCTCGAAGAGTCTCCGCGTAACCGACGTAAACACGTTGTTTGCATTCTCTACACTCCGCGTATGTATTAAACGCCGCCCTCTTCTCCGCCCATGGCGTAAGAATTCATCTTTTCCACGCCCATAATCTCTGTGGGAAAGGAAAGATGGCGATGTCACACGAGCGGGCACGATGCTCTCATGCCACAAGTGAAGGGACAGAGGCAGGGACGTCCCGATCAAGGCCAAGAAGATACAAAGCCACTAATATGCGGTTCCAGGAAATGGTGGAGTTAGTTTACATCATGCGAAAGAAGGACTATGATGGGGAATTAGGCCCATACAAGACCCCTAACCGCCGAAAGGCACATATTATGGACAAGGTGGCGAGGAGAATGCAGAGGATGTTTGGGATCACCAGGTCCAAGGAACAGCTGAGGAAACGCTGGTCAGACTTAAAATTGAGGGAGCCACATCAGATGAAGAAAATACTTAAAATTCTGCGTAAAAGTAAGTAAATATATTGATTGTCTGCAATAATGTGTTGCCATGTATATTTCACCATCTGCCTCCTTGGCCTGCTTGTAATTTTAAAGACATGTTGTCATTTATTTTTTATGACATAAATACCTACATATTTACAAATAGTCTTCTTAGTAAACCACGTAACATCACATAGTTTCTCAGAAAGGCTCGGTTATTCCAGGAACAACACACCTGGACATGGCTCACTGGCCAAAAACTTTGTTTGTAAACATTGTGTAAAAGCTAGTTCAAAAAAATAAAATTAGGAGAATGGGAAAGGCAAACAGGATTCATTCTAAAAACAGTGGTAATAAAGCAGATGTTTTCACATCTGCAATGCAGAGCACCTGTGTCTCCCCAAATCAAAAATGGGTTTTGGTAGGGTCTCCCAAAAATACAGTTTAGGGGGGACATCCATGTGTGTCACTTTGCTAAAAAGGGGCAGGATCAGAGCTTGCCATAGAAGTAATTGCAAAATGTAGGTTTGGTGAAAGATAAAAGTAACTAAATGAAAGCCTCTTCTAAGCAATGTGTGCGATTTCTGCTCTCCAATATCTGTGTGCTGATGAGTCTACATTTTTTTTTGTTTATTTCAGGGGAAAGAAGTCGCCAGCATTTGGAGGAGGCAGAGAGGGCCAGACAAGGCCAAAATCTGCCATCTCAACATGTGGAGGAGGAGGAGGATGTGGAAGGAGAAGAGGATGTGGAAGGAGAAGAGGATGTGGATAGAGAAGAGGATGTGGATAGAGAAGAGGATGTGGAAGGAGAAGAGGATGTGGAAGGAGAGGAGGAAGGAAGAAAGGAGGAAGGAAGAGAGGAGGAAGAAGTAATTTTGGACTTAGAATTTATAGCAGATGAAGGGCAAGTGGCGGAAGAACAATTTGGCGAATTGAAAGAAGGTGGATTGATGGATGAAGGAGGAGTCGAAGATGATGGGGAAGTGGTGGAAGAAGGAGGAGTGATAGAAGATGATGGGGAGGTGGTGGAAGAAGGAGGAGTGATAGAAGATGTCGAAGAGGTGGAAAGGAGAAGCCCATCAGGTCAGTGTCACCCTAGCTTGATTAAAAAAAACATATGTAGATAGGCCTCATCGAAAAATAATTTTGTAAATGACCATTTTTTTTTTTTTTTTAGGGGAGGAGGATGGTGTGCCAATATTTTCACGTGCAAGTGCTGCTATAATTATTCAGCAGGTAATGGAGTGCAGCACTGAAATGCACAATATGCGTGAAAGGATGGTTGTCATGGAAGAGAATTTAACAAATGTCCTTTTGGAATGCTGCACGGAAATGGACAATATGCGGCAAAGAATGATGGTCATCGAATCTAATTTTAAAAATATTATTGACATGATGGGCCGTGTCAAAGACTGAAACACCCCCCGCCCATCCCCCGCCCCCACAAACATTTTTACTGTTTTAATAATGAATACGCCAAAATTTGAAGATACACACACAGTGTGCCAACATGTGCTATCTGCCATCACAGAATATCTAGTGTCTGTGCTTTGTGGGTCCAACCCCCTCCTCCATCCTCAAGTAGTTGAGAGGAAGGGTTTGCTCCCACAGAACACAGACATTGATCACCCATGATGTCAGATAGCACATGTGGCCATTTGTCTGTTGAACCAATGACATTTGGCGAGTTTGCACTGAATGTGTGTATCTTCAAATTTTGGCGTGTTCCAGTGTGAAAGCACACCATGACTGACTGCTGTTGTGAGTTTTTATATTTTTATAATTGTATTTTTTTACTTTTTGACCATGTTGAACATTTTTGGATACTATAAAGTTTAGACCATAAAGAATAAACACCGAAAAAAAATTAAATAGATATATATATAGAATTATAAATCTCTCTAATCACTGAATTTAGTGAAGTCGAGATTTGACTCCTAAATCTCAACAACAAATTTTCTGATTGAAAAACACACCAAAAAAAAAAAATTGGTTAACAAAATATTGGTTTTTGTGCATCAAAAATATGCAGAAAATAAAAAATACTAAGGCGGTAAACACCCCACCAATAATATTCTATATATATATATATATATGTAAACAATAAATCTAACTATATTTGATAAACAAAAATGTGAACTTGTTAAAAAATGTATAATCTGCATAATATTTTTGGTTGAATTACCTGAAAAAAAAAAAAAAAAATTAAAAAAGTTTTGTAGACTCCTAAGTACAAAAGCAGGGAGTAATGAAAAAAATATAAAATAATTTTTGGGGTCATGAACAAGCAAAAATTAAAAAACTTGACCTCAAAATTGACAAATGGAGTTGCTTCTTATTTCTAGACTCAATACCCTGTTTGTAGATGAGTGAATACTGTGCTAAATGTGGTTATTTACTAAAAGTGGAGAAATCAATTATGCATTAAAATTGAAGAAGTTAGTTAGAGAACCAGGAAGACAGATAAAAAGAGAAAAAGCATTAATGACAAACAACTGTATAAAGTCCAATGGTCTAATTATTTATTATTTGAGAGAATATTCCTTTCTTTGGGGGCCGAATTAGAAAGAAATATGATCTGGCATAGCAATGGCCCCCCGACCCATGAAGTACTCAACATATTTGTCGCGTACCTCACGAGCTGATTGGGGGGCCAAGCCAGCGCGACCAGTGTCCAGCCCGGGAAGGGGATCTGAGGGTAGTCTTGCCTCAGAACCGATGTCGGGTAGGTACGTCTGGGAGTGCCTGCGTAAAAAGTTGTGCAAAATGCAGCAGGCAAATACAACGGTGTCCAATTTATATTCCGCCAGATGTATCGATGTCCTGAACAGGCGGAACCGGTTGGTGAGTATCCCAAAGGCATTCTCGACTACCCTCCGAGCCCTGGCCAACCGAAAATTAAACACACTCCTCTCTGAGGTGAGGGTCCTCTGGGGAAAAGGCCGCATGAGGTGAGGACCAAGCCCGAAAGCCTCGTCCGCTAGGAACACAAACGGAAGTCCTTCCACATTATCTTCATCTGGTGGCAATGCCAGACCACCAGCTTGGAGACGATCATAGAAATCAGTCCGTGCGAACACTCCCCCATCAGACATCCGGCCATTCTTCCCCACGTCCACATATAGAAACTCATACTGTGCCGACACCACCGCCATCAACACAATACTATGATAACCCTTGTAATTATAATAGTAGGACCCCGAGTGGGGTGGGGGCACAATGCGGACGTGTTTCCCATCTATTGCTCCACCGCAGTTCGGAAAATCCCACCGCTGGGCAAATTGGGAAGCCACAGACTGCCATTCCTGTGGTGTGGAGGGTAGCTGTGGGGACAAACAAAAAAAGAGATTTAGTACTTTGGAATAAAAACACCCTACAAGCATTCTTGTGACACTTCAAAGTATTAAAATCGCATTTGAAAAATGTGCATGGAGAATTTGGGAAATGAAATATATAGGGCCACTTCATTAAGAGACTCCACAGCCCTCTGATGGGGACAATAAAAGTTTGAAGGGGGGGGGGGACACAAAAACCAAAAAGTCCTGTTTTAAAAAATGGCAAGGTGGGTTTGTCCCTAGGATAGCATGCTGGACAGGTTAATATTGGGTAAGGGACAAATATGCAGGTAGGCCAAGAAAAAAACATGTAAAGCTGATATCAACATGCATAGGGAGAAAAGGGAACGTTAGTTAAACACACAGCATATCTGGGAAATTAAAAATAAAGTTAGTTGGCAACATTATTACAGCCAGGAAACTTACCTTAATATACTCCTCATGCAGAACTTTAATGATGGCAGCACACGTGTCCGGTATGATGACCCCAAGCGCCTGCGGAGAGATGCCTGTTGAGAACTTGAGGTCCTGCAGGCTCCTCCCAGTCGCCAGGTACCGCAACGTGGCAATAAGCCTCTGCTCGGCCGTGATGGCTTGGCGCATCACAGTGTCCTGCCTCGTGATATAGGGGGACAGAAGTTCCAGCAGACTGTTGAATACGGGGTCCGTCATGCGGAGAAAATTCCTAAAGTCATTAGGATTATACTCCTGGAGTTCCCTAAGCAGAGGCATATGTGAGAACTGGTCACGCTGGCGCAACCAATTCTTGGTCCAGAAACGCCTCCGCCCCCTGTTTCTGGCCAAAGTACTGGAAAAATGAACATATCCAGCAGCCATCCCATAAACAGCACCAACTCGCGAAAATTGACGCTGCTGCTCCATCATGGCTTCAAACCGGCCGGCTGGTCAGTCAAGAACACACTCAAACAGAAAGCACTCGCAAATCCAGCACTACCTGCGACAAACGCGTGACAAACAGATACGAGCGCACAGGATGCAACTGCTAAAGCAGAAACAACCTGCTAGCCTATAGCCGAATGACAACTACGTTACCGCAAGCACACGCACTGAACCCGTGAATACACGCTGTCAAAGCCTGGAGACCGAGAAGCGCGAATCAGCTCTAACCAAACCTTCACTAACACGAGCAAACCCGTAACTAGCAAAAGAGGAACAGAGGGCGGCGCCATTAAGTTTGGTCTTCCCCTTTATAGTGACGTCGTACGTAGTTTACGTGCACGCGTTCCGGTACGACGGTAATTTGGTCCGCTGGTGTGTACAAGCCAGCGGAACCAAACAAAAATCAGCCTTGTACGCCGGAAACTGTCGGGCAGACAGTTTCCAGCGCACAGATCCGGTCGTGAGTACAAGGCCTTACAGTCACTTTAGGGTGGTAAACCCTGAACTTTCACTTATAGTGCCCTGGGGGACACTTTATATATATTTTTTGTGTTTTATATATATATTTTTTAATTTGGATATCACGGAACACTGGATCTGTGCACCTATTGCACATATCATCACCCTGAAGTTACACTTTGGAACCACCTATGACACCTAGCACATAGGACATTACCAGAACTGCAATTTAATCTACTGGCTGCCTTCACACTCCTTTTGAAACACACGCACCAATTTCACTGGAAGAACCAACGGATCATTGGGTCACCAGTGTTGATTATAAGCAATAACAGAGGGTAGCACCTGGTCGTTTGGATAAACGATAAGAAGGTCTAGGAGACCCACTTTCATTGGTCTCTCCTAGTAATTGGAGCTCCCCTACAAATATAACATCGTCTTATAACATAGGACATCTTGTGGACACTCAAACACAAAGTATAAGCAGCGCCATTACCCCCTAATCTAATTAATTAATATATTCAGGTTTTTTTGAGACTTGTCAGGGAGGCAGCAGCTTAAAAAAATCTCTTTATCCTAAGCGCGGATCCCCCCAATCCATGTAAGTGAATGGGTGTCTTTGCATATGTAAGACAAAAAAAACCTGACCCATTGTAACTCACTTCACCAACGTACCCCTGTCATTCTTTCCTCTATTGCAGCTGGCAACAATAACTGGTGATTCCAGGTACTGGAGAACATGTGACCTCCTTCTACCTAAGTGTTTGGGTCGTGCAGCTAATTACTAGGCCTGTGTAATATTCCTCAATTTACAGAATTAAAAGATTTTTCTGCAGTCTGTTTTCCCACTGGATAGCTTTGCTATCACTTCATCCCTAGGCAGAAAGCAAGGGCAAACATCCCAGTGGGAACCAGGGCTGGACTGGGACAGAAAGTTGACCCTGGACTTCATCCAGTCTGGCCCACTTTGACAGGTCTCTCCCATGGCGGCCGGACAACTCCCGCACAAGCCCCCTCTCCTTCTTCACTAGCCACTAGCCATTCTACTTTATTAGAGTAGAAGGGCTGGTACTGCTCCTTTTATAGGCAGTACCAGTGGGGAAGCTAGAAATTATTTCACCCGGGGCAAAGAATCAATTCGGTGCCCCCCCCCCATGGCACAAGATTAGGTAGAAGTGAGATAGCTGTTGAGCCAGCTGTCTGTCCCCTCCCCTCATGATCCTCTGTCGTCCCCCCTGCTCCTCTGTTCCCCCCAGGTGAGCGCTGCGGGGAGGGAGAGACAGAGGAGTGGAGGGGGGCAGCAGTCCGCTGTCACTGAAGCCGCCCCACTGAGCCATCGGCCCACCGGGAAACTCCCTGTAGTGCCAATGGCCAGTCCATCCCTGGTGGGAACATAGAAATGAAACCCCTGACATAGGTTACATCTCTCGTCCTCTCTTCAAAATTAAAAAAAAAGTTTAGCCTGGAGTTGGGCTTTAAAATGAACCATCTGATAAGAAAAACCATTACCTGTGGAAATCTGCCGAGCCCCAGAATATGAGCTATTGTCATTGACTGCGTTGAATATGAGGGACCGAGAACAGCAGTGAGAGGAGAATTTGGAAGACATCGATAGTTGGGAACAGCTGTATCAAGTCCTGTTACTATTTGTAGCGTTGCCTTCACATTCTGCTGAAGAACGTCACACGAATCATAGGCTTGGAGGCCGAGGGTTACATTCTGTAAGATGTTGGAGTTATTGTTAATCTCCTCAATGGCGAACATTATAGCCTGGAGTGCTTGAAACTTTTCCAACAAGAACCTTTATGACCAAAAAACAAAAACTTTAACCAACTTCAGCAACAGACTTATGATTACTAAAATAAATACATACGCTATTAAGGCCCGTACACACGGTCGGACTTTCGGCCAACAAACTTCAAAATCAACAAGTTTTCACATTTGTCCGATCGTGTGTATGCTCCATCGGACCAACTTGTTTGTGTTTCGTCGGACAAAAAGTTTGGTCTGCAAACGGACAAACTTTTCGGCAACAAAAGTCCGATGGTGCCTAGTCCGACCGTGTGTACAGCAAGCCATCGGACTTTTGTCCGAAGTACAAACACGCATGCCGAGAACCAATGTTAAAATCAACCAACAATAGCAGAAGTTAACCAAAGGGTGGCGATAAAGAGCATTAAAGAGCAGAAAAACCATGTGATGTTGGGAAAGTTTTAGAAAAGTTTTCAGAAAATTTCGAGCGTGTGTATGCTATGGGTGTGACCGGACAAATCACTTCGGACAAAAATCCAAGGGAAAGTTTGTCCGATGTCCGACCGTGTGTACGAAGGCTTAATACAGTATGTATCCCCACTGACACAGATGGATTTGGACTTTTATTAGAATTTCTGTGAATCTTAAGCATGTATTTTAAGTACTTAGGCACTGTTGTTAAATTCACTATATTTTTTTGGGCATTTTGTCACTTGACCTTGTATGACATTAGGTTAGGCGTATTATTATTTAGCGCTGCATTGTATAAGAGTTATTTTTCTTATTTTTATTTTGTATGTTTGTGTGATGGCTGCCTATAGGGTTTAGGCGTTGGATAGAGCATGAAATGATCACTGCATATAATTTTTTCAGAATTGGGATTGTTAACTACTTCCCATTCAGTCTATAGCAGATTGACGGCCAGGCTTTGGCTTTACTGTTCTGAGTGGATGTCATATGATGTCCTTCAAAACAGGTCGCTTTTGTGTGCATGCCCCCGGGGGTGCATAGAGGGGCGAACTGTGGTGCGGTGTGTCCCTCCAATCGCGGTAAACAGCCTATGGCTCCTTACCATGTGATCACTTGTGTCTGGTTATCGGCATGCCTCTCCTCACGTTGACAGCGCATGAGTAGAGGAGAGCTGATCAGTGGTTTTCCTCAGTGGAGACATGCACACATCAGTGCTGCCTGTCAGCGCCTATCATTGGCCATCAGTGCCACTTATTAGTTCCCCTTAAGTGATGCCTATCAGTGCCACCTATTAGTGCCCATCAGTGCTGCATATTAGTGCCGCCTATCAGTGCCCATCAGCACTGCATATCAGTGCCCATCAGTGCCACCTATTAGTGCTCATCAGTGCTGCCTCATCAGTTCCTATCAGTGCCACCTCATCAGTGCAGCCTATTAGTACCCGTCAATGTAGCCTCATCAGCGCACATCAGCGAGGGAGAAAAAAAATACTTATTTACAAAAAATATATATAACAGAAACTAAGAAATGTTTTATTTATTTTTTCCAAAAAGTTTGGTCTTTTTTCGTTTGTTTAGCCTAAAAAAATATATAACAAGGTACAGAGTTTCATGACTGTGCAATTTTCATTCAAAGTGTAATGCCGCGTACACACGATCGGTTAAACCGATGAGAATGGTCTGATGGACCGTTTTCATCGGCCAAAACCGATCGTGTGTGGGCCTCATCGGTTATTTATCCATAGGTTAAAAAAAAGCAATCTTGTTTTAAATTTAACCAATGGATTTTTTTCAGCATGTTGTTGTGTTTTACGCCACGGCGTTCTGACACGATCGTTTTTTTAACCGATGGTGTGTAGGCGCGACGGACCATCAGTCAGCTTCATCGATTAACCGATGAAAACTGTCCATCAGTCCGTTCTCAGTCATGAAATCTGAGCAAAGCACATATATCTGTAGTGTTTACTTATGTCTCTCCAAAGCTCTAATGCCGCGTACACACAATCGGATTTCCGTTGGAATAAAATCAGATGGAATTTTTCATCGGAATTCCGCTGAAGCCAACCTTTATCAGTCTTGCCTACACACTATCAAGCCTCATACACATGATCGGACTTTTCCGTGGATTTTTGTTTGAAGGGAGTTGGCTGGGCACACCCATAGCATACACACGGCAGGAATTTTCACGTGGTTTTTCTGCTCTTTTCTGCTTTTTAACACCACCCTTTGGTCAACTTCTGCTATTGTTGGTTGATTTTAACATTGGTTCTGAGCATGCGTATTCGTACTTCGAACAAAAGTCAGGTGGATGCCTGTACACACGATAGGACTTCTCACCATAGGACTTTTGTTGCCGAAAAGTTTGTCTGTTAGCAGAGCGAAATTTTTTCCGATGAAAACCGAAAAAGTATCAGCATGAGTCACTTCTGAGAAGTTTTCCCGACACATGAGATAAAATTTGTGTCGGGGAGGGAGCTCAGCACACAGTTTGTCTATTCACAACACAGTTCTTCTGCTGTATGGAGGAGGGTATTAAGCCTCATAAGCCCTGTACACACGGTAGGACTTTTGGCCAACCAACTTCAAAATCTGCAAGTTTTCTAATTTGTCTGACTGTGTGTACGCTCCATCGGACCAACTTTTTCGGGTTTCATCCAACAAAAAGTTGGGTCTGCAAACGGACCAACTTTTCGGCAACAAAAGTCCGATGGTGCTTTGTGTGACTGTGTGTACAGCAATCCAACCAACTTTTGGACAAAGTGCAAATACAAATGCTGAAAACCAATGTTAAAAGCAACAAACAATAGCAGAAGTTAACCAAAGGGTGGCGGTAAAGAGCAGAAAAGAGCAAAAAAAAACCTGTGATGTTAGGAAACTTTTAGAAAAGTTTGCAGAAAAGTCTGACTGTGTGTATGCTATGGGTGTGGCCGGACAAATCAATTAGGACAAAAATCCAAGGGAAATTTTGTTGGATGTCCTACCGTGTGTATGAGCCTTTACACACGGTCACACTTTTTGCCAACCAACTTCAAAATCTGCAAGTTTTCTAATTTGTCCGACCGTGTGTACGCTCCATCGGACCAACAAAAAGTTGGGTCTGCAAACGGACCAACTTTTCGGCAACAAAAGTCCAATGGTGCCTTGTCTGACCGTGTGTACAGCAAGCCAACCAACTTTTGTACAAAGTGCAAATACGCATGCAAATACGCATGCTCAGAACCAATGTTAAAATCAACCAACAATAGCAGAAGTTAACCAAAGGGTGGCGGTAAAGAGCAGAAAAGAGCAGAAAAACCACGTGATGTTAGGTAATTTTTAGAAAAGTTTGCAGAAAAGTCTGAGCGTGTGTATGCTATGGGTGTGACCGGACAAATCAATTAGGACAAAAATCAAAGGGAAAGTTTGTTGGATGTCTGACCATGTGTACGAGCCTTTAGACATCTGCATAACAAAATTCTTTTTTATTTATTTTTTGTTTCGTTTCGTCTCGTTCCCGTAGATTCGTAAAGATTCGTAATTTCGTAAGACGCAAGTTTTCCTATTCGGACCCGTTCGTATTTTCGTAACAGTTTTATTTTCGTTTATACTGAATGATTCTTAATTCTGTCTAATTTATTTTCGTTAAATTGGAAAATTCGCAATTTTGTTAGATAATAATTTTCGTTTAATGGTTTTGTAATTTTGGACTTTAGTAAATACATTGCGGCGCGGTCATTTGCAATCTCGTATTTTAGTTAAATTTTCAACATGCGGCTAATCCATATTAAGATAGACTTTCTCTTAGGCCCCGTACACAGAGTCTGACTTTTTCCCAACAAACTTCAAAATGAGCATTTTCCAAAAAATGTGACCGTGTGTACACACCATCGGACAAACTTTTTCGGTTTCAAAAGTCTGGCCAATTCCCTTCGTAATAAAATCCACGGAAAAGTTTGTTTGAAGTCTGATCGTGTGTACAAGGCTTTACAATGTTCGATGTCGACTCAGCACAAAAGAGATAAGCTAATTGGCTAAGATATTAAAGGGTTGTAAAGGAAAAAAAATGTTTCCTAAATAGCTTCCTTTACCTTAGTGCAGTCCTCCTTCACTTACCTCATCCTTCCATTTTGCTTTTAAATGTCCTTATTTCTCCTGAGAAATCCTCACTTCCTGTTCTTCTGTCTGTAACTCCACACAGTAATGCAAGGCTTTCTCCCTAGTGTGGAGAAAGCCTCTTAAGGGGGGAGGGGGCGAACAGGCAAGTCAGGACACTCTCTACTTTGCAGATAGTGAAAGGAGCTGTGTGTTAGTGGGTGTCCTGACCCTCCTGCTCGCCCCCTCCACCCTCAAGAGGCTTTCTCCACACCAGGGAGAAAGCCTTGCATTACTGTGTGGAGTTACAGACAGAAGAACAGGAAGTGAGGATTTCTCAGAAGAAATAAGGACATTTAAAAGCAAAATGGAAGGATGAGGTAAGTGAAGGAGGACTGTACTAAGGTAAAGGAAGCTATTTAGGAAAACAATGTTTCCTTTACAACCCCTTTAAGTAAGATACATCACTCACTAACTACACTGCCCAGTGCCCATTCGAAAGAACGATACGAGTGCACAAATTGACGAACAGACAAAGAAACGGATTTACAAAACATACAAATGAAAATTCGAACAGACAAATGATTTGAAATAATTAATGCAAATCGTTCGTTATAGATGTCATTTTCGTCCAATCGTACGTTCATATTTTCGCTTGTTCGTTATTTTGCCTATTCGTAATTACGTAATTTGCGTATTTTGGTTCTTTCAGCTTTTTGGATGTTTGAATTGATCCGAATGTACGAAAACTAACAAATGTCTAGAGGGTATGTTCCTTTCCTCCAATCAGCTCTCACACACTGTAACTGCAGCCTCTCTGCCCCCTCCTCTGTGCTTTTGACAGATGAAGAAAGATTTTAACATGATTCTGCCCTATTGAAGGGGAGTAGGGAAGAGAGTGCTGCAAATTAAAGTATATGTATAAGGATGTGTTTAATCTCTGTGTATCATCTGAGGCTGTTCACTTCACTTGGTATATGTAAGGATTTACATCCTCTTTAAGTAGAAGAAGCCCCTTCCACACAAGGCGGATCCATTGCAGCGGAGTCCACCAGCTCAGCAGGAGATCTCCCTGCTGATCTCCGCTGAGCCGGCACATGCCAGGTCTGTCTCTGCTCACTGAGCAGGGAGGGGCCTATCGAGTGCTGCTGATTCCTATGGAGAGATCGGACGAAAACAGACAGCATGTCCATTTTCATCAGATCTCATCTGAACCGATCCGCCAAGACGGATGGTGAACGTATTGCCATTCATCTTAATTTAGGGGATCGGATGTCAGCGGACATGTCACCGCTGACATCCGTCACTCCATAAACCTGCATGGAGCATCTGTTCAGGTCCGCCTGAAAAACTGACAGGAAGGAAACACTGAGAGCAGCTAGGGAGCAGGAGATCTACACTTTGAGAAGTCTCAGATTATGCACAAATCTAATGCCGCGTACACACGACTGTTTTTCGGGTTCTAAAAAACTACGTTTTTTTCAACCCGATCATTAAAACGGCCTTGCCTACACACGATCGTGAAAAAAAATGCTCTAGCAAAGCGCGGTGACGTACAACATGTACAACGGCACTATAAAGGGGAAGTTCCAGTCGGATGGCGCCACCCTTTGGGCTGCTTTAGCTGATTTTGTGTTAGTAAAAGACAATTGGCGCTTTTCAGTCTGTTACAGCGTGATGAATGTGCTTACTCTATTACCAACGCTAGTTTTACCAGAACGAGCGCTCCCATCTCATGCATGTTTTTTACGTTGTTAAAGCCCACACACGACCATTTTTACGACGTAAAAACGACAACGTTAAAAACTACTTGAAAAATTCGAGCATGTTCGAAATTTTTAATGCCCATTTTTTACATCATGAAAAATGCTCTGGAGCCCACACCTGATCGTTTTTAATGACATAAAAAAAAAATATTTAGAACCCGAAAAACGGTCGTGTGTACGCGTCATAAGGGTGCAAGCTCTTCAAGGGAATGGCACGTGGCAGTGCAGGCAGCAGAAAAGATGCATTTTTATTCTTTTTTTTTTTTTGCAGGGACAGTTTATTTTGGGAAACTTAATTTAATGAGCAGATTGTATCAAACACTGCAACTTTTCTAAAGCTGGAAACTTTGGGCCAGATCCACATAGAAATAGATCGGCGCAGCGTATGTGAGATACACTACGCCGCTGTAATTTACTTTTGGCTGCTTTGAATCCTCAAAGAATTTGCGCCGTAAGTTACGGCGGCGTAGTGTATCTCTGGCGGCGGAATTCAAAACGGCGATTAGGGGGCGGGTTTCATTTAAATGAAGCGCGTACCCGCGCTGAATGAACTGCGCATGCGCCGTCCCAAAATTTCCCAGCGTGCATTGCGCTAAATGACGTCGCTTTTTAACTTAGACGGGACTTACGTACATTCCGATTCACGGACGACTTACGCAAAAAAAAAAGAAAATTCAAATTTCGATGCGGGAATGACGGCCAAACTTAACATGGCAAGTCTAACTATACGCCGCAAAATACCAGCTTTAACTATACGCCAGAAAAAGCCGACTAGAGACGATGTAAAGGAATGCGCCGGCCGCTCGTACATTCGTGGATCGTTGGAAATAGCTAATTTTCATACCCGACGCGGAAAACGACGTGAACGCCACCCAGCGGACGCCGAAGTATTGCATCTTAGATCCGAAGGCGTACGAAGCCGTACGCCTGTCGGATCTAACCCAGATGCCGTCGTATCTTGGTTTGAGGATTCAAACTAAAGATACGACGTGGGAAATTTGAAAGTACGCCGGCGTATCAGTAGATACACCGGCGTACTCGCTCTGAGGATCTGGCCCTTTACCTTTAAACTAAGTTCTGTGTAATCACCTGTAGAATGAGCACATACAGCTCTATAGATGTACTTTCTCAGGCCTTTGTAGCCTTCCCTCTGTCTGCTTCTTCCTTCACCAATCTTATTTACATGTCTAAGGAAAGCTTTGAATATGATTGTCGACTATGAGAAAAATCTATTTGTAAAAGTCAGCATGCAGGGTGTTCCAGCATTCCCAGCAAGTGTGTTCCAGGATCACCAGATTACCGCAAAAAGCAGTAAGGCGGTCTGGTGCGTTTCAGAGAGGTTAGCAAAGGCAAGGGTGAAGCCTCGTACACACGATCAGTCAATCCGATGAGAACGGTCTGATGGACCGTTTTCATCGGTTAACCGATGAAGCTGACTGATGGTCCGTCGCGCCTACACACCATCGGTTAAATAACCGATCGTGTCAGAACGCGGTGACATAAAACACAACGACGTGCTGAAAAAAACGAAGTTCAATGCTTCCAAGCATGCGTCGACTTGATTCTGAGCATGCGTGGATTTTTAACCGATGGTTGTGCCTACTAACGATCGGTTTTGTCCTATTGGTTAGGAATCCATCGGTTAATTTTAAAGCAAGTTGGCTTTTTTTTAACTGATGGTTAAATAGCCTATGGGGCCCACACACGATCGGTTTTGACCGATGAAAACGGTCCATCAGACCGTTGTCCTCTGTTTAACCGATCATGTGTACGAGGCCTGAGGCGGCTCCCTTCAGAATTTGCATCTGAAAGATACTGTCTTAAATTATATGAAAACTACAAAAATTATTTCACTTACGTTGTACAGGTGGTCTCTGGAGGCCGTTTTTTGAAGGAGACTTCATAGTATACTTTGTCTACATGTAACGTGAATAAAAGTCCTATTATGACATCTCCTGGTAGGGTCACCCCCTTGAGATTTGGTGTTAACAACTGGCACTTCAAGTCAGCTGAGTCATTAGAATGAAAAGCCAGAATAAAATAATGCAGGACGAGGATCCAAATGGCTTTATGTAAACTCTGCATCTTCGTTTAAACAACTCAACATTTATGGCAGGAGCACACCAGTGCCGTAATTTATCGTATATCTTCTTCAACAATTTTTTCTGACAATTATCAAGAAACAGTAGAATTTTTTTTTAATGTAGCCAATGATTAGGCATTTTGCAAAAGTACAATGGTCTTTGGTAACCAATTAAACTTTGACATACTGTAGAACGTACAGATGGTGATTTCAATGGTTTGCTAAACTTTGTACAAAGCTCTTATGCCGTGTACACACCATCACTTTATGTGATGAAAAAAACGAAGTTTTTAAAAACGTCACTTTAACCACTTGCCGACGGCGCACCGTCGAAATACGTCCACAAGGTGGCTCTGCTGGGCGAGAGCACGTAATATGACGTCCTCTCTCCCAGCCGCCACTAGGGGCGCGCCCCCCGCTCGCCCCCGACTCCCGTGCGTGTGCCTGGCGGGAGCGATCACCGCCGGGCACACGCGATCGCTCGGTACAGAGCGGGGACCGGGAGCTGTGTGTGTAAACAGCTCTCGTTCCTGTCAGCAGGGGAAATGCTGATCTTCGGTTCATACAATGTATGAACCGTGGATCAGTGTTTCCCCTAGTGAGGCCACCCCCCCCCCCCCCCACAGTAAGAACACACCCAGGCATACTTAACCCCTTCCCCGCCCCCTAGTGTTAACCCCTTTACTGCCAGTGGCATTTTTATAGTAATCCAATGCATTTTTATAGCACTGATCGCTATAAAAATGCCAATGGTCCCAAAAATTTGTCAAAAGTGTCCGAAGTGTCCGCCATCATGTCGCAGTACCGAAAAAAAAAAACGCTGATCGCCGCCATTACTAGTAAAAAAATATAATACAAATGACATAAAACTACCCCCTATTTTGTAAACGCTATAACTTTTGCGCAAACCAATCAATAAACGCTTATTGCGATTTTTTTTTACGAAAAATATGTAGAAGAAAACGTATCGGCCTAAACTGAGGAAAAAAAAAGTTTTTTTATATTTTTGGGGGATATTTATTACAGCAAAATGTAAAAAATATTCATTTTTTTCAAAATCGTCGCTCTATTTTTGTTTATAGCGCAAAAACTAAAAACCGCAGAGGTGATCAAATACCACCAAAAGAAAGCTCTATTTGTGGGAAAAAAAGGACGCCAATTTTGTTTGGGAGCCACGTCGCACGACCGCGCAATTGTCTGTTAAAGCGACAGAGTCCCGAATCGCAAAAAGTACTCTGGTCTTTGGGCAGCAATATGGTCCGGGGGGTAAGTGGTTAAATGACCGTGTGTGGGGGAAAACATTGTTTTATGTCTTCTGAAAAACGACAAAAAAAAATTGAAGCATGCTTCAATTTTATGTGTCGTTTTTCAAAACGTCGTTTTTTACTTCACAGAAATTGACCGTGTGTAGCAAAAAACGTCGTTTAAAACGACGTTTTTACACCCGCGCATGCCCAGAAGCTAGTTATGAAGTGAGCTTCAATGGAAAAACGTGGTGAACGTAACCTCGCTTTGCTAGAACATTGTGAGAAAAATGATGGTGTGTAGGCAACTTCGTCTTTGAAAATTGAAGTTTCAAAAACGTCGTTTTTTACTTCACAGAAAATGTTGGGTTTTTTTCATCACATAAAGTGATGGTGTGTATGCGGCATTACACATCACACTATTTTGTTATTTTGGTCAGGGTATTATTTCAATTGTGTTTTTCTGCAGGGACAAATCAGTCATTCTAGCTGGACTGTGCTATATTAACTTGACAGAGATTTCCAAATATATCTACATCAGTAATAAAAACCTGGTAATTAAAATAGAAGTATGTTTTTCTTGTTTCAGCAGAATCATATCTACCTAGGTGTAGTGGCCCACGGAATTCAGAAGGTGGTGATTAGTGAGCCCACCACGGGAGACGAAAGGCGGCAATCAGTGCCCCCCCCCCCCCCCGTGGGAGATGGCCGGCGGCAATAAGGGCCTTACCTTAGAAGGGCCAAATGCTGCTCCTCGTTCCAGGTTGCCGAGGTAAAAATGGGGGCCATTGCTTTTCCACCAGAAAAGGAAATGGGTCCTGAGACCCGTTTGGCTGGCAGTCCAATTAAAACCTCAGCCTCTAATCATGTGCCTCAATAAACAAACAAAAAACATTGAAATCCATGCATTCGGCACCCGGCATGTAGATTAGGGGCCGGGCGCTTGGATTAGAGGGACATTGCCCCTGCGTCCCTAATGGACAGGCTGCCACTGCCTAGGTCGATGCAGATTATGTTGCTGGCTCTAAAGCCTCGTACACACGACCGAGGAACTCGACGGACGAAACACATCGTTTTCCTCGTCGAGTTCCTTGTAAGGCTGTCGAGGAACTCGACAAGGCAAGTTTCTCCATTCCCGTCGAGGAAATAGAGCACTTGCTCTCTTTTTGGCTCATCGAGTTTCTCGACAGTTTCCTCGACGAAAATGTACACACGACAAAAAATATCTCCCAGCAAGTTTCTTGCTGGTTTTTGCCGAGAAACTCGGTTGTGTGTACAAGGCTTCACACTTAGAACCTTGTGGACAGCTTTCCCACAAGAGTTGAAGCTGTTATAGCTGCAAAGGGTGGGCCAACTCAATATTGAACTCTACAGACTAATGCCGCATACACACGACCATTTTTAATGTTCTAGAAAAAACGTGATTCTTGTCAAACCTGCCTTGCATACACACGATCGTGAAAAAAAAAATGCTTGAGCAAAGCGCGGTGACGTACAACACGTACGACGGCACTATAAAGGGGACGTTCCATTCGGATGGTGCCACCCTTTGGGCTGCTTTTGCTGATTTTGCGTTAGTAAAAGTTTTTAGTGAGAGACGATTCACGCTTTTCAGTCTTCATTCTTTTTCAGTCTGTTACAGCGTGACGAATGTGCTATCTCCATTACAAACGCTAGTTTAACCAGAACGAGCGCTCCCGTCTCATAACTTGCTTCTGAGCATGCAGGCTTTCTTCCCGTCGTTAAAGCCCACACACGACCATTTTTTATCCAATGTTCACTATTCACCATGAATTTGCATGAGACATAGTCCACATGAGACACTCTCTGATTGTCTGTCGAGACACATCCAAACTTCACAGGGGACCCTGTTTAACTTAAAGCGGGGGTTCACCCTATCAACGAAAAAAAAATTTTTTTTTTCTTTTACCATAAAATCAGGCATTGTAGCGCGAGCTACAGTATGCCTGTCCCGAATTTTTTACCCCCGTACTCACCTTGTAATCGTTCATCGAAGATACCGGGGAATGGGCGTGCCTATGGAGACGGAGGATGATTGACGGCCGGCTCTGGCGCGTCACGCTTCTCCGGAAATAGCCGAAATAGGCTTGGCTCTTCACGACGCGTGCGCATAGCCTGTGCGCAGGCGCCGTGAAGAGCCGAGACCTACTCCGGCTGTCTTCGGGGAGAGTGACGTGCCAGAGCCGGCCGTCAATCATCCTCCCTCTCCATAGGCACGCCCATTCCTCGCGGGAGCCGAAATCTACAATCTACGATTACAAGGTGAGTCCGGGGTTAAAAAAATCGGGACAGGCATACTGTAGCTCGCGCTACAATGCCTGTCTCGATGGTAAAATCGTGTCGGGGGGGGGTGAACTACCGCTTTAATTGTTTCCAGAGCCCCCTCCCACTCATTGGGTTGTAAGGTATATATTCACTCATTTTACTGTTTACACACTAGCTATGAAGAAGCACTAAGGCATAGTGCGAAACGTCAGCTTTTCTTTTGTTGTGCTGTTTTTTGCTGTGGCATGTATTTTGTGATTTTTAATTAAAGGAGGAGTTTTTTTGGAGTGCGGCTGTCCCAGCTTTTTTCCTTCATCCTAACCTGCATTTTGATTGCACTGCCTGCACCCTTGGCTCGGACCACAGGAATCAGATTACCTGGTTCTCTTTGAGCGGTTACCCACTCTCTCATTACACGACCATTTTTCACGACGTGAAAAACAACAACGTGAAAAACGACACAAAAAATTAGAGCATGTTCTAAATTTTTAATGCCCATTTTTCACGTCATGAAAAATGCTCTGGAGCCCACACACGATCAGTTTAAATGACAATTTAAAAAATCTAAACTTTTCACGTCATGAAAAACGGTCATGTGTACGCGGCATAAGACTGGGATGGTATATTTTAAGCTGATTAAATCTATATTTCTATCAATAAAAATGGTAAAATATATGTAAAGTTTAGAGTAGGGAAAGTGTAAAACCCCCTGTTAAGTTGTTATTGATTTAACCACCTCAATACCGGGCACTTTCACCCCCTTCCTGCCCAAGCCATTTTTCAGCTTTCAGCGCTGTCACAATTTGAATGACAATTGCGCGGTCATGTACACTTTACCCAAATGAAACTTTAATAATTTTTTCCCCACAAATAGAACTTTCTACTGGTGGTATTTGATCACCTCTGCAGTTTTTTTTTTGTTGCTATAAGCAAAAGAAGAGCGACAATTAAAAAAAAAAACAATGTTTTTAACTTTTTGCTATAATAAATATCCCCAAAAATATATAAAAAAATGATTTATTTTCCTCAGTTTTGGCTTCTACAAATTTTTGGTAAAAAAAAAAATCGCAAAAAGCGTATATTGATTGGTTTGCGCAAAAGTTATAGCGGCTACAAGATAGGGGATAGATTTATAACATTTTTTTTTTTTTACTAGTTATGGCGGCGATCAGTGATTTTCATCGTGACTGCAATATTGCGGCGTACACACCGGACACTTTTGACACTATTTTGGGACCATTCACAGCGAACAGTGCTATAAATATGCACTGATTACTGTGTAAATGTGACTGGCATGGAAAGGGGTTAACACTAGGGGGTGATCAAGGGGTTAAATGTGTACCCTAGTGAGTGGTTCTAACTGCAGGGGGAGGGGACTGACTGGGGGAGGTGACCGATCTGTGTCCCTATGTACAAGGGACACAGCATCGGTCTCCTTTCCCTGACGATCCTGCTCAGTTACTGGGCAATCGCGGTTGCCCGGCAGACATTGCGGGTGCCGGGCATGCACATCGTGTTCCCAGTAACGCGGCGTGAGCACGCGCGCGTGCCCCCTAGTGGCTCTGCAAGGTGAGGACATCATATGACGTCCTCCCAGAACAAGAGCACTATTGTGCCGCCATCAATTGACGGCGGCCGGTAGTAAAGTGGTTAATCATAGAAATACAGAAAGGGTCATTAGACCAAAATTTGATAAAATGGTCCAAGATAGTTTTAAAGTGGTTGCAAACCCTTCCATATATCCAGTGAAATGACTGGCCTCAGGTAATACGCAGAAATGAAACAAATTCCCCTACATAAGTAGTACTTGTCTATCTGCAGTCTTCTCTTCTCTACATCCGTTCAAAGTCCGGAACTAACACAGTTTGTCTGAGCTAGCAGAAAAAAAGGGGGCGTAAAGCTAAAGTTCCATTCTGCAGAGCTCAGTGAGGAGACCTCGAAAGCTGATTGGAGGGAAGGGACACATCCCCCTTCACACAGCACACAGGAACAAAGCTGAGGCTGTCAATCTGCTGGAGATCCCTCCCCTCACCTTTTTTTTCCTTGGTGTCAGGAAAATGTATCAGAAGTGATTCATGCAGATAGCAGAGGAACGAAACAGCAGACAGAAATTACACTTAGTGCTCTTAACTGAGACAAGTACACACTATAGAGAGATTTGCTTGTGTTCATATTTCATAACTTAGGTTTACAACCACTTTAATTGTTGATAAAAAAGTCATACAAAGACAATCAATATGTGACCGTGTATGGTCAACATAAAGGGGTTGTAAAGGTACAATTTTTTCCCCCTAAATAGCTTCCTTTACCTCAGTGCCGTCCTCCTTCACTTACCTCATCCTTCCATTTTTGATTTTAAATGTCCTTATTTCTTCTGAGAAATCCTCACTTCCTGTTCTTCTGTCTGTAACTCCACACAGTAATGCAAGGCTTTCTCCCTGGTGTGGAGTGTCGTGCTTGCCCCCTCCCTTGGACTACAGGTGAGTCAGGACACTCTCTACGTTGCAGATAGAGAAAGGAGCTGTGTGGTAGTGGGTGTCCTGACTCTCCCGTAGTCCAAGGGAGGGGGCGAGCACGACACTCCACACCAGGGAGAAAGCCTCGCATTACGATGTGGAGTTACAGACAGAACAACAGGAAGTGAGGATTTCTCAGAAGAAATAAGGACATATAAAAGCAAAATGGAAGGATGAGGTAAGTGAAGGAGGACTGCACTAGGGGAAAGGAAGCTATTTAGGGGGGGAAAAATTGTACCTTTACAACCCCTTGCTGGAGGAGAAGCTGTATTGAAGGATCTGCAGTGCAAGGAAATCCCTGCTTTATTCAATCTGGGGTTCAGTGCTTCCTCCACCTCACATGTTGCTACTTGATCATAGCAAAAAATCTTTACAAATAAAAGGTTAATACATCAATGCATTAATGAACATATTTCAACAATAAAATATCTAATGACAAAAAGGCAATATATCAATGGAGAAATAAAGATGTAAAAGCATTAAAATAATTAATGACAAATACGCAGTGCAAATCAACAAAGATGCATAAATCAAGCAATATACCAATGTTGGATGGATTATTGATGTATTGATTTTTGCTTTTTGTACCTATATTTATTTCAACTGCATTTTTGCCATTTGTTATTTTAATGTTTTTATATCTTTATTTATGCATTGATATATTGTCTTATCCACTTTTTATTTGTGTAGATTATTTAATACAATATAAATGTAATACTATTTTTTATTTTATATACTTTGTTTTTGTATCTTTGCATGTTGATGGCTAGTTTTTGTCCTCTGCTTGTCACCTTGGGCCACAACTTCCTCTTTAATAATTCTTTAGAATTTCCCTTTCAATTCCTGACTCATGAAAAAAATTAAATAAAATAAAAGTACAGTATGCTCATCTTTTTGGGTTCTTTTTCAGAGCTGATCAAAATAACTTCTATTGAAGTAAAAAGCACAAACTGTTTTTCTTTTTTTAAATATATACAATTAACTTTATTATTTCTAGCATATAAATATAGAATTCAATGACATATTTATATATATATATATATATATATATATATATATATATATATATATATATATATATATATATATATATATATATATATATAAAATATATACACATATAATATGCCCTGACTAATATCTACAACAATGTCACTTTATAACCTGTTATTTTCTTTCAATAAATCTTGTATATTGTGCTGTGATATATACTGTATAAAATGCAGATAAATGTTTGCTAATTTAAGAAATCTTTAGAGTTTCTTTACTTTCTCATGGGGAATAATGTCTAAATATTAACACATAATGTGCTGTATGTAAATGTAAAGCAAAAAATTGTCCTCACCTTGTCATTACACCAGTCTAGATTTTCAGAGATATTCCATTAAATGAATTGCCTCATAAATGATAATTAAATGCATTTCGATAGCAGCCTTTAGTTTATTATTGAATTGAAAGATGCTCAGAAAAAAAAAGGCGTTTGGCTAAAAACTCTTTAAAGCAGTAAAAATATAATATTTTTTTTTATTTTTATATATATATATACCAGTAATACTTTACTGGTAAACTCTAACAGAGAGGTTAGTGGTTAGATTTATGCTACAAAAATAAATAGATAAACTGCAGAAAATAACAAAATAATTGATGGATCAACAGATATCTAGGATAGCATACGATTTGTTATTTTTATAAAATCGCTCAGAAGTAGGCAGCAGATAAGAAGATAACAAGACTCAGCGATAATAAATCCTGAATGTCTCTTGGAGTCTTATTTATAAGGAAGTCAGTCATTTAATCTTAATTGTCTGTATAGTAAGTAACCTACATGAGATGCAGTCGTCTCTATACTCCAAGCATTTAGCTGAAATTGCGTTTCCCTCTTGGAAAATAATTGGTGCCACTAGGATGAAAATTTCCCTAGCGGAAAACTATAATTTTTAGATGTGACACAAAGTTTCCCGGCTCTACACCAGGGATGTCCAACCTGCGTCCCAAGAAAGCTATGAATGCAGCTCAACACAAAATTGTAAACCTACTTTGACCACTTGCCCTCCGGAAGATTTGCCCCCCCCCTCTTCATGACCAGGCCATTTTTTGGGATAAGGAACTGCGTTATTTTAACTGACAAATGCCCGTTCATGTATCCAAACAAAATGTATGTCTTTTTTTCCCCACACATAGAGCTTTATTTTGGTGGTATTTGAACCACTCTATGGCCCAGATTCAGGTAGGGGCGCGCTCTGATACAGCGGCGCAGCGCATCGTTTTTACGCTACGTCTCCGTAAATTACTGGAGCTACGCTGCATTCACGAAGCATTTGCTCCGTAATTTGCTGCGGCGTCTCGTAAAAGGGGCCGGCGTAAGCGCGCGTAATTTAAATGATCCCATAGGGGGCGTGGATCATTTAAATTAGGCACGTTCCCGCGCTGAACGTACTGCGCATGCCCTGTCGGGAACATTTCCTGACGTGCATTGCGGTCATTGGCTTCGACGTGAACGTAAATGGCGTCCAGCGCCATTCACGAACGAGTTACGCAAACGATGCAAAATTTTAAAATCGCGACGCGGGAACGACGTCCATACTTACCATTGGCTGCGCCTCCTAATAGCAGGAGCAGCCTTACGGCGAAAACGACGTACGCAAATGACGTAAAAAAAACGAGCGCCGGCCACGCGTACGTTTGTGAATCGGTGTTAGTATGCAATTTGCATACTCTACGCTGACAACTACGGGTGCGCCACCTAGCGGTCAGCGTCAGATTGCACCCTAAGATACGACGGCATAAGAGGCTTATGCCAGTCGTCTCTTAGGCTACAGTCGGCGTATCTAGCTTTCTGAATACAGAAAGTAGATACGCCGGCGCTACTTAGCAATTACGCTGCGTATCTATGGATACGCAGGCGTAATTGCTTTCTGAATCTACCACAGTGTTTTTTGTTTTAGTTTTTTTGCTCAACAAAAAAAGACTGGCAATTTTGAAAAAAAAAAACAATATTTCTTTAATTCTGCTATAAAAAACATCCAATAAATAAAAATGAAATTTCTTTATCAATATAGGGCAATATGTATTCTGCTACATGCTTTTGGTAAAAAAAAATCCCAATAAGCGTATTTTTGTAGGGTTTGCGCAAAAAAGTTATAGCGTCTGTAGACTATGGGATATTTTTAGGGACTTATAGCGACACCGCGATATTGTGGTGGACAAATTGGACACTAACTGACACTTTTTGGGGACCAGTGACACTAATACACTGATCAGCGCTAAAAAAAATATGCACTGTTAAATGTTCCTAGCCAGTGCTTGAGAACTGTGGGGGAGGTGCTTTTACTAAGGGAAGTCATAGACCCGTGTCCCTGCTTTGCAGGAACACATGATCAATGCCTTCCCTACCAGAGATGAGCTTTTTGTTCGACTCGAACATTGGCTGTTCGCCCATTCGCCGAATAGCGAACAATTTGGGGTGTTCGCAGCAAATTCGAAAGCCACGGAACACCCTTTAAAAAGTTAATGGGAGAAATTAAAAGTGCTAATTTTAAAGGTTAATATGCAAGTTATTGTCATAAAAAGTGTTTGGGGACCCGGGTCCTGCCCCAGGGGACATGTATCAATGCAAAAACAGTTTTAAAAACGTCTGTTTTTTCGGTAGAAGTGGTTATAATAATGCTTAAAGTGAAACAATAAAAGTGAAATATTCCTTTAAATTTCGTACCTGGGGGGTGTCTATAGTATGCCCGTAAAGTAGCGCATGTTTCCCATGTTTATAACAGTCGCTGCACAAAATGAAATTTCTAAAGGAAAAAAAGTCAGTTAAAACTACTCTCGGCTATAATGAATTGTTGGGTCCCGGCAATACAGAGAAAAGTAATTGAAAAAAATGGCATGGGTTCCCCCTTAGTCCATTACCAAAATAATAAAAAAAAATGCGTGGGGGTCACCCTTTAGGTCTGGTATGGATATTAAGGGGAACCCTGCGCCAAATAAAAAAAAATGGCGTAGGGGTTCCCCACAAAAATCCATACCAGACCCTTATCCAAACACGCAACCTGGCAGGCCGCAGGGAAAGAGGGGGGGTGTGAGAGTGCCCCCCTCCTGAACCGTACCAGGCCACATGCCCTCAACATGGGGAGAATGTCCCTATGTTGATGGGGACAAGGGCCTCATCCCCGCAACCCTTGCCTGGTGGTTGTGGGGTCTGCAGGTGGGGGCTTATTGGAATCTGGAAGCCTCCTTTAACAAAGGGTACCCCCAGATCCTGGTCCCCCCTATATGAATTGGTAACGGGGTACACTGTACCCCTACCGTTTTACCCAAAAAAGTGACAAAAAATAAAAAAACACACACACAGCTTGGGACAAGTCCTTTAATAAAAAATTAAATTCTAGCGATGTAATCCTACTACGACCCGCTAACACGATCCATACAGCCTCCATAGGAAGCACCCTTCGAATGACGTGCGACCCGTCTGACAGCTCTTAAATAACTGAGGGCGGGGCCACCCATGAAGTGGACGTGACGTGGACGGGTGACCCCGCCCTCCTCTGACACAACAGGGGTTTCCGGCTGTCCCCAACAATGCTCTGTGAGATATTCAAACATTCGGATATTTTTTATGACCTAACCCTGCTTCTCTACAATGTTATGCCTGACATGTCTGGTGTGTTCCTTGGCCTGTTTGTTCACTAATGGTTTTAAGCAAACCTCTGAGGGCTTCACAGAACAGATGACTTTATACTGAGATTAAATTATACACATGTGGACTCAATTTTTAGGTGACTTCTGAAGGCAATAGGTTTCACTAGATTATAGTTGTGGGTATCAGATTAAAGGGGGCTGAATACAAATGCATGTCACACTTTTCACATATTTATTTGTAAAACATTTTGAAAACCATTTATCATTTTCCTTCCACTTCACAATTATGTGCCACTTTGTGTTGGTCTATCACATAAAATCCTAATAAAATACATTTACTGTTTTGGTTGTAACATGACAAAATGTGGAAAATTTCAAGGGGGTATGAATACTTTTTCAAGACACTGTGGGCCAGATCCACATAGAAATGGATAGGCGCAGCGTATCAGAGATATGCTACGCTGCCGTACCTTACCTGGCGTTCTTTCAAATTTGAAAGTACGCCGGTGTATCAGTAGATACGCCAGCGTACTCTCACTGTGGATCTGCCCCTGTGTGTATATGCAATTATATATATAATTGCGTTTTATAATTGCCCCCCCTACTTTGGTCCCTGTCCCCCCATGTGCCCCCCCCCCCTAATAATGAAAGCTTAAGACGCCACTGGTATGGGTAGCTTTTCTATTAATCCAATTTTATTGACAAAGTACCATATTTGCTTTGCAATGCATACTTATATTTGATCTCATAATTATTTAGAAATATAAATTAACCAGTCTATAAATCTTATACAACTTAAGTAGAAGCTAAGGCAGATAAAACCTTGAGCTCAATTTAGCATGTTGAAGAAATAAAACACATTACATGTACACACCGAATAAGCTATCTTTTATAAATGTTGTTTCTCATTAGAAATTCTTTAGTGTTCATGTCGGGTCTAAACAAGATGATAAAACATTTTGGGAAAAACATGCAGGTGATAAGAGCCCAACTGGAGGCCAAGATGGCGAAGATCTCCATGGCCACCATATATTTGCCCTGTGCACTGAGGGATGCTGGGATGTAGGATATCCAGACACTGAGGAAAGCTAGCATGCTGAAGGTAATAAACTGAGCCTCATTGAAACTGTCAGGAAGTCTACGAGCCAGGAAGGCAACAATAAAACTAATGAAGGCCAAAAGAAAAAGGTAGGTCAACATGGTCCAGAAGGCAACGGGTGATCCTTCATTACATTCAATAATAATTATTCCAGGTTTAGATTGTGTGTTGTATTCTGGGAAGGGAGGAGCAATACACAACCAGAGTACACACAAAGCAAATTGTAAGAATGAACTCATTGCAATGACCATGTAGGACACTTTTGGGTTTGCCCACTTTCTGAGATTACTGTCTGGCATGGTAGCTATAAAAGCAAATATCACAATCAAGGTCTTGGCCAAAATGCATGAGATACAGAGAGCAAAAACCATTCCAAAAGCAATCTGACGCAGGAGGCACTTCTCACGCTGGGGATAACTAATAAAAATCAGAGGGCAGAGGAAGCACAATGAGAGGGAGACCAAGAGAAGACAGCTGATATAATAATTGTTAGCTTTAACTAGAGGAGTGGCCTTAAACCTTACAAAAAGGTTCATAATGGCAACTGGAACCAAAGAGGAAATGACACTAATGGCAGTTAATATTTGTCCCAGTGGATCTTCATTTGAGAGATATTCTATAGGTTTTAGAAGACATCTGGATTTCTGAGAATTTGGCCAATGATCCCACTGGCACTTCAGGCAGTTGATGGTGTCTGAAAGAAAATTCACAAGTAAAAAAGTGTTACTTCTGTTGTCATTATACAGTATTCCTTCATTTCACTATTAGAAAGGAACAATTAAAAAAAAAAAATAATACCGTATTTGCCGGCGTATAGGACGATTGGGCATATTAGACGACCCCCTATTTTTCCAGGAAAAATTTGGGTTTTTGGATATACTCGCCGTATAAAACTACCCCCTTCCTTCTAGTCTTTCTGGAAGCTAAGGGGTAGCCAGAACAACCGCTGACAGAAACAGGCTTTTTTCAGATCTCACTGTGCCATTACATTACATTACATGCCTCACTGTGCCATTACATTATATTACATGCCTCACTGTGCCATTACATTACATTACATTACATGCCTCCACTGTGCCATTACATGCCTCACTGTGCCATTACATTACATGCCTCCACTGTGCCATTTTATTACATGCCTCCACTGTGCCATTACATTACATGCCTCCACTGTGCCATTACATTACATGCCTCCACTGTGCCATTACATGCCTCCACTGTGCCATTACATGCCTCCATTGTGCCATTACATGCCTCCACTGTGCCATTACATGCCTCCACTGTGCCATCACATGCCTCCACTGTGCCATTACATGCCTCCACTGTGCCACCACATGCCTCCACTGTGCCGGCCAAGACGATCTCCCTACCTTACTTTCTTTTCAGATTTTGGCTTCCAGGCTGCGGGCATCCATGATTCAAAAGCCGCGCCTCCACCTCAGACTGTTCCGTGATAGGCGGAACACTAATTTTCCCAGCAGGGTCTCTGTTCAGTGTTCCGCTTATCACGGATGTCCTCTCGTCCGAGGATAAAAAGGCATCCTTGATTGGCGGAACACTGAACAGAGGCCCTGCTGG
This sequence comes from Rana temporaria, assembly GCF_905171775.1. NCBI lineage: Eukaryota > Metazoa > Chordata > Amphibia > Anura > Ranidae > Rana > Rana temporaria. The sequence continues at coordinate 463,788,897 of NC_053491.1, read as the reverse complement.
GAAAATTAGTGTTCTGCCAATCGCGGAACAGTTTTAGGAGGAGGCGCGGCTTTTAAATCATGGATGCCCGCAGCCTGACGGAGACAGGTACCGGCGTATAAGACGACCCCAGACTTTGGATGCATTTTTTTGCATCCAAAAGGTCGTCTTATACGCTGGACAATACGGTAATCCCTTTTATTTTCAATAATTATTTTAGCAACTTAACTTAACTGCATCTGTTCACCTGATTTTAAAGTTTAAGTTCTGAGTGCCAACAAATTAAAATAAGCACATTAATTATCACAGAATCCTTAACACTCAATTATCAATTATAAATAGAGGGTTCTAAGTGCCAGACTGGTACTAAGTGTCAAGGCAGACAAAAATCAAGTTTCCGTAGTTCCCATGATCCTGGTATCATTAGGATAGGGTGCTCCCTGGGAGTACAGTTTGAGGATTACTAAAGGTACATAAAGGGACTATACAGTAAATAATTGTTTCATTCAAATTTAATAATTTATTTAGCACTTAAAATTGCACTACATGTTTAGAAATTGAAAAATATTTAGAATATTAATAATCATGACAAACTTGATAATCTCCATAATGGAGTTCAAAAGCTTTCCAGGTTAATTAGATTGCGGAATTGTGACTTTGGAAAAAATAGACTCGATGGTTGCACTTTTACCTGTCTGGTTGGAGATCTCTCCTGGTGGACAGGGGACACAGTCATGACAGCAGTCAGGTTTTCCACTTTTGGCAACCTTACGAAATCCTGGTGGACAGCTTTCACTGCAGACTGAACTCTATATTAATAGAATATTCAAAATCATTATCAAATCAATGTTGCAGTTCTTGGTATTCTTTGTCTAGGTAGGTTTGGCATACCTCCCAACCCGCACGGATTCTGCGGGAAGCTGTGCAAGAAGGAAGGAGCACGGGGTCTGAGGGGAGACATGCTACATCATGACCAAAGGCTGTGTACACGATCCGATCTGCGGCCCCCCCCCCCCGCTCAACAACTTTGATCCGATCCACGGCAAGACCCCCCCCCCCCCGCTCAACAACTTCAATCCGCGGCACCCCCCTGCTCAACAACTTCAATGACAAATTTAAAGAATGTCCCGCAGTGAATTTTTTTTATATATATATATATCTATATGTATGGGTTTGGGTTGGACCCTCTATATGGCCCACTTAAGAGTGTGTCCCTTTAAAATCCTTCCAAGAATGAGAGTGACTTCACTTCCTTCCTGGCAGGAGCTCTTAAATAGGGTGGGAGGAGCCTAGAGTGGAGCAGCTTGCTGGCAATGTGAAGAAGAGCCAAGGAGGGGAGCAAAATCTAGAAACTGAGACTTTATGCCGTTATTTCCCCTGGAGGGGTTCCCCTGAAGACGGGCACATTGGACACCTTACCAAACCTATGGAACTAAAGAATATTCTTGGTAAGAATCTCTTTCTTTTGAACTATGTTTGGACCAAGGCCTGAGTAACTGTTGAATATTGCAATTCTTCAGTAAAGAAGACTTTTATCTTCACAAGGCCTCTGTGTGAGTTCTTCAGGTAATGCAAAACGTTCTTGGAAATCACCTACCTAAAAGTGCAGTTTAGTCTAAAATGAGCATGATAAAAGTTTTCTATTAGCATACCATGACCAAAATTCTTCTAGAGTGAATAACTGTTGACTGCATTCCTGTGTCACAAGAAGGGACTGGGGGAGAAAGAGAAACTTTGATCTCCATTCATAATGCATAGCAGATGCCAAAATCTGTTTTGCAGTGGACATTAAGGCCGCATACACACGGTCGGTCAAAACCGATGAAAACGGACTAAAGGACATTTTCATCGGTCCAAACCGATCATGTGTGGGCCCCATCGGTCAGTTATCCTTCGGTCCAAAAATTTAGAACTTGCTTTAAAATTGAACCGATGGATGCCTAACCGATCGGTCAAAACCGATGGTTAGTATGCAAAAGCATTGGTTAACGGTCCACGAGTGCTCGGAGTCGAGTCGACGCATGCTTGGAAGCATTGAACTTTGTTTTTTTCAGCACGTCGTTGTGTTTTACGTCACCGCGTTCTGACACGATCGGATTTTAACCGATGGTGTGCAGGCGCGACGGACCATCAGTCAGCTTCATCGGTTAACCGATGACAACGGTCCTTCAGACCATTCTCATCGGATGGACCGACCGTTTGTACGCGGCCTTAGAGTTGAGTGTTGTGCTTAGTGGAGAGGCCGGCCACATGGCTTTGACAGGTCATGGGACCAGCCTATATTCTATTTTTGTGTTTGTAAAAACTATATGAACAACATATTTTGATAGATAAAGCATCTCTCATATACTGTATGTTATCATCTGCATATTTTGCTTTTTATGACCTGATTTAATCTGCTGCAATTAAAGGGGTTGTAAACCTTTGTGTTTTTTCACCTTAAAGGGGTTGTAAAGGTTTGTTCCTTTAAGCTAGTGCATTGTTGGTTCACTTACCTTTTCCTTCTAAATGTTTTTTTTTCTTTGTCTGAATTTCTCACTTCCTGTTTCTCCTCGGTAAACTTGCCCCCCATCATCTGAGCCGTTCTGACTGGGGGTTAGTCAGCCAGAACAGCTTATTGAGGAGGAACAGGAAGTGAGAAATTCAGACAAAGAAAACAAAGAAAAAAAACATTTAGAAGGGAAATGGAAGGAAAAGGTAAGTGAACCAACAATGCACTAGCTTAAAGGAACAAACCTTTACAATCCCTTTAAGGTGAAAAAACACAAAGGTTTACAACCCCTTTAATTGCAGCAGATTAAAATCAGGTCACAAAAAGCAAAACCTATTAAGAAAATAAAAAAACAAATCTTTACAATCCCTTTAATGCATCCTATGTATTAAGGTGAAAAAAACACCTTGCTCTGTCCGGCCCCCCAGCCCCCCCTGTTTTACTTAACCGAGCCCCGAATTTCAGGGGGCGCGATCCTGCATCACTCTTTCCACTGCATCTCGGCTCTCCATTGGCTCCCGCTGCTGTCAATCAAATCCAATGACACAGGCACCGGGGACAGGGCCGAATCATACACTTGGTGGCTATGGACACCGAATGTATGACACGGTAGCGCGCCCGCTCTCTCAATCCCCTTGGGAGAGAGCTTCCCAGAGGGGGTTAGCTATTGCGGGGAGGAGCTGTGAGAGCCGCCGTGGGATCCCAGAACAGGTGGATCAGGGCCACTCTGTTCAAAACGAACTGCACAGTGGAAGTAAGTATGATATGTTTTATGTTTTTTTTAAAGTGAACCTTTAGTGTCTCTTTAAGTTACAATTAAGGGCATGGGATTTGGCAGTGAAGCTGAAGGCTGATGAGCTCATCCCTCTGTCACTCTGTTCTCTTCTCCGATCAGTATGTTCATTGTTTGCACATGTGTACCACAGCCCAACTGTTTGGCTTTTATTGGCTATATCATTTTGTGTCTGAGTTCCCATTTAACAGGATCCAGTGCCCAGAAAAAGGTACCCTGTTAACGTTTTATAAACATATATTTTGAGCTGTAAAAAGGAACAAAGGGAATGGCCTTTTCTAGTATTTCTATTCATACCTGGTGATCTTCTATTGACCACACAATGGCACTTGTATCTATGGCAAAAATATCTCCTGGAGGTGCTGCGGTGTCAAAACTTCCAATCTTGATTTGTTGTATTTCACCTTCTGGGCTCAGCTGCCAGTTCACTATGTCATATGCAGCAGGTGGGTCACCATTTTCATCAAAGTAGAGTTCCCTTCCATTATTTTGCTTGAATCTCACTTTTTTCATATAGTACAGGAGCTGTTGCATGGGAGGGTTAAACAAAAAAAATTACTTTTATTTTTTATTTATTTTTAAGCCACATTAATGGTCTGTTTCAGTTTTAATAGATGCTGGAGAGTTACACCAGTCGACAATGTATTATATTTCCATTGTCAAGATTTTTGTCCTTGAGTTCCTGGATCTGCATACTAGTTGTGGTCATCCTGGTAAATGTAACAAATACAACTCTTAGGCCGCGTACACACGATCAATCCAAACCGATGAAAACGGCCTGAAGTCCAGTTTCATTGGTCCAAACCAACCGTGTGTACGGCCCATCGGTCTGTTGTCCTTCGGACAAAAATTATAGAACTCGCTTTAAAATCGAACCGATGGACGGCTGACCATCGGTCAAAACCGATGGTTAGTACACAAAAGCATCGGTTCAAAACCCGCGCATGCTCAGAAATGTTGGTAAAGCACAGTAAAAACTAGCGGCACTTTACCACTAAGGTGGCCGCGCTGTCAGTGTGGAAGGGCTCTTACTAAGGTGTATAGCTGACTATTTCACAAGACTATCAAACATATAATAGCTGAGTTATCTCCATACTGGCGTCTGCAAGACATCTTGACCAAGCCTATATTTCCTCTGTCTCCACATGTGGAGACCACCTGTCTTAGACCCACACAAAGTTGGCTCCACCCAGAAGGTCCCCTCACCCCAAGAGTGGTATATTCTTTTCAAATACATGAAGCAGAAGAGTGGGAGAAGTCGTTTACCCTTACTCACTGTTTGTCATTAGCAACCAAAGCCCAAGAGATAAGCTAATTTCTCATTCGTATCGATGCTCAACATCCTTGCAGTGTATATATCCAGACGTATCTGACAAATGTTGGCAATGCCATTCTGCCAAGGTCTTGTGATACACATATGATAGGAATGCCCCAAAATTATCATTTCTGGGACATGATCATGCAGTTACAGGGGAGTTAATCCCCAATACACCTCAAATACCCTGTTGTCCATCCTACCGGGCCCCTATAAAAATATCAAAAATGGTCTACTCAGATATTGGTTGATAGCAGCGAGATTGGTTATTCCGCGACATTGACAATCAGTACAATCCCCATCAGTGAATAAATGGGTAGTGGAAATGGACTATTGAGAGGATGGAGACCCTCTTGGCACAAGAATTGGATATATATGAAAAATGCCATTAGACATGGGCTTCCTGGAGGACTTTTAGGGAATCAACAGGAAACTAGAAGGTTTAAGGGGAACTAGAGTAGAACCTAAACGCAACATAATAAGGTATAGGATGTCTATGTGTTGCCATCTATTGCCATTTTCCCCTCCCCCCTTTTTTTTTCTTCACCCCCCTCCGCCCTTTTTTTTGCTTTTGTTATTTGTTGTTTATTTGATGTTTTAGTTATGTTAGTTTGTATAATGTATTTGTAAGATGTTTTGACGGTATGATAATAATGTTAATGTATGTATATTTGTCTATTTGTATAATAATTCCCCAATAAAACTGAGATTGAAATTTAAAGAAATATACAGAACATTTATACATTGTAAAAATATCGCACAAGTACTCTCAGGGTTTATTGATACTAGTTGGAAAGTTCTCCTTCTGTAGTTATCTTTTTTCTCCACTTTTTTGTAAATTTTGTAACATAAAATAAAATTATTAGGTCACATAGAAGCATAATACCAATCTGTAAGGTAAGCTTTGAAGGAAATAGACAACAAATAAAAAATAGATACAACAATACCTGCCAAGGTTTAAAATCCCACACATCTGCACAGTTTGCATCAGCAAATGGGCCTTTGCCTTGAGGGCATTTTTGAAGATCTTCCAAAGCTTTGGCCACCACATGGACTGCAGTGTAGAAATTATAGGGGGACCTTAGTATAGAGAAATCCGTAAAGCTGTTTTGTATCTTGTCTAGTTTTTCAGACCCTGTGCACTCTCCTTCTGAAGTCTCCAAAGCTGATGTTAAGTTAAAGTTATGGGCAAATGTGCATTTAAAAGTGTTCTCCCAAAATAACTTAATCCAGTCCCCACCGATAGACATAAAAGGATTGATTTTGTTAAGAAACTCTTTAAAGTTTGGTAGTGTCCCACTAGAAAAAGTAAGTCCAATGGTACCAGTAAGAAGGTTTGAATATTTCTGAAGAGAAAAGAGGCTTGCTGTTGACCATGCTTCACTGGCAATTAGTATCTTCTTGGAGACATTTTGTCTTGACCATTCACCCAAGACAATGATCAGATCAGCTTCATTACAGAAGGCCACCACAACTTTGGCAGTAGACTGTTTAATTACATTTACTATATGTGGAGCATTACGATCTGGCAGGTTTATTAGAATGTTTTCACTGTACGCCACACAAGCCCCAGCCTTGACTATACCTTGTCTGATCAGCTGGATCCCTTGTTGGCCATAGTCATCGTTTGCAGCAATAAGTCCAATCCATGACCAACCAAAATGCAAGACCAGTTGTGCAAGTCCGTGAGACTGGAATGCATCACTTGGCACTGTTCTGAAAAAGGATGGGAATTTTCTCCGATCGCTCAGTAGAGGACTGGTTGACCACTGGCTTATCTGTAAGTATAAGTTTACATTAACCCAATAGTTATAACAAGAAAATAGATATCTTAACTTCTATTTCAGACTTCTTTTTAAAGCTCAGTGCTAGCTGATATATAAAATGGAGACACTCTGGCCGATTTATTTTGCTTCTCTGCTATCCAGTACCAATTGCACACGATGTCCCCCATTTTTTTTTTGTCCTGTGGTCACCAGAACAGGAAAATCTCCCAAAGACGACACATACACCAATTTAAAAAATATAGCATTTCTGACTCTAATTCTTGCTATTCACTTAAAAAAATAAAAAACAAAGAAAGATTAGAGATGCATGGCTTTAAAGAAGATTGTAGCTTCATTACTTAGTAAATTCTTGACATAGAACCAGCCTGCAAGTTTGAAAAGTCTGGACTTTCAGAATTTTCAACAAGAACTTTCCTTTTCGGAAAATTTGAGAACCAGCTCTCAAATTTTTGTTGGCGGAAATTATGACACAAAAAGTCCGATGGAGCCTGCACGCGGTTTTCCAACCAAAAGCTCATATCAAACTTTTCTTGTCAGAAATTCCAACCATGTGTATGCGGCATTAGTCAATAGAAAAAAATAAATAAAGAAAGTTCAATATCCTCTATGTACATCCTCTATGTACATGCAATGTTCGATGGGGAAGAAAATATATAGCAAGGGTTGCTTTAATATACAATATAAACAATATTATAATAAAAAAAATCATCTGAAAGTACTTTTTAGCAGTAGTATTTACAAAAATGCTGTAAAGTATAATACTGAAAAAGCATTTGTGATTGGTTGAGCCAGTTTGGCTACAAGAGTACCTTACAGTATAACGTTTTTTTTAAAAGGAATTGTTTAGTGAATTGTAGACATGTGCATTTGTTTTCGTCCAAATGCATTTTCGTCCAAATTTCAGGTATTTTCGTTATCGTTTTAACAAACGATAACGAACCACAGAAAACGAAAACCGAAAGATCCGACATAAACAAATGCTTTATTTTTATTTTCGTTGCGGTCGAATGTGCCTAACCTTAACTCTATTAGTCCAATATTATTCTACATAAAGAGAAAAGATTCGACATTGAGAGAAAAGATTCAACATTATATAGACATGAAGAAGAGTCGACATAGAGAGAAAAGATTCCACATAGAGAGAAAAGATTCCACATAGAGAGAAAAGATTCCAAATAGAGAGACATGAAGTTTCGACATAGAGAGACATGAAGATTCGAAATAGAGAGACATGAAGATTCGACATAGAGAGTCATGAAAAGTCAACATTTTTTATTTTTTTTAAAGATTCTGTGAAATCTTTTTTTTTTTTTTTCTTAAAACATTCGACAGACACCATGAGCCTTCAATGACAGATTCGACCTTAATTTGGATTTTCCGACGAATGCATTTTTTTTTACGAAAAACTAAATAAATAAAAACGAATTTCGGGAGTAACTAAATAAAAAAAAAAATTCAGACGAAAACGAAATTACGAAACAAAGTATTTCAGTGTGCACATGTCTAGTGAATTGATATAAGTGACCCAAAGACCCCAAACAAGGAGCATGGGCTATTTGCCCCCATCCCCTTTGTGAAATTAATGTCCTAATAAGGAACTTAATTCTTAGTATAGCACTTATGTGACAAATTACACCACATAGGGTAGGAATTTTGACCCATAATCCCCTGCAACATTAAAGGAGTGACCTAGTTTGGATCAAGTAACCAGATCATTATTACCCTGGGCTCTTCTTCATTGAACTAATAATCTGTGAATGACCCATCAATTAGATTTTGCCATCATTGCATACCAACAACGCCCATTTCTGAGCCATCAAAACATTTACAGGGCAGTAATGTACTGTATGCATACAAAAAGTGACCCAGATATGACTACCAGGGTCAGAAAGCGACTACTTCCGCAACAGAGGGTCTTAGTCAGGTTTTTGATTCTAAAAAGTGCAAAATGTATTAATTCCACAAAGGGTGAAAAATGTATTAATTCATGATGCGACTATAAATACTGATACACATGCTTTAAAGGTTTTTGTGGAATGGAAAAAAAATAAAAGATGGTGCTATAAAAACAAAAACACACACAACAATACAAATGCATGTAAAAAATGAATGAAAAGGAATTCATTCAATGAAAACATTTTGGCAGTTTCTCTGCCCAGGGCAAATTTTGTTTGGCTACAGCAACAGTACCATACTTTGGTAAGTGGTGTCACGGTTTGAATTTTTTCTACCATTGATTTTTGATTCGACAAGACCCGTTTTATTCTATTCCTTTTATGCCAGTAATGTAAGCTAGCAACAATACCTGGTGTTTCTAGGTATGGAAGAGAATGTGACCTCCTCCCATCTTATAGTGTTTGGGTCTTATGCCCTGTACACACTTTTGGAGTTTCCGATGGGATAAAATCCGATGGAAATTTTAGACGGAATTCCGTTCAAGCTGTCTTGCATACACACTATCAGACCAAATTCCGACTGTCCAAAACGCAGTGACGTAAAACACTACAATGAGCCGAGAAAAATGAAGTTCAATGTTTCCGAGCATGCGTCGACTTGATTTTGAGCATGCATGTTTTTTTCTCCATCGGAGTTCCACCCAGACGATCGGAATTTTTAATCGGAAAAAAATAAAACATGTTCTATTTCTAAACTATGATGGAAAAAAAGTGCAATGGGGACCCAACAAGGTCGGAATATCCGATGAAGAAATTACGTCTAACTTTTTTCATCAGAAATTCCAATCCTGTGTACAAGGCATTAGGTAGTTGCAGTGCTCACAAACCCAAAACTAAAGTGATAACAAAATAAATAGCAATGAAAAAAAATCCTACTGATCACCAAAACCTTACCCCCACTGTTTCCAATCCAAGTACTAACCAAGGCCAACCCTGCTTAGCTTCCAATATCAGATGAGATCAAGCACATTCACTTCTATTTTTAGTGCTTGCATCTGATCACTAGATCTGTATAGTATTCCTCAATTTACTGAATAGAAAGATTTTTCGGTTTCCCACTGGATAGCTTTACTATAACTTCACCCCAGGCAAAAAACAAGGGCAATCTTCCCGGTGGGGAAATATATATTAAACTCCTGGCATACAGTAGGTTACATATCCCCTCTTTCCAAATTAAAATAAAATAAAAGTTTAGTCTGGATTTGGGCTTTGAAATGAACCATCTGATAAGGTAAACCATTACCTGTGGAAATCTGCCGAGCCCCAGAATATGAGCTATTGTCATTGACTGTGTTGAGATTGAGGGACCAAGAACAGCAGTGAGAGGAGAATTTGAAAGACATCGATAATTGGGAACAGCCGTATCATGTCCTGTTACTATTTGTAGCGTTGCCTTCACATTCTGCTGAAGAACGTTACACGAATCATAGGCTTGGAGGCCGAGGCTTACATTCTGTAAGATGTTGGAGTTATTGTTGATCTGCTCAATGGCAAATATTGCAGCCTGGAGTGCCTGAAAGCTCTCAAAGGAGAACCTTTATGACAAAAAGTGAAAACTGTTAAAATGGAACAATGCATTAAACAACTTCAGAAACAAAGTTAAGTTTAAAATAAATACATGGGCTAGGAGGAGACACACAGCACACACCTGGCCCCAAGCAACACCCAGTCAAATGTTCAGATCTAGAAATTACTGTATTAAGGTTTTTAATTTTTCTTTTTGAGTTTTTTTCCTCCTGTCTCACCTCTGAGATCCTATACCTTCTCCACCCAGTTAGGACTGGAAACTGCCCCCCCCCCCCTCCATTCTGTGCAAAATATGGATTTTTAATGCAATGCTGCTTAACAAAGGCCTTCTGCTTTCTTAAAGCAACTCCAGATTCCATTCCCTACACCTCCCCTTCTTCAACAAGAAACGATCCATTGAGATGTTCTTGCTGGGACTTTGCTGAGCTGCTGGAAAGCTTTGGTGGGATGTGCCCAGGATGGTCTGAACCTGTAAATGTGTTGCAACTGTCCACCTTGGAAGATAGCAAGTTTGTTTGACCTAATCTAATATATAATAGCTTAGGTCCTCTCTTGAACAGGACATATACTAAAATTGGAACAATACAGAGAAGAATAGCATGGCCCTGCACAAGGACCATACGCATATTTGTGAAGCGTTCCATATTTTTGTCTTCCAGGACTCTTCTCTCCCTTCCCCCTTATACTCTCTCCCCTCTAGTTATACTTATTACTTTTCTTTTTTGTCTATAAGGCCTCGTACAGACGAGCGGAAATGTCCAATGAAAACGGTCCGCGGACCGTTTTCATCGGACATGTCCGCTGGGATCATTTGGTCTGATGGCTGTACACACCATCAGACCAAATTATCCGCGGACAGACGACGCGGTGACGTGGCGGCAGCGACGATGACGCGGCGACGTGCGCGAACCCGGAAGTTCAATGCTTCTACGCATGCGTCAAATCACTTCGACGCCATGCGCGGGTTCTCGGGCCAGCGGACATGTCCGATGAGTCGTACTGACCATCGGACATGTCCGACTGACAGGCTTCCATGCCTAAGAAACATTTGTCCGCTGGAAACCTGTCCGGTCGGCCGGAAAATTGTCCGGTCGGCCCTACACACGACCGAACATGTCTGCTGAAACTGGTCCGCGGACCAGTTTCAGCAGACATGTTCGGTCGTGTGTACAAGGCCTCACATGGATCTACAGCACCTTGGAATATTTATTTATCATGATTTTTCTGCCTTGGGCCCTTACACCCAATAGAGTTTATTTGCACTTATGTTTGCATTGTGGGATAATAGTCTGAGTATTATTATTGTTTTGTTTTATATTTTACAAATCACTTGACTATGTAATACATATGAATACCAACTCATTTTACTTTTGCCCTTGGGGATTCATTTATATATCCATTTTTTTGGGCTACGCTGTCTTATGGACTTATACAGTATGGGCCAGATTCAGGTAGGGAGCGCGTAACTCTGTGCGGGCGTAGCGTATCCTATTTACGCTACGCCTCTGCAACTTTGACAAGCAAGTGCATTATTCACAAAGCACTTGCTCCGTAAGCTGCGGCGGCGTAGTGTAAATTGGCCGGCGTAAGCCCTCCTAATTCAAATGTGTAAGATGTGGGCGTGTTTTATGTAAAATCATTGTGACCCCACGTAAATTACGCTTTTTACGAACGGCGCATGCGCGGTCCGTGAACGTATCCCAGTGCGCATGTTTCAAATTAACCCGCAAATAGTCAATGCTTTCAACGTGAAAGTAAATTACACACAGCCCTATTCGCGAACGACTTACGCAAACGACGTAATCGACGGAAAATTTGACGCTGGCCCGACGTCCATACTTAACATTGGCTACGCCTCATATAGCAGGGGTAACTTTACGCCGGAAAAAGCCTTACGTAAACGGCGTATCTGTACTGTGACGGCCGGGCATACGTTCGTGAATAGGCGTATGTAGCTGATTTACAAATTCTAGGCGTAAATTAGCGTACACGTCCCTAGCGGCCAGCGTAAATATGCAATTAAGATACGATGGCGTAGGAGACTTACGCCGGTCGTATCTTAACAATATTTAAGCGTATTTCAGCTTGAGAATACGCTTAAATATACGACGGCGGGGATTCGGACTTACGACGGCGTATCTACTGATACGCTCGTCGTAAGTCTACCTGAATCTGGCCCTAAATCTGTTTGTATTCCTTTCCTTTTAAAAATTCAATAAAAAACATATTTACCTTTATTATATAAAAGTTTAGGTTAAATATAAAAGGTAAGCGCTGTTCCTGTGGAATGGGATGCCACAAGGTTGTGCTCCCAGTTTGATGTAGTTTGTGCATGGGCACCAATGATTGGGAAGATTAAGTGCACTGAAAATTGTGTGGCCACTTAGAAACATATATGTAATTTCCCTGAGACAGCTTAATTTGTGTTTTTTTTTTAGGACTTCTGTGGATCTTATTTAGTTGGTTATTTCCCTGTGTCACCTGCTGCATTCAGTAGATCTTCCTCCCACCTCTCAAGTCACTACAGGACACAATAGTAATGTAGTGTTTAATGGAAAGGACCAATGAGAACAGCTGGGGAGCAGGAGATCTACACTTCAAGAAATTACGGTTTCTGCTCAAACCTAAGGGTGCAAGCCCTTTAATGGAATGGCGGTTGACCATGCAGGCAGCAGAAGAGCAGTGTATTTATTCATGAGCAGGACTGAACTGACCATAGGACACACCGAACATTTGCCCAGTGGGCCATGGCCACATGTCCTAACAAGAGTGGTCTGTTAATGACCAGGCCACACAGCGGGAGGTAAGGTCCGGACAGGGCTAACACAGACCATTGTCACTGCTCACCTCCTGCTCTTCAGCAATGCCTGTGTCTCCTCTCCAGTCTCTCCTGCCCTGCCAACAATGTCATCCTATCAGCAGAGCAGGGGGTGGAAGGAGCTGGAGATCTGCACAGCGAGCCGGAGTATTTTAATAATAACAAGTGGGTAATCACCAGCTTGTTGATATGATCCAGATCTGCAGCTCCTCTTACCCCTTGTCCTGCTGATAGGATGACATGGTCGGTGGGGCAGGAGACCCTGGAGAGGACACACAGGCTGAATCCTGCCTCTGCTCTGCTGAAGGTAGGACTGTGCAGGGGAGGCAGAGAGTAAAAGTGACACTGTGGATAGAGAGAAAAGTAAGGGGGGCATGACTGCAAAGGGCACTGTGACGATTGTCTGTGATTGCTAGGGGCACTGCAATATAAAGATGCACTATGATATAAAGGGGGCTGAATTGTAAAGGGGCACTGTAATCATTACAGTGTCCCTTTACAGTGCAGTCCCCTTTATATCCCAGTGTCCCTTACAGTAAGGAGGACAGCCTCCATGAATATCCCATCACCAAATGCCCCTAAGGCCTTGTACACACGATAGGTTAACCAGAGGACAGCGGTCTGATGGACCGTTTTCATCTGTCAAAACCGATCGTGTGTGGGCCCCATAGGTTATTTAACCATCGTTTAAAAAAAAGCCAACTTGCTTTAAATTTAACCAATGGATTCCTAACCGATAGGTCAAAACCGATCGTTAGTAGGCACAACCATTGGTTAAAAATCTACGCATGCTCAGAATTAAGTTGACGCATGCTTGGAAGCATTGAACTTTGTTTTTTTCAGCACATCGTTGTGTTTTACGTCACCGCATCGGACCATCAGTCAGCTTCATCGGTTAACCGATGACAACGGTCCTTCAGACCGTTCTCATCGAATGGACTGATCGTGTGTATGAGGCTTAATAATGCACAACCACTCCCCCCGTCCCTGGAAAAATTGGCTGCTCAGTCTAAAATGTCCGGGTTAATCTTTTGTCCCAGCCCGGGCCTGTTCATGAGTAGATTGTTTTAAACACTGCAACTTTGTTAAAGCTGGAAACGTCATCCTTAAACTGAGTTCTATGTAATCATCTGCAGAACAAGCAGATAGAGCTTTATACAGGGTCAGTAGAAGAGCAATATGAAGGAACTTTCTGCTTCCTCCTTCACCAATCACATTTAAATAACTAAGGCATGCTTTAGATATGATTGTTGACTATGAGAAAATTCGTTAAAGGTAACGTGTGTTCCAGCAAATGTGTTCCAGGATCGCTAGATTACCCAAAATGGCAGTACGGGGTGGGGAGGTGCAGTACAGTAATGTAAAATGGCAGTAGGGGGTTGGCGATACAGCAATGTTTGCAAAGGCTAAGGTTATGCTTCCTGTATATTATGCATCTGAAAGAAAATGTTTTAAATTATATGAGCACTACAAAAAAATATTTTACTCACGTTGTACAGGTGGTCTTTGGAGGCCGTTCTGTGAAAGAAACGTTGTAGTAAATTTTATCCAGACGTAAAGGGAATAGGAATCCTATTAGTACATCTCCTGGTAGGGTCATCCCCTTAAGGCTTGGCGTTTCCAGGTGACACCTCGGGGCAGATTGATCATTGGAGTGAGAAGCCAGAATCAAGTAAGGCAGGACAAGGATCCAGATGGCTTTACGTAAACTCTCCATCTTGCTTTTATCAACCAGGCACTGAGACGTGAGCACGCCAGAACAATATTCTTTTGGTATGTCTTCTTCAACAATTTTTCTCTAACAATTATCAGGAAACAGGAGAATTTTTTTAAGATGTAGTAAAAGGTTAGGCAATACAATGTGCAAATTTTTTTTTGCAAAGTTCAATGACTAACTAGTAACCAGATTGAGATTGATTGTGATGACTTGCTGAACTTTGCAGAAAGCTCTTGCAAATCCCACTGCCTTGTTAATAAACTATGGTCACATTATTATTTTACTTGTGTTCTGCGGAAACAAATCAGTCCATCTAAAGCCTCGTACACACGACCGAGAAACTCGACGGGCGAAACACATTGTTTTCCTTGTCGAGTTCCTTGTTAGGCTGTCGAGGAACTCAACAAGGCAAGTTTCTCCACTGCCGTCGAGGAAAAAGAAGACATGCTCTCTTTTTGGCTCGACGGGATCCTCGACAGTTTCCTTGTCGAAAAATGTACACACGACCAGTTTCCTCAGAAAAAAAAAAGTTTCTTGCTGGTTTTTGCCGAGAAACTCGGTCGTGTGTACGAGGCCTAAGGCTAAAAATCTAGCTGGAATGTACAATATAAACTTGACACAGATTTCCAAATATATCTTCATCGCTACTAAAGAGCTGGTATTTAACCACTTATGACCCGGACCAAAATGCAGCTAAATGACCTTTCCCCTTTTTGCGATTCGGCACTGCGTCGCTTTAACTGACAATTGTGCGGACGTGCGACGTGGCTCCCAAACAAAATTGGCGTTCTTTTTTTCCCACAAATAGAGCTTTCTTTTGGTGGTATTTGATCACCTCTGCGGTTTTTATTTTTTGCGCTATAAACAAAAATAATGTACACATATTCGCCAGCACACCTAAACAAAAATAGAGCGACAATTTTTAAAAAAATTCAATATTATTTACTTTTTGCTATAATAAATATCCCCCAAAAATATATATAAAAAAAATGTTTTACTCAGTTTAGGCCGATACGTATTCTTCTACCTATTTTTGGTAAAAAAAAAACGCAATAATCGTTTATCGGTTGGTTTTGCGCAAAATTTATTGCATTTACAAAATAGGGGATAGTTTTATTGCATTTTTTTTTTTTACTACTAATGGCGGCGATCAGCGATTTTTTCGTGACTGCGACATTATGGCGGATACTTCGGACAATTTTGACACATTTTTGGGACCATTGTCATTTTCACAGAAAAAAATGCATTTAAAATGCATTGTTTATTGTGAAAATGACAGTTGCAGTTTGGGAGTTAACCACAAGGGGGCGCTGATGGGGTTATGTGTTCCCTGAAGTGTGTTTACAACTGTAGGGGGGTGTGGCTGTAGGTGTGACGTCATCGATTGTGTCCCCCTATAAAAGGGATGACACGATCGATGCAGCCGCCACAATGAAGCATTGGGGAAGCCGTGTTTACACACGGCTCTCCCCGTTCTTCAGCTTCGGGGACCAATCGCGGGTCTCCAGCGGCGATCGGGTTCACTGGTCCCGCGGTCCCGGTCACGGAGCTTCGAACTGGGTCACGGGAGCGCGCCCGCGACCCACGGCTGGTCACTAGTACAGGACGTACCTGTACGTACATGTGCCCAGCCGTGCCATTCTGCGACGTATATGTGCAGGAGGCGGTCCTTAAGTGGTTAAACTGTTAGGTTTTTATTTATTTATGTATTTAATATTTTTTTCAGTTTTGTACTGTATGTATGTGTTTATTTTGTTATCCTGCTTATAATATGATTAAAACAAAAAAAAAGGCTTCTTTCAGTTGGGTGGTAAGCTTATACCGTGTACACACGGTTGGAAATTCAATCAAGAAAGCCGTGGATTTTTTTCCGATGGAATTTTGGCTCAAACTTGTGTTGCATACACACAGTCACACAAATGTTGTCTGAAATTCTGACTGTCAAGAACGCGATGACGTACAACACTACAACGAGCCAAGAAAAATTAAGTTCAATGATTCAGAGCATGCGTCAAATTGATTCCGAGCATGCATGTTTTTTTTGTGTGACGGAATTGCATACAGACAATCGGAATTTCCGACAAGAACTTTTCCCGTCAGAAAAATTGAGAACCAGCTCTCAATTTTTTGCTGTCAGAAATTCCAACAGAAAAAGTCTGATGGAGCCTACACACAGTTGGAATTTCCGACCAAAAGCTCACATCAAACTTTTCTTGTTGGAATATCCGATCGTGTGTATGCGGCATTGAAATAAAAGCTTATATTCAAAGCATTAGGAGAAGCTTTTGAGCACCAAGCTATTCAGCACTAGAAGCACCCCAGGAGCTGTTAAGGGTAGTTGGGGCTTTTGCTGCCCCTCCATAGTGAACTGGTAAAAGACCCCATTGAACCTCTTAGATTTTAACCAGAATACTGGAAAATAGACCAGATCCCACATTCCATTCTACAGACCCATTATAGCTACTTTCAGTCCAAACAGCCTACTACACAGATTAAGTAAATATGATTGAGTGCTCATGTTGACTTGTGTCCAAAGCCAAAAGCACCTATAATGGGCACGTGATCATCAGAACTGGACCACATGGAAGAAGGTGGCCTGGTCTGATGAAATAAAAAATGATTTGAGGAACACAACAATGAGTTTGAGGTATTGACTTAGCCTCAAAATTTTCTAGATCTCAAACCAATTGAGCATTTGTTGGATGAGCTGGAAAAACAAATCTGATCCATGGAAGTCTAACCTTACAGGACTTAAAGTGTTACTAAACCCACAACAGTAAAATCAGTCTGTATATTCAGTAAAGCATGCTTGTTATACTGACTGAACAACCTAAGGCAGGGGTGCCCATCCAGTGGTCCGGGGGCCACATGTGGCCCGCGGAGCCCTCTGATGTGGTCCGCGACCTCCTGCTCTGGGATGGCTGGTTGGCAAGCCCAGATTTCAGGTTGCCGACTTGCCAGCCGAGAGCATCGGTGTTGTAAATGAAGCCGGTGGTAGAGGAAGCAAGTGGCTTTTCAGAAAGTGCACCACACCTGCAGGATATAATAGACGTCTATAGCAAAGTGCAGCAAATCGGCGGGAAAACCACAGGTACACTGCGCCACAATAGATCATAGACCATCAGTGTAAAAGCAGCCTTAGGTCCCTTTCACATGATCGGTCCAACCCAATTGGACCCTCCATTCACCTCTATGGAGCGGCAGATGTAAACAGACTTTTGTCCATTTACACCTGCCTACCTCCAATTCGATCTGTAAAAAAAAAAAACAGAAGTGGATCTGCCCCTTCTATCTGATTAGATCGGAGGGCCCGTAGAGTAGATTGGGCTGTGTCTGTGTCTGCTTTTCATATGCAGACTGGACACAGACCTGTCATCTGCCCACTCCGCTCACTGTGGCCCGCCAATGGTTAATAAGTCGCTTAAGTGGCCCTCGGCCTTCAAAAGGTTGGGCACCCCTGACATAAGGGGTTAATCCTCTGCGTTGTGTAAAAAGGCTGTTTGCTTCTGTCTTTTCTGATCCTCCTTTCTAACACAATCCCCACTACATCTCCTGATAGAACAGGCTCTCCTGTACATGCTCTGTTTGGTGCGTATTGCTAGAGAGTTTTTTTTTTTTTGGGAGAGTGCATGTGATCAGCACAGGGCCAATCAGCACTGTGCAGACAGAGGGTGAGGGGTCCTTCAGCCTCATAGGACAGTCAGAGCAGTATAAAAACTCTTTCTACAAGCTTTAACCAGACACTGATAGAAGTCACAAGACTGCTGAAAAGAAAAGGTATTTAGCAGTTTATATTTACTAAAACTATTGCATTCCCATGGTCTGTGTACTGTGGGAGACCAGCTACAGTGAATGTAAGGTCCAGAGTTTGGTAACGCATTAAGCAACACATACAAACCATGTCCCTCCACCGTATAATGCAGAATGTGGGACTTTGAAGGATCCAAGAAATCAGAAACAACTTACATTATATGAAACTACAGACCTTTATTCCTGTTCACATGGAATATTCATAAAATCACAAAATCTGCCAATGCACACTATGCATATTTCATTTATTTTGTTCATCTGCATATATACCAGAAACATAACCCCCAGATAGCTCATGACCTCCTATTTGGCGGATTCAGTTATATATATTTCTTAATATTTCATATGTTCTTGTAGATCACCTAAAGCATATTTTAATATCTGTGAAATGCATTGGGAAGTATCACCTCTCCGCCAGTATTGTCTTGAAAACCAACTGATTGTACAATATTAACTAATATATGTAACTGAAAAGACCAACTAAAGAGTTATTAGATAGATGGGGTCATATTTCCTATATATATATATATATATATATATATATATATATATATATATATGCAGGTGTAAAAAAGACAAAAAATGCAACAGCGCTCACAATTTATGATTCTATGAATATTCCATGTGAATAGAAACAAAAGTCTGGATTTTTGTTTGATGTCATTTGTTGTTTTTGGTATCTTGGTACTGGTAAAGACCAGCATTACTATGTCCAGGGGTGTGGTACCAATATTCTGAGTCAGTCCAAGTACTTAACTTCAAAACTAAAAAATCAACTCGACATACATATACATTTGATAGTATATTTTAAACTGATCACATCTATTGATACGCTGCATAATTTCTACGATGCCTCGTCGTATCTTTGTTTTGTATCCACAATACAAGATACGACTGAATGTGGGCTCGATCCGACTGGCGTACGTCTTAGTACGCCGTCGGATCTTAGGTGCATATTAATGCTGGCCGCTAGGTGGCGCTTCCGTTGATTTCCGCATAGAGTATGCAAATGAGCTAGATACGGCGATCCACAAACGTTTGTCCGCCTGGCACATTTTTTTACGTTGTTTACGTAAGGCTTTTTTCGGCGTAACGTTACCCCTGCTCTATGAGGCGTACGCAATGTTAAGTATGGACGTCGGGCCAGCGTAGAATTTTCCGTCGTTTACGTTGTTTGCGTAAAACGTTCGCAAATAGGGCTTTGCGTAAATTACGTTCAAAGCATTGACTATTTGCGACGTGATTTCGAGCATGCGCACTGGGATACCCCCACGAACGGCGCATGCGCCGTTAAAAAAAACGTCATTTACGTGGGGTCAAGTTGCATTAACATAAAACACGCCCACATCTCAAGCCTCGTACACACGGCCGAGGAACTCGACGTGCCAAACACATCGAGTTCCTCGGCCAGTTCAGCACTGAAGCCGCCGAGGAGCTCGGCGGGACGAGAGCTCCCATAGAACAACGAGGAAATAGAGAACATGTTCTCTATTTCCTCGTCGAGCTCCTCGTCGGCTTCCTCGGCTGAAAGTGTACACACGACCAGTTTCCTCGGCAGAATTCAGCCAGAAACTCGGTCGGAAGCTGAATTCTGCCGAGGAAACTGGTCGTGTGTACGGGGCCTCAGTGATTTGAATTCCGCGCCCTTACGCCGACACATTTACACTACGCCGCCGTAACTTACGGCGCAAATTCTTTGTGGATACGGAAAATACGCTGTAAGTTACGGCGGCGTAGTGTATCTGAGATACGCTACGCCGGCCTTATAGATGCGCCGAGGTACGTGGATCTGGCCCTATATTTCTATTGATAAAAATAGTAAAATATATGTAAAGGAAACCATATTTAGATATTAGGTTAAACCCCCTGCCTAATTTTAATGGAGAAAACTACAGAAATATGGAAAAGAGCATCAGACAAAAATCTGAGAGTCCTACATAATTTGAATTGTTAAAAAAAGTCATATGAAAACAGCCAATGTATTTTTCGGAGGCTACACCACGACCTGTCCTCCGTTGCTGCTCAGCAACTGTTGTCAGGTTGTTCGTCCATGAGGGGAGTTCAGGTTCTACTATAGATCTGTAAGGTCACTGGTTTCTTTGAGTCCATTAAAGTTTACTCTTGTATTGAACCCTAATGAAGGGGGAGTGGTGTTGCCCCAAAAAACGTTTTGTATGTTTGTATATGTCATTTTTATTAACACTTAAAATGATTTTGGAAACATTTATCCAATTTTGGTCTAGAGCTCCTTTTTGTATCTCTGTGGTTTGAGCTACTGTTGGTTGACCATCGACCATCAAAGGAAAGACTTGTTGCGCAGGCGCTGTCTTGCCAGAGCTCCTGAGCTTTTCAGTCATTCTACTCTTGCAAGTCTGAGGCCCCGTACACACGACCGAGAATTCAGCCAGAAACTCGATCGGAGCTGAATTCTGCCGAGAAACCCGGCCGTGTGTACACTTTCGGCCGAGGAAGCCGACGAGTTCCTCGTCGAGCCAAATAGAGAACATGTTATCTATTTCCTCGTTGTTCAATGAGGAAAGTTGGCTAGCCGAGATCCTCGGCGGCTTCACATAGAACTCGACGAGCAAAACGATGAGTTTTGCCCGTCGAGTTCCTCGGACGTGTGTACGGGGCCTAAAAGTACCCAGCGCCTCTTTAAGTATGTTGCTCTGAAGTTTTTACTGCTGTCTGCATCCCCACTGGAGAGGTTCACCCTCTCTATTTGTCCCAGAGATCATTGTCACCAAGATAGAAATTGAGGTAAAATCCAAAATTCTAGAGTTGTCATAAGAGCATGATATGTGGGAAAATCTTACAACAGCGATAACGGTTCTGGTAATAACTGTCATAGATGGGAATTCCCCTCTCTTTGGCTTTTTTTTTTTTTTATTTAAATTTAAAAATGTAAATTTAAAATCCCCCTATTGGATCAGGAACAGCAAAAATAACTTTATAGGGATTGTAGACCTCCCTTACTGTATCCAAAACTGGTAAACACAAGCTTGAACTATTCATACACTTTAAATGTGCCCTTGAAGATTTACCTTTTATGTTGAATTCTTCCTGAAAACACACTTCTTGTGCATCCTGTTCTCTACCTTCATAGATGTATATCTGCAGAGTGACATTATCTAAGGGAGCCAATAGATGAGTCCCTTTTTTTGTGCAACTTGATTCCCCCATCCATACACTCGATGTGGATGGGAGAATCCTCCCGACTGAGCTATTGTATTCTGACAGTTGGGAGACTTCTGTGCTGTCAGAGTACACTGATTAGTGTTAGGCCTTGTACACACGATAGGTTAACCAGAGGACCTAGGTTGTCCTAGGTTAACCTATGAAGCTGACTGATGGTCCGTCGTGCCTACACACCATCAGTTAAAAAAACGATCGTGTCAGAACACGGTGACGTAAAACACAACGACATGCTGAAAAAAAAAGAAGTTCAATGCTTCCAAGCATTCGTCGACTTGATTCTGAGCATGCACTGGTTTTTAACCAATAGTTTTACATACTAACGATCGGTTTTGACCTATCGGTTACCAATCCATAGGTTAAATTTTAAAGCAAGTTCTCATTTTTTTAACCTAAGGTAAAATAACCTATGGGGCCTACACGCGATCGGTTTGAACTGATGAAAACGGTCCTTCAGACCATTGTCCTCTGGTTAACCAATCGTGTGTACAAGGCCTAACAGTCTCTAGCCTACAGCACTGATCAAGCAGGGAAAATCCAACAGGGCTGTTGTACAGAAGTCATTCAATTGATTGACTTCTAAACAACCACAGTGCCCATACATGGATCAAAATGTGTCAGGTTCCTGCTGAGCCAGCTGAGTTTCAAACCATGCATTGCCAGCTTAAAGTGGAGGTTCACCCGGAAATGTTATTTTTTAACCTTAGATTAATGCTCATTTTGTCAAGGGGAATCGGGTAGTTTTTTTAAAATCTAAGCAGTACTTACCGTTTTAGAGAGCGATCTTCTCCGCCGCTTCTGGGTATGGGCTGCGGGACTGGGCGTTCCTATTTGATTGACAGTCTTCCGACAGGTTTCTGACGGTCGCATCTATCGCATCACGATTTTCCAAAAGTAGCCGAACGTCGGTGTGCAGGCGCCGTATAGAGCTGCACCGACCTTCGGCTTCTTTCGGCTACTCGTGACGCGATGTATGCGACCGTCGGAAGCCTGTCGGAAGACTGTCAATCAAATAGGAACGCCCAGTCCCAAAGACCATACCCGGAAGCGGCGGAGAAGATCGCTCTCTAAAACGGTAAGTATTGCTTTGTTTTAAAAAAAAACTACCCGATTCCCCTTGACAAAATGAGCATGAATCTAATGTTAAATTTTTTTTTTCGTGTGAACTCCCGCTTTAAGGCACTGACTGCTGACCAGATTTGGAGTGAAATTTAGTGATGTGACAACTGTGCTGTCGATTGTTCTCCCTGATGGAGGGAAAGCTGTTCTGGAGGACATGGAGTGCAAGGATCCCTCTGCTTCTGCTTCATTCAGTCTGGAGTTCTGTGCTTCCTCCATCTCACCTATCGCTACTTGATCATTACCCCATTAGTTGTCAGATCACCAGTCAACAGGAGGAGCCTTTGACCAGAGAAGGCAAAGTTCTGCCTTTATCAAGATTGCTGCCTCGGCAAACAGATACAGTGCAAGGCGTGGTAAAATGCAAAGATTTCTGTGCTTACCCTAAACCCCCTCAACCCAAGCTGCTGTATAAATATCTGAAAAGAATCAAGCTGCTAGCCATTGAATATCTGTACTCCACCTGCATAAATATACCGTATTTACTCGAGTATAAGCCGACCCAAATATAAGCCGAGGCACCTAATTTTACCACAAAAAAATGGGAAAACGTATTGACTCGAGTATAAGCCTAGGGTGTCCATCTGCATGCCTCACTGTGCCTCACTTTGCCTCACTGTGTCCATGTGCATGCCTCACTGTGTCCATGCCTCACTGTGCCCATGCCTCACTGTGCCCATGCCTCACTGTGCCCATGCCTCACTGTGTCCATGCCTCACTGTGTCCATGCCTCAATGTGCCCATGCCTCACTGTGTCCATGCCTCACTGTTTCCATGCCTCACTGTGTCCATGCCAAACTGTGTACATGACTAGACTGATGTTTAACATAAGAGTCAATGGAAGGGGGTGCCCGGCTTTGAAAAATCTATGCTCCCCAGCCATAGATCCCCCAGACATCAACCTTTGCACACTTGTAGAGGAGAAATGGGGCTACATGTGTGCCAAGTTCCGGGTCCAGGGGACCTACGACCAGCCGGTACGAGGTCCCCAAATCTGGGAGATCAGGCGCAAAAAGGTGACTCGAGTATAAGCCGAGGGGGGCATTTTCAACACAAAAAAATGTGCTGAAAAACTTGGCTTATACTCAAGTATATACAGTATATACTTTGGATGACTTGTGGCCGGATATACATCTAGATTCTATGCTGCATTTGAGTGTTAGGAAGACATCATCAGCCTGAGCACTGTTTTCTCACCCTTTCCAAGGAATACAGATAATTGTTGTTTTTTCTAAATAAATAAATATTTTAATGATTGGAAAAATAACTTTATATGCAACTTATAGCACTACCCAGAAAAGAAATATATAAAAAATGAATAATTTATAACATAACAAATAATCTTTAGGGCTCGTTCACATGAGGTCTTAGGGAACCCGCACCTGCACTCCCATGACATATTAGGACACAAGGGCAGTGTCCGTGCAGCCGCGTGCTCCAATATAAATGAATGGGCAAAGAAAGGCTACCCCCAGTACAGTGGGACTTAAGAGGCAAGCTCAAAGTATTTTAATTAATTGGCTAAAAAAGTATAACGTTTATTAAAACACAATAAAAACATTGGTGCATACATCACCATACATAAAACAAAAAAATGTACAGGGGCTCGTATAGAGCGGATTACTGACGTAATGGTCTCTTGTTGTTATGCCCAGAGCATAAGGGCCAACTTTAAAAAAAAATTGCCAATTAATTCAAATACTTTGAGTTTGTCTCTAAAGTCCCACTGTACTGAGGTGTACCATTTCTTTGTCTGTTCATAATCTAAAGGATGTTGGCAACACGATTTGGGTCTTTCCCATGTTGGTTTAACTTCTTTAATAGAAATGAATGGGATGCTGGCATGGGGATGCATGCAACCACCGGGCCATCCCCGGCAGTAAAGCACCCCTTGTAAATGACCACTTACAAATAAAAGGAAGTGCATTAAAGCGGGGGTTCACCCTAAAAAGAATTTCTAACATTACAATGAGCTGACCTGTGACACGGACATTATGCTGGTCTTTTTTTTCGTACATACCGTTTTATCTGTATTTTCTCCCCGGATTTCCCGCGGGAGTGGGCGTTCCTATTCACAGGGAAAGTGATTGACGTTCTTCCGACCGGCGCATACAGCGCGTCACGAGTTGCCAAAAGAAGCCGAACGTCGGGTCGGCTCTATACGGCGCCTGTGCACCGACGTTTGGCTTCTTTCGGCAACTTGTGACGCGCTGTATGCGCCGGTCGGAAGAACGTCAATCACTTTCCCTGTGAATAGGAACGCTAACTCCCGCGGGAAATCTGGGGAGAGAATACAGAAAAAACGGTATGTACAAAAAAAAAAAAAAAGACCAGCACAATGTCCGTGTCACAGGTCAGCTCATTGTAATGTTAGAATTTTTTTGTTAGGGTGAACCCCCCGCTTTAAGTCAATATATCATATCTGTGCATCAATAAATATATTTTCAAAAATTAAAATTAAAATAATTAATGACAAAACTATTGTGCAAATTAATAAAGGTGCAAAAACCAATGTTTGATGGATTATTTATGTATTTAGTTGCATTTGTTCATTAATTATTTGAATGCTTTTCTATCGTTATTTATGCATTGATGCATTGCCTTTGTGTTCTTTTTATTTGTGTAGATTATTTGTTACAATATAAATGTAATACTAGTTTTTATAAAATTATTTGTGTATGTTGCATATAAAATACTGGTGACTAGTCCTCTGTCTGTCCTTTTGGGACAAAGCTTCCAGTTCCTCTTTAGTAATTCTAACACTTCTGGATTTGAAGATTCTATCTTGCCATCTGGAAGGTATTCCATAAGGAAAGATCTTTAGCTAAACATACTGACAATGAATAAAATACAAGTACAGTAGTCTCATCTTAAAGGGTTATTTTTCTGAGCTGATCAAAATGAATTCTTGTGACATAAAAAGCACAAACATTTTATTTAATTTTTTTTAATATATATACATTTTTTTTTTATTCATTATAGCACATACATACAGAAATTAAAGTTCACTGTCAAGAATATTTTTATCCTTGTTTACCTTTCATCTGCTGTGCTATTATGCATATAATTGCTAATTTTGAAGATATCTGTAGAGTTTATTTTCGTGTCCCTGGTGGATGATGGATAAATATTAACACCAAATGTGCTGTATATAGCCCTAAAGCAAATCTAATGCAAAACAAATATATAAAAATATCCTTATCCATCATTAAAGCAGTCTGGATTTTCAGGGATATTCAGTTGAATTAATTGCTTCATAAACAATCACAAATAAATGCAGTTCAGTTGCAGTCTTTAGTGCCATTGACAAGTAAAAACTATGGAAAGATGCTCGAAAAAAAAGGCTTTTGTCTGAAAACTCTTCGAACAATTAATATATAATTTTTTATTGGTTTTATATACATACCAGTTATTCTTTACTGGTCAACTCTGGCAGAGAGGTTAGTGGTTAGCTTAATGCTACAAAAATAAACAAACAAATTAACTTGTGAAGATAAAAACATAGAAATAAATAGATGGATCAACAGACATCCAAGATAGCATGAAATTAGTTAGAGTAGAGTAGAGTAGAGTAGAACATAACAAGACTCCGCAATAATAAGTCTTGAATGGGGCTTGGTGTCTTATTTATAGGGAAGCCAGGGATTGTATCTCAATTGCCTTTAAACTAATTTATTATTTTATGTAATTTTTGCATCACATGACATTCAGCCTGCTCTATACACCAAGGGTTTATCAGAAATTGCTTCTACCTCTTGGAAAATAATTGGTGCCACCAGGATAAAAATTTCCCTAGTGGACAACTATAATCTGTAAATGTGACACAAGGTTTCAAGACTCTATACTCGTAAGTTATGAGATAAATAGATAGATAGATAGATAGATAGATAGATAGATAGATAGATAGATAGATAGATAGATAGATAGATAGATAGATAGATAGATAGATAGAACCTGTTATTAACTGGGATGAGCATTTTCCTATATAATTTAGTTTGTGCAAATTGGGCTTCAGAACCTCAAGTGCCCATTCAGAGACAATACGTTATCTTGCATTAGGTGCAATATGTTAACACTGTACCCTTTTTCACCGAAATTTAGGGCAATAAGGTGCACAGGAGGAATGGACTATTCCTCCTGTGCACCTTAAGCCTCGTACACAGGATCAGTCCATCTGATGAGAACGGACCGATGGACCGTTTTCATCGGTTAACCGATGAAGCTGACTGATGGTCCTTCGCGCCCACACACCATCGGTTAAAAAAACGATCGTGTCAGAACGCGGTGACGTAAAACACAACGACGTGCTGAAAAAACGAAGTTCAATGCTTCCAAGCATGCGTCGACTTGATTCTGAGCATGCGTGGATTTTTAACCGATGGTCGTGCCTACTAACGATCGTTTTTTTCCCATCGGTTAGTTAAATTTAAAGCAAGTTGGATTTTTTTTTAACCGACACACACACATCAGACCGTTGTCCTCTGGTTAACCTATCGTGTGTATGAGGCCTAATTGCCCTTAATTTCTGTGAAAAATGGTATAGTGTTTTTTTGTCAGTTGTTATGAGACTTGCCTTGGGATATTGGTGAATAAAAATTGACCGGTGGCACCATTGTTTGACTTCAGCACAATGCAGAGGCAAAGGTTTCAGAGTTGTCTCTTTCTAAGCTAGAGCCTTCGCCACTTAGGCCCCGTACACACGACCAAACATGTATGCTGAAACTGGTCCGCGGGCCAGTTTCAGCATACATGTTTGGTCGTGTGTAGGCGCGAGCGGGCCGAATTCCAGCAAACATTTGCCCGCCGGGCCTTTTCCCAGCGGGCAAATATTCCTGGACGTGTTTTAAAACCGTCCGCTGGAATCCTGCCCGCTCGGACATGTGCGGTCGTCAGTACAGACCTACCGTACATGTCCAGGCGCCCGCCGTCCCTCGCATGCGTCGAATGACTTTGACGCATGCGTGGAAGCCTTTAAATGGCAGGCCCGCCCACGTCTCCGCGTCATCGTCGCGGCGACGACGCGGACACGCCCCGCGTAATGTTTACGCGCGGACTTCTGTACGATGGTGTGTACAACCATCGTACAGAAGCCCTCTGGCAGACATGTACGGTGAAAACGGTCCGACGGACCGCTTTCACCGTACATGTTTGTTCGTGAGTACCCGGCCTTAATAGTGTTTTTATTTTTTTTATTTTGCTGTTTTATTTTTAATTTTTTGTTAAAGGGGTTGTAAACGTTAGTTTTTTTTATTTTCTAAATAGGTTCCATTAGGCTATTGCATTGTTGGTTCACTTACCTTTTCCGTCGATTTCCCTTCTACATGTTTTTTTTTCTTTGTCTGAATTTCTCACTTCCTGTTCCTCCTCAGTAAGCTTGCCCCTATCATCCGATCTGTTCTGGCTGGGGGTTAGTCAGCCAAGCTTACTGAGGAGGAACAGGAAATTAGAAAGAAAGTAAATCGAAGGAAAAGGTAAGTGAACCAACAATGCACTAGCTTAAAGGAAACAATTTAGAAAACAAAAAACAAACCTTTACAACCCCTTTAAGTTTACCAGTTTATAGAGAGGAGGGGGAAGAGAATGCATCAAAAAACACTGGCTGCATACCGGCTGCTCTCTGCCTGGGAGGAGAAACAGGCTTCTTGAGCAAGTCAATTGCATCTTTGGCATGTTGTGGTTGAATTGGTTGGTCACTCTGGTAAAGACATTTCAGATGTTTTTGGCTTCTGATATGTGCAGCTTTTCACTGCTTTGACATATTGGACCACCTTGAGCTTCTGATTCTATTACCTCCATGCTTATCACCACTGCCTATGCCTTTAGGCCTGCCTGTTATTTTGGGTATATTTTCAAGTACATTCCTAAATGTTTACTTTAGGGGAGGGGTGAGAATTCAGAATGATGGTGTTAATTGCACTTCACATAAGTGTCTAAAAAAAAAAAGAGATTTAACCACTTCAATACCAGGCACTTGTACCCTCTTCCTGCCCAAGTCAATTTTCAGCTTTCAGCGCTGTCGCTGTTTAAATGACAATTGCGTGGTCATGCTACACTGTACCCAAACAGAATTTTTATCATTTTGTTCCCACAAATAGAGCTTTCTTTTTGTGGTATTTGATCGCCTCTGCGGTTTTTGTTTTTTGCTAAACAAATAAAAAAAAGACCATTTTTAAAAATAAATAAATAGTTTTTTGTTTGTTTCTGTTATAAAATTTTGTAAATAAGTACTTTTTCTCATTAACTGATGGGCACTGATAAGGCAACACCGATGAGGTGGCACTAATTAGGTGGCACTGACAGGCACTGACGATGGGCACTAATATGTGGCACTGATGGGTGGCACCGATATGCAGCACTGATAGGCATTGATAGGCAGCACTGATGGGTACTGAAAGGCTGCACTGATGGGTACTTATGGGTGGCACTGATAGGCATCACTGCTGGGCACTGGCGGCACTGATGGGCACTGATATGTGGCACTGATGGGCACTGATATGTGGCACTAGTAAATGGCATATGCTTGTTAAGAATATGTGAATATTTGAATGCCCATAAACCTAAATACATTTTACTTTAAAGCCCAACTAGAGGTTTTGCATTTTCTGTTCACCTCTTTTCTTGGCTGGGTGTAGCAAAAATTAACATTTAATGCATTTAAATTGAGGACAGTAAAAAATAGGCACAGACATGATTTGTTTTTTTCTATTTTTTATTATCAAGGTTTTTGTCTCTACCCATGAGATGTTCTTTTGAGTTCATCTCCGGCCGGAACAATATGATGAAACATTTGGGTAGAAAAATGCAGATTACCAAAGCCCAGCTTGATGATTGGATTGCAAAGATCTCCATGGCTACTGTATACTTTCCTTTTGAACTAAGAGAGGCTGGGATGTAAGATATCCAGACACTTAAGAAGGCCAACATGCTGAAAGTGATGAACTTGGCCTCATTAAAACTGTCAGGAAGTCTCCTGGCCAAGAAGGCAACAACAAAACTGATGGAGGCCAAGATGCCTAGAAAGCCCAACATACTCCAGAAGGCCATGGTTGAGCCTTCATTGCACTCAACCATAATTATATCTGATTTGATTTCAGTTTTAAACTGTAGAAAGGGAGGGGCTATAACTAGCCAAGCAATGCAAAGAAAGGCTTGAATAATGACGCATGAAAAGACTATTAAATAAGATACTATTGGACTTGTCCATTTTCTGAGGGGGCTGCCTGGTCTTGTAGCCTTGAAAGCTATGACAACCATTATCGTTTTGGCCAGAATTCCCGAG
The DNA here is from genome assembly GCF_905171775.1 of Rana temporaria. Classification (NCBI taxonomy): domain Eukaryota; kingdom Metazoa; phylum Chordata; class Amphibia; order Anura; family Ranidae; genus Rana; species Rana temporaria. Next base: position 463,759,112 of record NC_053491.1, on the reverse strand, counting down.
ATGCAAAGGGCAAACACTATGCCAAAGGTAACCTGTCGCAAAAGACATTTTTCAGGATGGGGGAAACCAATAAAAACCAAAGAACAAAGAAAACAAAGACACAATGACACCAGGAGAAGACAGCTTAAAAAATAATTATTGGCACGAACAATAGGTGTGGATTTATAATGAATAAATAGTCCAAAGATGGCCACTGGAATCAATGACGAAGAAATACTTGTAGAGGTTAACGTTTTACCCAGTGGATCATCATAGGCTAAGAATTCTCTGATCTTTGGAACGCAGTGATCATGTGCTGAATTCGGCCACATATCCCATGGACATTTGTTGCAATCAACTGAATCTGAAATATTAAAAACAGAAGAGCAACACATTATACCGAACAAAATCATAATTTTCATTAGAGACTCTACAAAGAGCAAATGTAGAAAAGGTGAGCCCAGAAGAACTTTGGCTATGTTCTCTGTCAGATGATCCCAATTAGGAGTTATTAGTTAGGAACTACCCTCAAAATCTAGAATTGCAGGGATATACAGGTGATACTCCAAAAATTTGAATATCGTGCAAAAGTTCATTTATTTCACTAATGCATCTTAAAAGGTGAAACTAATATATGAGACTCATTACATGCAAAGCAAGATAGTTTCAGGCTTCTTTCTTCTTTCCTATAGAGACTGTAGTTGTAGCACATTTAAAGTTCCATTCATTAAGCTGTTTTATTTTAGAGCAATGAGGGATGTGGTGCCCATGATCCCCTACCATTCCAAAATAGATAGTTAACTATTGTAAGTGTAGCTGCACCCTTATAACTGAACAGGCCATACCTACAATATTAATGTGACAAAGTGAATGCTGCCAGCACACAGAGATGGTGACGTCAGCACGTCGCTCCATCCTACACATTTAGTCACAAATTATGTCGTCCTGAGGCGTTTGTGACGAAACGTGTAGGGAGGAGCAACATAGTGATGTCACCAGGGCTGTCTTAATTAGAGGGCACACCTGGGCCCTGCACTTTCCCCAAAGCAGCTGGTCCTTGAACCCACGCTGCCCCAAAATTGGGGTCCCCCTTGGTGGCACTGAGAGTGATAGATACACAGGGGAGGCAGTCTGCCTCCTACCTACTTGATGTCTGTTTACCTGCACTGTCATCGTTGTAGGGGCCCCAGAGCATTACTTTGCCCAGGGGACCGTGATGCTATTAAGACGGCCCTGGATGTCACCATCTTTCTTCTCGTGTCCCAATGAACGGGTTTGTTTGGCTGTGTGCTGGCCGACACACCAAACTTAAAGCTGATTTAGATGTTGGCTCATTGTCTATTGCTGTGAGTGAGACCTTTTAATAAACCTAAGGAATTTTACACTATGTGGAGCCTTTTGGTTCCTTTTCGGTGGCAACCCTCTATCCGTTTCCATTGATTACCATCTGGAGTGTGGAGTGATCCTGAGATGTGGAGAAAGGCCCTGGCTGGGTTATAAGCCATAGGCGTTCACTGACTCCCTGTGATAAGGGGTCCACTGGAGCTGGTAAGCAGCTGGTGGTGGATTCACTGGGATATCTTGGTGATGGAAATTGATATGGAATCATTCACTTTGTCACATTAATATGGACTTTTTACATATGAATCATTTATTTGGTACACATATGGACTTAAATTTGTATCGGTTTTTATATATTGTTTGTCATTGTGCTCAGGGCCGGCCTTAGGTGTTCAGGCGCCCTGTGCGAGCTAATTTCTGTGGCGCCCCCCCCCCCCTCCCCCATCTTCACCCCTCGCCCACGGTCACCTAAACATACACAAAGAGGAAAAAAAATATTTGTAACAATACATTTTGGAATGGATTTACATCACTATTCATACAGTATTATATGTGTATGGAGATTGCAGAGTATATGCTGTATGTTTAAATAAGTTTGAATCGTATTAATACTTGGATTATCCTTTGTTTTTCCACCATCATTCACAATTATAAGATCAGGGAACCCACCCATCAGAGAGACAAAAAAAAACCTTACCTTCCAGGAGCCACTGCAAAGATGTGTGTGTGAACCTGTTAGGGGGCGGGATCTGTAATACCACGCTTTCTCCTGCAAAAGCATCGCTGGTTGCTAGGACATCAGTCCAGTGGCCCTCCATTCACTGTCTCTGCTGGTATCGGCGCCAGCAGCTTGGTGGGAGAGAGAGACTGCATAGACAGACAGTGCAGTGTGACCTGCCTGCAGGACATAAGCCCTGCTGGTGCGGGGGAAGAAAGGAGGGGTTTGCATGCTGTTTGGGGGTAGCTGATAGAAGGGGGGGTAGCAGACGGAGAGGGGGGGCTGACAGGGGGTTGCTGACAGAGGCAGAGAGGGGGTTGCTGACACAGAGGGGGTTGCTGACAGAGGGGAGTGGCTTACAGAGAAGGGTGGGCTGACAGGGGGTGACTTAAAGAGAGGGGCAGGCTGGCAGAGTGGAATGGCTTACAGAGGGGGGCAGGCTGACAGAAGGGGGGTACTGACAAGGGGAGTTGCTGACAGAGAGGGGCTTGCTGACATAGAGGGGGCTGCTGACATAGAGGGGGCTGCTGACAGAGAGGGGGCTGACAGGGGGTTGCTAACAGAGAGGGGGCTGACAGGGGGTGTTGCTGACAGAGAGGGGGGCTTGCTGACATAAAGGGTGCTGATGGGGGGGTTGCTAACAGAGAGGGGGCTGACAGGGGGGGGGGCTTGCTGACATAGAGTGGGCTGCTGACAGGGGGTGTTGCTGAAAGAGAGGGGGGCTTGCTGACAGAGGGGAGTGTTGCTGACAGAGCGGGGCGTTGCTGACAGAGGGGGGGGCTTGCTGACAGAGGGGAGCTTGCTGACATAGAGGGGGCTGTTGCTGACAGAGAGGGGGGCTGACAGGGGGTGTTGCTGACAGAGAGGGGGGCTTGCTGACAGAGATGGGGGCCTGCTGACAGGGGGTGTTGCTGACAGAGAGGGGGGCTTGCTGACAGAGAGGGGGGCCTGCTGACAGGGGGTGTTGCTGACAGAGAGGGGGGCTTGCTGACAGAGATGGGGGCCTGCTGACAGGGGAGTGTTGCTGACAGAGGGGGGGCTTGCTGACAGAGGGGAGCTTGCTGACATAGAGGGGGCTGTTGCTGACAGAGAGGGGGGCTGACAGGGGGTGTTGCTGACAGAGAGGGGGGCTTGCTGACAGGGGAGTGTTGCTGACAGAGGGCTGGCTTGCTGACAGAGGGGAGCTTGCTGACATAGAGGGGGCTGTTGCTGACAGAGAGGGGGGCTTGCTGACAGAGGGGAGTGTTGCTGACAGAGGGGGGGGGGCTTGCTGACAGGGGGGGGGCTTGCTGACAGGGGGATGTTGCTGACAGGGGTGGCTTACAGAGAGGGGCAGGCTGACAGACGGGTGGGTGGATGAGCAGATGACACACAGACCTCGTCATAGAAGAAACAGCGCGCCAGGCAGGGGGGCGGGACTCCGGGTGGGCGCGATCACACACAGTCCAGCCTGCACATGTGTCAAACCCGCACGTGTCAAAAACTAACAGCAGCGGCGCCGGGCTCCTCTTTCATTCGCTGACTGCTTCCCTCCAGCTGTGAGTGATCTCATAGGCAGCCCGGCGCCGTGCTCCTCACAGGCAGTGGAACGGGCTGGCTGGGATGTCAGAATGCCGCCCCCCCCCAAAAGTGCTGAATGGTACCACCTGGCCCTGCCAGGGAACTATCACTACATGACGTCACCCGCCCCACTCTCCAATGCTCCGGATTGGAAGGAGGGAAATAGGGAACAGTGATAGCCCCGCCCCTCTGCACCCTTCCGAGCTCACCGATTGGCTGTGGGTGGAGTTCCTGACCCTGTTCCCTGGCAGTGCAGGGAGGGCACCGCGGGGTGACAGGTAGTAGAGCGGAGGATGGAGGGCACAGGATGGAAGCCTCAGGGCCGGCCAAGCTGTGATGGCCGCACGGCGCCCTTATTGCCCAAGGCGCCCTGTGCGGTTGCACAACTCGCACACCGCAAAGGCCGGCCCTGATTGTGCTGCACAAAATTATTGCTGCTTATTTTTTTATTTTATTTTTATAGGGATAGTTGTTTAGCGCGGTTTAATATACTTTTTCTAATTCATACTTACAATATGTTGCTCACCTGACTGGTTGGAGATTTCTCCAAAAGGGCAAGGGACACATTGAAAACAGCACATGGGTTGCCCTGATATTGTGACTTTCCTGAAACCTTGTGGACAACTCTGACTGCAGACTGACACTGGGACCTGGAATATAAACAGAAATTATAATTTAGCATTCGCATGGCAGAACACTAGTTTTAGTCAGAAATGGCAATTGAATGAGGAGGAAGGCTAAGCACTGCTCTCATTGAGCAATGAACATTAAAGGGGTTGTAAAGGTTTGTTTTTTATTTTCTAAATAGGTTCCTTTAACCACTTAAGACATGGACCATTATGCAGGTAAAGGACGAGGCCAGTTTTTGCGATTCGGCACTGCGTCGCTTTAACTGACAATTGCGCGGCCGCACGACGTGGCTCCCAAACAAAATTGGTGTCCCTTTTTTCCCCACAATAGAGCTTTCTTTTGGTGGTATTTGATCACCTCTGTGGTTTTTATTTGTTGCACTATAAACAAAAATAGAGCGACAATTTTGAAAAAAAAAACAATGGGCCTGATCCACAAAAACCGGCCGTAACTTAACTTTTGGCATTTAAGTTACACCGCCGCAAAATCTCTACCTAAGTGCCCGATCCACAAAGCACTTACCTAGAAATTTTGAGCGGTGTAACTTAAATCCGTCCGGCGCAAGGCGTTCCTAATCTAATGGGGCGAGTCCCATTTAAATTAGGCGCGCTCCCGTGCCGGACGTACTGCGCATGCTCCCGACGCGATTTTCCCAATGTTCATTGCGCGAAATTACATTACGCCAAGTTTTGTGAATCGCGCCGGGTAAAAAAAGTTGCGTCGGGAAAAAAAGAGATGCGGCGGGAAAAAAAAAATTTGACAGCGTCGCGGGAAAGAAGGGTCTACTTTTACATGGTGTACTAACTTTACACTTTGTAAAAGCAGCCCTAATTTTGCGACGGCAAACTAATACTTACGGAGAAAAAACAAAGCTTAAAAGCTTTGTGGATCTTTGGAAGTGCTAATTTGCATACCCGACGCTGGATTTCGACGAGAAATGCCCCCAGCGGCGGCTGCGGTACTGCATCCTAAGATCTGACAGTGTAAGTCCCTTACACATGTCGGATCTTCTGCCTATCTATGAGAAACTGATTCTGTGGATCAGTTCCATAAATAGAAACAGGGATACGACGGCGTATCAGTAGATACGCCGGCGTATCCCTTTTGTGGATCAGGCCCAATATTTTTTACTTGTTGCTATAATAAATACCCCCAACAAAGATATATATAAAAAAAAAATGTTTTTCTCAGTTTAGGCCGATACGTATTCTTCTACATATTTTTGGTAAAAAATCGCAATAAGCGCTTAACGATTGGTTTGCGCAAAATTTATAGCGTTTACAAAATAGGGGATAGTTTTATGGCATTTTTATTAATATTTTTTTGTTTAATACTAATGGTGGCGATCAGCGATTTTTTTCATGACTGCGACATTATGGCGGACACATCGGACAATTTTGACATATTTTTTGGACCATTGTCATTTTCACAGCAAAAAATTCTATAAAAATGCATTGTTTACTGTGAAAATGACAATTGCAGTTTAGGAGTTAACCACTAGAGGGCGCTGTAGGGGTTATGTGTGACCTCATATGTGTGTCTAACTGTAGGGGGGTGGGGCTGGACGTGTGACGTCAGTGATCGCCTTTCACTATATCAGGGAACAGACGATCACTGACATTGCCACTGTGAAGAATGGGGAAGGTGTGTTTACACTCACCTTTCCCTGTTCTTCAGCCCCTGTGACCGATCGCGGGACACCGGCGGCGATCTAGTCCGCGGGTCCCACGGTCACGGAGCTTCGGACGGGGTCGCAGGCGCGCGCCCGCGGTGTGCGCTACCCACGGCTGGGCACTTAAAGGGGACGTACAGGTACGTGCCTGTGCCCAGCCGTGCCATTCTGCCGACGTAAATGTGCAGGAGTGGGTTCTTAAGTGGTTAAGCTAGTGCATTGTTGGTTCACTTACCTTTTCCTTTTGATTTCCCTTCTAAATGTTTTATTTCTTTGTCTGAATTTCTCACTACCTGTTCCTCCTCAGTAAGCTGTTCTGGCTGATTAACCCCCCAGCCAGATGACAGGGGCAAGCTTACTGAGGAGAAACAGGAAGTGAGAAATTCAGACAAAGAAAAAAAAACATTTAGAAGGGAAATCAAAAGAAAAGGTTAGTGAACCAACAATACACTAGCTTAAAGGAACCTATTTAGAAAATAAAAAAAACTAACCTTTACAATCCCTTTAAATCTTTTACTTGGATAATTCAATGGATAAGGTTAAAAGTGAATGGTACTAAAGTTGAGAGAAATTACTTCAACTGTTCAAACTGTTCAAAATTGTACCTAGACTACTGCAATTTGCGATGATCAGGTATTTAGTAATAAGGGCAGCTTACACGGTCGGACTTTTGGCCAACAAACTTCAAAATCAACAAGTTTTCACATTTGTCCGATCGTGTGTACGCTCCATCGGACCAACTTTTTCGTGTTTCGTCGGACAAAAAGTTTGGTCTGCAAACAGACAAACAGACAAACTTTTCGACAACAAAAGTCCGATGGTGCCTAGTCTGACCGTGTGTACAGCAAGCCATCGGACTTTTGTCCGAAGTACAAACACGCATGCCCAGAACCAATGTTAAAATCAACCAACAATAGCAGAAGTTAACCAAAGGGTTTAGCGATAAAGAGCAGAAAAGAGCAGAAAAACCATGTGATGTTGGGAACGTTTTCAGAAAAGTCTGAGCGTGTGTATGCTATGGGTGTGACCGGACAAATCACTTCGGACAAAAATCCAAGGGAAAGTTTGTCGGATGTCCGAACGTGTGTACGAGGCTTTACATGTTATTTAAAGGGTAACTCTACTTTCTACACAAGCCTGCAGAGTGGAAGCACCAGCTCCAGCCAAGCCGCCCTGTATTGGAGACCGCACGCTGTGCGGGACGACCCCCAACCTGCTGCCAGTATATCATCATACCAGGCCAACTTACAGATTCTGATCTGTTGATGGTGGCTTTATTGTTCTAATACCCGCACATCTTAAACCAGTGGATCTGGCTACCACTGGTTATTGCTGGAGTTGGTTGCCCCTCTCAGTCTTGGGACTTATGGCCTGCATCCTGGTTCATTTACAATTTCTAGCAGAGTAGACCACACAACTCAAAAGAAGGTTGCAAGGCCCTGACGAAGCACCAATGTGAGAAACTTGTTGGCCAGCTGCATCCCATTACACATTTCACGTTTGTAACTATTGTTGTCCATACTAACATTTGTTTATCTGCTTTTAATGAGTATTATTAAATTTAGATTTTTTTTCAACACTGTTGGACAGATCCACGTAGCGCGGCGCATTCCTCCGTCCGGCGTAGCGTATCTCTGATACGCTACGCCGCCGTAACTTACAGTTTTTTTTGTATCCTGAAAGAATTTCCGCCATAAGTTACGGCGGCGTAGAGTAACTTAGGCGGCGTAAGGGCATGCAATTCAAATGTATGTGATGGGGGCGTGTTTTATGTAAATACGTCTTGACCCAATGTAAATTAAAAAAAATTTCAACTGTACATGCGCCGTCCGTGAGGGTATCCCAGTACGCATGCTCGAAATTAAACCGGAACAAGCCAATGCTTACGACGGTGACGTCATTCTACGCAAAGCCCTATTCGCGAACGACTTACGCAAACGACGTAACATTTTCAACATTCGACGTGGGAACGACGGCCATACTTAACATAGGATACGCCCCTCATATAGCAGGAGTAACTATACGCCAAAAAAAGCCTTACGGAAACAACGTAAAAAAATGCGCCGGACGTACGTTCGTGGATCGCCGTATCTAGCTAATTTTCATACTCAACGCGGAATTCGACGGAAACGCCACCTAGCGGCCAGCGTAAATATGCACCTACGAACCGACGGCGTACTAAGACGTACGCCTGTCGGATCGATCCCTCATTCAGTCGTATCTTGTTTTGTGTATACAAAACAAAGATACGACAGGGGGAACTTTGAAATTACGCGGCGTATCCATAGATACGCCGGCGTAATTTGTTTGTGGATCTGGCCCTGTGTGTATAGTGTGCTTACCTGTAAACAGTAGTGATGTCTCTCACTCAAAAATCCCCCACCTTGGGAGAACTGTTGCTTCTCTCAGTAGATATTTTCTTTTTATCTTCATCAATCTATGGGATTGTGAGACGCCATTTTCTGTGCTTGGAAACAATCCAACTCCCCTCTTTCTTTTAAATTTCTACACAAGCCATATTTTAGTTTAATGTTATTAAAAATTACCTCTCCTTTTCAATCTGCAGCCGCTGTAATTTTCTGTAAAATTCTATGCAATATTTCAACCTTTGAGGCATTCTGTACAACAATAGGGTACAGAGGAACCCCTGTAATGACATTTTGTACAATGATTTTCTAAGATACAAGTAAAATTTTAGGCACCGCCTTCAATAGGAATTTTTTTTTTTGGGATCTACTGACCAAGAGAAAATAGTTTTAAAGGGATGCAGACCCTGCAGCTTTTTCTCATTAGTACCACCACATTGCAGAAAAAAAATGAAGCAAATCTGCATTTTCATGCAATGCACCTCAAAGTATCATTATAGTGTGAACAGGGCACAAAGAAAACAATTGTTTTCTAATGCTTTAGTGGTGACTGGTATTAATCAGGTGTAGTAAAATGGCAGTCACTGCATATAGTGTGAATGAGCCCTCACAATTACACGTGTTAAATCACGTGTTATCTGTGTGAATTTACAATAAAGGCAGTTTGAGTTCCAGTTTGCACCTAAGCTGGTGTCGTCTAGTATCTTGGGGTCTATAATACCTGGTTCCTGGTTCCAGACTAGAGGATGCTGTATATACTGATGGAAGCACCAAAGCTGGGTGCTGGATGGTTCCTTCACACACAGTAATGCCGCGTACACACAATCGGAATTTCCGACAACAAATGTTCGATGTGAGCTCTTGGTCGGATATTCCGACCATGTGTAGGCTCCATTGGACATTTGCTGTCGGAATTTCCAACAACAAATGTTTGAGAGCTGGTTCTCAATTTTTCCGACAGTAAAAGTTCTTATTGGAAATTCCGATCGTGTGTATCCAATTCCGAGGCAACAAAAATTCTGAGCATGCTCGGAATCGTTGTAATTCATTTTTTTCGGCTTGTCGTAGTGTTGTACGTCACCGCGTTCTTGACGTTGGGAATTTCTGAGCAAAATTTGTGCGACCGTGTGTATGCAAGACAAGTTTGAGCCATTATCCGTCGGAAAAAAATCCACGGTTTTGTTGTCGGAAATTCCGATCGTGTGTACGCGGCATAAGTCAGGTAGGAGATTGGTAATATAAGAAATACAGAAAAATAAAAATCTGTGCAGTGCTTAAAAATTTGTACTGAAACAAGTCCATATGCTATCATACAGAGGTTAATAGACCATAAATAGAACAGTCCATGAATAAAAAGTGAAAAAATACCCTGTAGCAGGAAAAGGTATTCCACATGCCATCAGGGTTAAAGTGGAAGCACAACAATGAACCCACCACCGGTTGTGTGAAGGGTTACTGAAGTATAAGGACTCAAACGGGCATATGCTCGATGAGTCAGCAGAGCTTGTGGTGTAAACACCAGTGTATGGGACCTCTATGTCTGTACTCCAGAATAGTATTAAAGATGGTCCATTTATTCAGGGGATAACTCAGAGAAGCAGTCCTTCAGCCAAAGGAGAAGTAGCGTGGCATGGTATTTTGGGGGTACGGGAGAATAGAGGGCCTTGCAGTAGCACCAGTAACAGATGCTATATCCTAATACCTACTAGAGTCACCAATATAGAGAATTGAAGGATAGTTGACATACAATACCTACCTTTTTATTTTCAGCGCCCCACTGCACCAAACTAGCATTGATGGTGAAAACATTTCCAGCTATATTCCCAGTGTCATAACTTCCTACTATCACATGTTGCAGTCTTCCGTCTTGGCTAAGCTGCCAGTTTATGATGTCATATGCTGCAGGAGGATCACCATTCTCATTGAAGAAGACTTCCCTGCCACTGGCGAGTTTCAGATGTATCTTCTTCATATAGCTGAGGAGCTGTAGAACAAACACTAAATTGAATTATCACTAGCTGGGCTTGTTCAAGAGTATAGTATTTGGTCTTCAGTTATTTGAATAGTTTTAAAAAACTTGCCATTTCCCCGATTTTATGTATTTTTGCTCACTCTTCAGCTTAAGCCAGGGGTAAAAGGTCACCTGAAGTGTTGTGCCCTACCTGAACTTTTCAGTCTGAGAGTCAGAGGTAATCTAGTTCTGCTCTGGTAGCCTCCTAACCTCACACACTATCCTCTCAGGGGGCAGTGTGTGTGGTCAGATGGGTGGACAGGGCAGAACAGATGACTCTGAGACTAGACGAAGAGTTCAGGCAGTTTACAATATAGGAACTGTCACACTCAAGTTATCTTTTACCCTTAAAGGGCAAGTTCACATTTTTAGAAAAAAAATTATTAACTCCATATATCCTGACCATCCCTCCGGATCTTGTAGCACTTTGTCATTGCAAACATTATGATAGCTATTCACTCAGGGACTGTTTATTGCAGGGTATGTTGTAAGGCATGGGTGCCCAACCGCTGGCACATGGGCCACATGTGGCCCGCGGCGCCCTCCCAAGTGGCCCTCCATGTCTTGCTCTGAGATGGCGGGTCAGAAAGCCCAAATCGCAGGCTCCCAACCCGCTATCTCCGAGCATTAGTGCGAAGAATGGGCTCATGTGCGGCAGCTGCGGCGGGCTGGCCTATCCGTGATCGCAGCGAGGCTGACCTATCTGTGGTCGCGGCGGGGCTGGCCTATCAGTGATCACAGTGGGGCTGGCCTATCCGTGATCACGGCCAGGCTGGCCTATCCGCGATCACGCTTGCTCCTGGAGTCCCGCCTCCACATTTGTGAATACCACTGCCTTCACCTCCTCCAGGCTCCCCCTCACTTCCGGACTGATAGAAGATACAAGCTGCAGGTGAGGGGGTGGATACGAGGAAGCAGCCAGAGTTAAATAAATAAAAAATGTCTGTGTCAGTATAAGTGTAGTAGTCAGTGAAGTGGGCAGTGCAGTGTAGTAGTCAGAGCAGTGAAGTGGACAGTGTAGTGGTCAGGGCAGTGAGGTGGACAGTGTAGTGTAGTGGTCAGTGAAGTGTAGTGTAGTGGTCAGTGCCAGTGAGGTGGTCAGTGTAGTAGTCAGTGCAGAGAAGTGGGCAGTGTAGTGTAATTGTCAGTGCAGTGAAGTGGGCAGTGTAGTGTAGTGGTCTGTGTAGTGTAGTGGTCAGTGCAATAGTCAGTGTAGTGTAGTGGTCAGTGTAGTGGACAGTGCAATGGACAGTGCAGTGGAAAGTACAGTGTAGGTGAAAGTGTATTGGTCAGTGTAGTGCAGTGGACAGTGTAGGAATCAGGTAGTGTAGTGGACAGGTAGGTCAGTGTAGTGATGGCAAGTAGGGATGAGCTTCGTATTCGAGTCAAACTCATGTTCGACTCGAACATGGAATGTTCGATCGTTCGTCGGATTACGAACGTTTTGGGCCGTTCACGGCAAATTCGAGTTACGTTTCACAGCCCATAATTCACTGCGGCATTGCAGTGCATTGCTGGCTGATGATTGGCCAAGAATGCACTATGACCCGCATGCTTGGCTAATCACAGCTTGCAAAAAACGGAGAGCCATAATTGGCCAAAGCCAGGGTGGCTTTGGCCAATTATGGCTCAGGGGGTTTAGTACACGCCCCACACTATAAAAGGCCACCTGCAGGTCGGCCTTGTGTAGTGTGTTGCGGTGGTTAAGAGAGAACAGAGAGAGACAGAGAGAGTGTCATTTTTTGCAGGTAGATAGAGCAGACAGGCAGGCAGGCTAGTCAATTAAAGTTACAGTGTGTAGAGGATATATATGCATCCCAGGTGTTGGATATATATTTATACACTGTATAGTTTATCTAGATCAGCTCTTCCTAATTTACTGGCAGGCAGGTGATTGTGCTAGCTGCAGTATTCTCACGTGGTGTATTGCCTGTGTCCTCTGTAGTTTGCACCTAAAGCTACTTGGTATGTACTGCACATGTCCTCTGTAGTTTGCACCTAAAGCTACTTGGTGTGTACTGCCCGTGTCCTCTGTAGTTTACACCTAAAGCTATTTGGTGTGTACTGCACGTGTGCTCTGTAGTTTGCACCTAAAGCTACTTGGTGTGTACTGCACGTGTGCTCTGTAGTTTGCACCTAAAGCTACTTAGTGTGTACTGCACATGTGCTCTGTAGTTTGCACCTAAAGCTACTTGGTGTGTACTGCACGTGTGCTTTGTAGTTTGCACCTAAAGCTACTTGGTGTGTACTGCACGTGTGCTCTTGTCAGGAAAGGTTCCCCCCGCTGGTGTTACTGCCTGGTATTTGGTGTGCAGTACTGTGGCCCACCACCAGGTGTCTCCCGACAGCCTTGGACTGTCGGGGGAGTTCTTCCCTGGTGGTGTTATGTTATCCTTGGGCTGCAGTACTGGCGTCCACCAGCGGGGGATTCTTGTCAGTGTGGGGCATACAGCCCTTCCTGCGTTCAGGTGTAACCTGAACGTAATTAGCAAGCATATATATACCCGGCGTGTGCAATCAGTCCTCGCCCTGGTATCGGTCTACTTACCTTGATCCTGAGCCTGTATTCTGACCCTGATCCCTGGACCTGATCCCGATCCTTGATCTTGATCCCTGCCTGGACTTATCCTCCCTGTTTCCTGATTCCTGTCCCCTCACCCTTCTGCTGGCATCCCACGTGTATGACCTCGGCCTGGCTTGTTTTTGAATACGGTATCTCCATTTGATTGTACATACTGTTTGCTGTTTATTGTGCACTGGTTGTCCCCACATATTGTAAATAAACACCTTTTACTTCACTACTTACCTTGTTGGTTCTCTCTGTACAGTCACACAGTACTGATCTACTAGCATTCCTGACAGCTCTGTAGTTTGCACCTAAAGCTACGTAGTGTGTACTGCACGTGTGCTCTGTAGTTTGCACCTAAAGCTACGTGGTGTGTGTACTGTCTGTGTCTGTGCTATTTTTCTCAATGATTTTCATCCATATTGCAGGGACCAGACATTACATTAAAGCCGCAAGCAGTTTTAAATTACTTTTTTCTTATAGTAATCTCATTTTGTGCAGGGACAGTTCTAAACACGTGCCACTTCACAGGCATACTATAGACACCCAATAGGTACAATATTTAAAGGAATTTTTATTTTTTTTATTTTTTTATTTAAGCATCATTAAAATCACTGTTCCAGAAAAAATGACAGTTTTTAAAACTTTTTTTCCATTGATACATGTTCCCTGGGGCAAGACCCGGGTTCACAAAGACGTTTTACGACAATAACTTGCATATTAGGCTTTAAAATTAGCACTTTTGAATTTGAAAGTTCGAGTCCCATAGACGTCAATGGGGTTCTAAATGTTCACGCGAACGGTCGGTCCGTTCGAAGGTTCTGGTGCGAACCAAATGGAGGGGTGTTCGGCTCATCCCTAATGGCAAGTATAGGAAGCAGGTAGGTAAGTGTAGTGGTCAGTGTAGGTATCAGGTAGGTCAGTGTAGGGGTCAGGTAGGTCAGTGTAGAAATCAGATAGGTTAGTGTAGTGGTCAGGTAGGTCAGTGTAGGAATCAGGTAGGTAGGTTAGTGTAGTTGTCAGGTAGGTAAGTTGGTCCCGGTCCCGGAGCATGATGGGTCTGTGATGTCATAAGAGGCCTATATAAATCATCACGCACCGGACATCCGGAATTACAGCGGTAGGAAGCGACGCGTCAACATCTGAAGAAAAGAAGAAGGCGGAAGACGGCAAAGAAGAGCAGGCTTGCTAGTAGTTGAGCTAAAAAGAAGATAGCGGTGGCCAACCCTGAAGAAGACGGGGAACCGACTTGGATTCCGGCGCGGGCGGCGTGCTTTGAATACGGGTCTGGTATGGATTGTAGGGGGACCCCCATGCTGTTTTTTCGGCGTAGGGGGGTTCTCCTTACAACCCATACCAGACCTAAGGGCCTGGTATGCCCCTTGGGGGGAACCCATGCCGTTTTTTTATTTAAAATTTGGCGTGGAGCTCCCCCTCATGATTCATACCAAACGCCGCGGCTAGAATTGGCGGGAATCCAAGTCGGATCCCCGTCTATTCCAGCAAGTGCGAAATGTCGGCACCATGTCGCCGAGAATCAGCGCCATGCCGTCATGCTGGAAACACATTCTTGGCGACAGGTATTGTATGTTACAGCTCACCTCTTTGTACCACATGGTTAATACAGGTGAAACTCGAAAAAATTATAATATTGTGCAAAAGTTAATTTATTTCACTAATGCAACTTAAAAGGTGAAACTAATATATGGGATAGACTCATTAAATGCAAAGCAAGATAGTTCAAGTTGTGATTTGTCATAAATGTGATGATTATGGCTTACAGCTCATGAAAACCCCAAATCCACAATCTCAGAAAATTAGAATATTACATGCAATCAATTAAACAAGGATTGTACATAGAACAATATTGGACCTCTGAAAAGTAGAAGCATGCATATGTACTCAGTACTTGGTTTGGGCCCTTCAATGCGGCGTGGCATGGAAGATATCAGCCTGTGGCACTACTGAGGTGTTATGGAAGACCAGGATGCTTCAATAGCAGCCTTCAGCTTTTCTGCATTGTTCGGTCTCATGTCTCTCATCTTTCTCTTGGCAATGCCCCATAGATTCTCTATGGGGTTCAGGTCAGGCGAGTTTGCTGACCAATCAAGCACAGTAATCCCACGGTCATTGAACCAGGTTTTGTTGCTTTTGGCAGTGTGGGCAGGTGCCAAGTCCTGCTGGAAAATGAAGTCAGCACCCCCATAGAGCTCTTCTGCGGAAGGAAGCATGAAGTGCTCCAAAATCTCCTGGTAGATGGCTGCGGTGACCCCGGACTTAATGAAGCACATTAGACCAACACCAGCAGATGACATGGCTCCCCAAATCAACACAGACTGTGGAAACTTCACACTGGACTTCAAGCATCTTGCAGTGTGTGCCTCTCTATTCTTCTTCCATACTCTGGGTCCTTGGTTTCCAAATGAGATACAAAATTTGCTCTCATCAGAAAAGAGGACTTTGGACCACCGGACAACAGACCAGGTGTGTTTTTTTTTTAGCCCAGGTAAGACGCTTCTGACGTTGTTTGTTGTTCAGGAGGCTTGACAAGAGGAATACGACATTTAAATCCCATGTCCAGGATCCGTCTCTGTGTGGTGGCTCTCAATGCACTGACTCCAGCCTCAGTCCACTCCTTGTGAAAGTCCCCAACATTTTTGAATGGCCTTTTCCTGACAATCCTCTCCAGGCTGCAGTCATCCCTGCTGCTTGTGCACCTTTTTCTTCCACACTTTTCCCTTCCACATAACTTTCTATTAATGTGCTTTGATACAGCACTTTGGGAAAATTCTACTTCTTTTGCAATTACCTCTTGAGGCTTTCCCTCCTTATGGAGGGTGTCAATGATGGTTTCCTGCACCACTGTCAGGTCAGCAGTCTTTCCCATGATTGTGATTCCTTCTGAACCAGACTGAGTGACCATTTAAAGGCTCAGGAACCCTTTGCAGGTGTTATGGCTTAATTAGCTGATTAGAGTGGGACACTTTGAGCCTAGAATATTGTACCTTTTTCACAATATTCTAATTTTCTGAGATTGTGGATTTGGGGTTTTCATGAGCTGTAAGCCATAATCATCACAATTATGACACATCACGACTTGAACTATCTTGCTTTGCATGTAATGTGTCTATCTCATATATTAGTTTCACCTTTACCATTAGTGAAATAAATTAACTTTTGCACGATATTCTAATTTTTCAAGTTTTACCTGTATGTGTAACTAGTCTATCAGCCTATTAACTTGGTGGCTGAAGGTCAACAAGAATTAGGGGTTGCTTTCAAAAGGACCTCTTTACCAGTTCATCACTGAATCAATTTGCCCACTGACGCAAATTCAGGTTAAGTGGAATTTACTATTCATTTATTTTCTAAGGGCTTCAGAATGACATTACCTGCCATGGTTGAAAGTTTTGTATATCTGCACATGTTCCATTGAAAAATGGTCCATTTCCTTGCCTGCAGCTGGTTAAGTCCTGAAGAGCTCTGGCTACAACATGAACTGCAATGTAGATATTGTATGTCACTCTCAAACCAGATATATCATTATAGCTATTTAGGATGTTACTTAGGCGTTCCTCCCCTGTGCATTCTTTTACTGATGATGGCAAAGATGTTGTTTGATTTTCCTTGTCCAAGAACTTACAGGTGAATGCTTCCTCCCAGAATAACTTTATCCATTCTTTTCCTACAGACATGGATGGATAGATCTTGTTGAGGAAATCCCCAAATCCTGGCATTTTCCCACTGTGCAGAGCAAAGCCAATGGTTCCATGAAGCAGCTTGGAGTATTTCTGAACAGACAAGGAGGCAGAGGTGGCCCAAGCCTCACTAGCGATCCAGATTTTTCCTGTTACATTTTGCTTTAGCATCTCGTCGAGAACATAAACCAGATCTACGTCCGTAGAAAAGATGACCACTGCAGTGGCCGTCGATTCTTTGATCACCTGAACAATGTGTGGAGCGTTTCTATCTGGCTGGTTGATAGCAATGCTCTCTGTGAAGGCCATACAACCGCCAGCTTTTGAGATATCCCTTTTGATCATTTGGATACCTTGTTGTCCATAATCATTGTCAGTTGCTACCAGACCAATCCAGGTCCACCCAAAATGCAACACAAGCTGGGCTAAGCCTCGGGACTGGAAGGCATCACTGGGTACAGTCCTAAAAAATGAACGGAACTGAATCCGATTGCTGAGAAGAGAACTTGTAGAGAAATGGCTGATCTGTAGTAAAATACATTAACCATAATGACATGAAATGACATTAATTAAACATTGAAGGTAAACTCTAGGGAAATATAAATTACATTAATTAATGCAGCTTTGAAATCATTACTACACAAGTGTATTTATTTTTTATGTCTATGGTGCTCAGCTGCACACACTACCGCGTTTTACCTAGGCTGTCACAAAATGCACTCTGTTTTGTCACCATCACAGTCAATCAGTGGCTCTCAGCCCATAGCCCATTTCCTATCATTGCTTTATCCAATCAGAGCGGCTACCTTCCTCTGCCTGGTGTATTTAAACTTAGCACAGCTTCTATCTGTTGCCTGCGCAATACTTTCACAAACTGGCTGCTGAGCCCCTAATTACCTTTCCTGTTTACCGTCTCACTGGCTTTGTTTCCCGACTATTCATATCTGCTGCCTGCCCTGACTTCCATCTTGATCCTGGCTATCAATGTCCACTGCCTGCTCTGATGTCTGTCTTTTTCCTGGTTATCCATGTATGCTGCCTGCTCTGATGTCTGTCTTTTTCCCGGTTATCCATGTCCACTGCCTGCTCTGATGTCTGGCATTTTCCTGGTTATCCATGTCCACTGCCTGCTCTGAAGTCTGGCCTTTTCCTGGTTATCCATGTCCACTGCCTGCTCTGATGTCTGGCTTTTTCTTGGTTATCCATGTATGCTGCCTGCTCTGGCTTTTATCCTGATTACCATGTTCCCAGCCCACCATAAAGGAAGCACCTGGTGAATGCAGTTGGCTTTTAGACTCTGTGCCCTGGAGGATCCTGCCTCACCTGCTTTCACGTGTGTCCACGTTGGTGCAGTTACTATTCTGACACTATTGCAATCCCTGTAGAGCAGAGCTTCACAGAAGGAGAAGCAGCAACATCCCCTTTAATCTCCTCTTCTCAAGAGGGAATAGATTCAGTTCCTCTAATCTTTCCTCATAGCTGAGCTCCTCCATGCCTCTTATCAGTTTGGGTGCCGTTTTTAACGCCCCCAACCACAAATCTAAGTGAGCCCTTAATAAATCTAGGTTCCTATCTGTGTGGGGGGTGCCGCTGCGGGACCTGCACAAATACCGGCAGCCACAACCACCCACACAGAGAAATAGGGGACCCATGGGCAGGTGTCATTATTCCTAATGGCACACCGCCCACACTGGAAAATGCACCTGTACTAGGAACTGAGGTTTCCTACATGTCGTGGGCACATTCAAATGAATTGGCTCTCATGTCCTGACAAACCATTGCCCGCACGCCCTCACAGGTGTTAACCTAGCCTAATTTAGCTTCCTTGTATTTGTGTTTTTAGTTTTGGGTCAGTGGCTACGAAATGAATGAAGTCAAAAACCGCCAAATAAGTAAAACTTTTAGAAAAAACACCACCAAAATACCACCAATGGCATCTCTTATAATTCTTATAATTCTCTCAGTACAGACTTTCCTGAGCCAGAACACCTACCACGGACAGTGCTAAATATATTACAAGCCAAGCTTCAAGCTATATCAATGGTTTTGATGGTTATATAATGCAGAAGAGGATGTGTTGGAGATACATTTAGGTCTTCTTTGGTGCAGATAAGGAAATTAAAATTGCACTTACTTGTGGGTACCGATAGAGCCCCAGAATATGAGCCAACAGCATGGTGTAGGTGGAGATGGAGTGGCCAATGACAGCAGCCAAATGGGTGTCTTGGTTACAGCGGTAGTTAACCAGAGGTTGGCCATTTCCACTCAGCAGCTGCAGTGTTCCTGATATCGCCCTCTGCAGGACAGTGCAAGAGTCAAAAATCTGAAATCCCAAAGAGATGTTTGGCAATAATTGAGGATCTTTATTTATCTCCTCCACTGCAAAATGTACAGCCTGGACACGTTGGTAATTCTCCAGCCTGAAACTGAATTTAAGATAAAGGATAACACATCATCCCATAAATTTATTGTCTTTAAAAACTGATCTAAGATAACCTGTTGTGCCTATTATACTATTAATACTGAGTTCTAGGCAAATACAGAAGACACACATGAATGCAGTTCTGTAATCCTTAATACATCATTATAGTGGTTCTAAAGCCAGAAGGAGTTTTTTTTTTTTTTTTACCTTAATGCATTCTCTGCATTACGGTAAAAAATCTGTGCGCAGCTCCACAACCCCCCTCCAGCCCCCCTTATACTTACCTGACCCCAACCGTGATCCAGCGCAGTGGCCGAGAGTAGCCTCTCTCCACTTTCTCTTTCTTCACTGGACAGAGGGGCAGCAGTGGGAACCATTGGCTCCTGCTGCTGTCAATCACAGCCAGTAAGGAGGATGCAGGGGTGGGGCCATGCAAGCTCGGGAGTGAGCCTGCACAATTGCCCCCATAGCAAGTGGTTTGCTATGGCGGGGCACTCAGCGGGGGGAGGAGCATCGCTGGGGATCCAAGAAGAAGAGGATCTGGGCTACTCTGCGCAAAATCAATGCACAGAGCAGGTAAGTATGCCGCTGCAGATACCACTTTTATCTGCAATCAGGCTCCCACTGAAGAAGTAGACACGGGGGTTATGGGGGTTATGGCAGCTAGCTCCTCCTCCAATCAGCAATTTTAGCTATTCTGGCTGTATGCCCAGACATCACACTCTGTGTTAACCAAGAAGAGAAAATCTCCTAACACAATCTGAACTTTCTAAACAGTATATAAACGTGAAGACAGCATATATACATGTAAAACTTATGTAGGGAGATTTGGTTCATCCCTGTGTATCATCTGAGGCTGTTCACTTCACTGGGTGTATGGAGGGTTTACATCCACTTTAAGTCTCTTCCAAGCCTCATCACACACTGACAGCACTGGGTGCCTGAATAGACATCCCCTAAGCACCGGCACTGTTGTGGCATGAAAAGAAGGTTGGAGAGTGTCCCTATACCCTATCTACCAAATTTTGAAATGTAATGCAATGAAATTCAAAACATAAAAAAAGATTAATTAATTCTTACGTTTTGCATGTGGCTGGAGCTGGCGGTTCCTTATAATCGATCTTTGGATATACTTTATTCACATGAACAGGTACCACCACCCCAATTAGTATGTCCCCATTTAGTGACATGCCTGTGAGCTCCGTAGTGAATAGTCTGCAGCTGTTAAGAGAACACTCAGATATAGATACAAGGCTCAGCAGAAGGAGGAGACCAAACATTATCTTTCATAAAGTATCCGGGGATCATCCAGTGCCCAAAAGCAGGTCATGAATGGATAATGAAACCTCCAGCTCCTAAATAGTGAAATGCAAATCCTAGAACAAAAAAGACATTTATAAAAAAAAAAATGAATTCAATATTTCTTCTATATCAACTGCTTAGTGTTAAATCACATAGACGAGTGAATAATGAGAGGAGTATCTCCAACCCTCTCCTTGTTCTCTTATTTCTCCATTAGGCACAGTTCTGAGCAGATTTTTAATTAGAGAGACAATCTAAAGATAAACAGCTCCTGCTCTCTAGAAAACCCATCAGGTAATCCAATGTCATATATACACACAGTGCCTTAAAAAAGTATTTATTCCCCTTGAAATGTTCCACATTTTGTCATGTTACAACCAAAAACGTATACAAAAATACATTTTATTGGGATTTTATGTGATAGACCAACAAAGTGGCACATAATTGTGAGGTGGAAGGAAAATGATAAATGGTTTTGCCAATTTACAAATAAATATGTGAAAAGTGTGGGGGGTGCATTTATATAGCGCCCCCCTGAGTCAATACTTTGTAGAGCCACCGTTCACTGCAATTACAGCTGCAAGAATATTTGGGGATGTCTCTACCAGCTTTGCACATCTAGAGAGGGACATTTTTGCCCATTCTTCTTTGCAAAATATCTCAAGCTCTGTCAGATTGGATGGAGAGCGTCTGTGAACAGCAATTTTCAAATCTTGCCACAGATTCTCAATTGGATTTAGGTCTGAACTTTAACTGGGCCATTCTAACACATGAATATGCTTTGATCCAAACCATTCCATTGTAGCTCTGGCTGTATGTTTAGGGTCGTTGTCCTGCTGGAAGGTGAACCTTCGCCCCAGTCTCAAGTCTTTTGCAGACTCTAATGCCGTGTACACACGATCGGTTAAACCGATGAGAACGGTCTGATGGACCGTTTTCATCGGTTAACCGATGAAGCTGACTGATGGTCAGTCGTGCCTACACACCATCAGTTATTGATTCTAAACATGCCTGGATTTTTAACCGATGGACGTGCCTACAAACGATCGTTAAATTTAAAACAAGATTGCTTTTTTTTAACCTATGGATAAATAACCGATGGGGCCCACACACGATTGGTTTGGTCCGATTAAAACGGTCCATCAGACCGTTTTCATCGGTTTGACCGATTGTGTGTACGCGGCATAACAGGTTTTCTTCTAAGATTGACCTGTATTTGGCTCCATCCATCTTCCCATCAACTCTGACCAGCTTCCCTGTCCCTGCATGTTTTTAGTTGTAACTTGACAAAATGTGGAACATTTCAAGGGGTGTGAATACTTCTTCAAGGCACTGTATATATATATATATATTTATATATATATATATATACACAGTGTGCTTGCTGTCTAAAAGCTTCAAACAAGCTTAACAGATGGTATTCATTAGGCATAGACATATGCAACCCCTCCCATCTGAAATTGTTAGAGATTTCCTGTAGAACATTTAAAGAGTTAAAAAAATATATCACGTTTTTTTTCAACTGTAATATTTCTTGATTAAGACATTAATAGAGGAAAGAACATTACATTATGCATACAGGTATTGGAATATGTAATAGTATTACATTCAGATGACAAATAAACTTTTCTGGTATAACTATACCTACAATATATACCATATATGTATTATATATTACAGTTTTCCCTTCCTCCAAACTCTGACGCAAGAGAAAGAGGCTAACAGCCTTACGAATGCCGCGTACACACGATCGGTTTTCCCGCCGGAAAAAGTCAGATGTGAGCTTTTGGACCGGAATTCTGACCGTGTGTATGCTCCATCTGACTTTTTCTTTCTGAATTTCCGCCAGAAAAAGTTTGAGAGCAGGTTCTCTATATTCCTGACGGAAAAAATTCCTAGCGGAAAAACTGTTCATCTGTATGGAATTCCAACGCGCAAAAAAATACACATGCTCGGAATCGATTTGACGCATGCTCGGAATCATTGAACTTAATTTTTCTCGGTTTCTCGTTGTAGTGTTGTACGTCACCGCGTTCTTGAATGGCAGAATTCGGTGTGACCGTGTGTATGCAAGACAAGCTTCAGCGGAATTTTGTCGGAAAAACCATCCAAGGTTTTTCCAACGGGAAAACCGTTTGTGTGTACGCGGCATTAGACTTACATTTCAACAGCTGCACATTGTTTTGCTATGAAGCCAAGCCAACTACTGCTTCACCATATAGGAGAACTACAAGTTGTATGTTCAATGGGGGTAATAGGGGCTTTCTATCATAAAAGACTTGGCAGCTCACACACAAGAAGGACACACATACATTCATACATATAGATACACATCCTTACAAGAACTTTAAAAAAAACATTATCTCTACTTTTTGGCTTTTTTTTATATTCGATATTACAATATGCATCCTGTAATCAATTTCTATTTTGATATTAAATACATTTTTTATTTTTAGATAAGAATAGAAAGGACTTTTCAGTTTGAGTTTATCTCACTGATGAAAAGGTATTTGTACAAATTAATTTGATTAAAATATAACGAGAACACTGGCGCTAAAAAATGGTAGTATCAATGAGAATGATTAATATTTCAGGAGGTTACCAATATCTCCTTGGAGAGTGAAAGTAGGAGAATCCAGAGCTGCAGGAAAAAATCATACCCGGAAGTACTAGTTGAACACAGAAAAGCTCTAAAATCAGCGCTCATGGCTCTCACTCTCAAACATATATAAACTTAGTACCAAAAAGTGTAAAAATAAGTCAATTTATTGATTACAATAGCATAGGATGGGTCCAATCCAAACATAAAAAGTAATAATAGTCCAATAATTTGATGAAAATCACATTCGACAGAGATACATTATGTATAATTCAAAAGATAAGGCAGCACTCGTGGGCCAGGAAAGTTAAACACTCAGTGATAAGAATTATTTAGACTTTTCAATAAGGCACAAACCTGTCTTCTTTAGGGCAACAATTAAGTGAAACAGAAGACCATATATACCCTACCCCCCCATCATTAACATTACCACCCACATGTGAAGATATCATCAAGTGCAATTGTCAAGGTTTCAGACAAAAAATGGTGGTTGGTAAATGTCCAAATAGAAAGCACAAGAAACAGCAACAAATTAGTACATAAAATGGACATAAGTGAAGCCAAACCCAGGCACGAATGGCAAGTGCTAGAGACAAGAAAGGACATGACAGAGCATTATGCTGCCTGGGTAAGACGACATGCAAGATGAGCTTGTGTCTCATCAAAACGATAAATGAATAATTGACAAATAAACAATATCATGAAGTGTTCACCATTGAAGCCCATTGAATGCTGCATTATCATTTGGAATATATACATATGTATATATATACACAGTATATATATATATATATATATATATATATATATACTATATTACCAAAAGTATTGGGACACCTGCCTTTACACACACATGAACTTTAATGGCATCCCAGTCTCAGTCCTTAGGGTTCAATATTGAGTTGGCCCACCCTTTGATGCTATAACAGCTTCAACTCTTCTGGGAAGGCTGTCCACAAGGTTTAGGAGTGTGTCTATGAGCCCTTTCACACTGGTGCGTTTTGCCGCGTTTTCGAGGTAAAAATAGCGCTATTAAAACGCTCATAAAATGCTCCAAAAAACGCCCCTCTCCATTGAAATGAATTGAAAATGCTGTAAAAACGCTGTAAAAACGCTGTAAAATCGCCCCAACTCTAATTCATCCCAAAGGTATTCTATGGGGTTGAAGTCAGGACTTGTGTTGGCCAGTTACGTTCCTCCACCTCAAACTTGCTCATTCATGTCTTTATGGACCTTGTTTGTGCACTGGTACGCAGTCATGTTGGAACAGGAAGGGACCGTCCCCAAACTGTTCCCACAAAGTTGGGAGAATGCAATTGTCCAAAATGTCTTGATATGCTGACGCCTTAAGATTTCCCTTCACTGGAACGAAGGGGCCAAGCCCAACCCCTGAAAAACAACCCCACACCATAATCCCAGCTCCACCAAATGATTTGGACCAGTGTACAAAGCAAGACATGGATGAGCGAGTTTGGGGTGGAGGAAATTGACTGGCACCTGACCTCAACCCGATAGAACACCTTTGCTATGAATTAGAGCATAGTGTATATATATATATATATATATATATATATATATATATATATATATATATATATATATATATATATATATATATATATATATTTGGCCCATCATTATTATTATTACCCTTTAAAGAAATGTGTAATGGGGGAAACATATAGGCTGCTATTGCTAAACCTCCTACTGGCTTGAATACTTTGAGTCACCAACCTGGAATGTTATGAAGCAAGATGGATCTGTATACTTGTTCTGGGCCATTATCTCAGCAAAACACTAAACCAATGGATTGACATGATGGCCAAGTGAGCAGAATTATTCAGAATGAGTGGTCAACCATGCCCTACCCACTTCTTAGAGAATAGGTGTCCTTTTAGAATGAACACTTTATGGATACAAATTCTTTTTTCTAAAGGGGCACAGATCCATCAACAAAAAATTGTATGTCTATTGGTATGACATGTTGTCATACCATTTGCATATCTATTGGTGAGCATCATGATGAAGAAAACCCACATAAAATACCTGGTTCAAAAAAGATGTAATACTTCCCACAAATAGTGATGTTGCACAATGCATGAAGTAGACGTTGACTTACCTTCTCACTGTCCTGCTGTCTTTTGTCTTCTTGAGAAACACTTTTTATATGGAGCAGTCTTTCAAGGTATGGGAATTGAAGTCCCAACTGAAATGACATTGTCTATTGCGAGAACTAATACTGCAAGAAGAAATGAAAATACCTTCAGAGAATTGCTTTCCTCAGCAGAAATGGCAATAGGAACAATTATATTTAATAACATAATGAGAGCATTTAGTATAAGAGTCCAGAGATTTGCTCAGCTTGTCACCATGGTGGTATTCCCCTCTAATGACACAACATTCATATAAAATACAATGGTAATAATAGTGTAAAATATTAATATGGGATAATGTAAAAACATTGTTAACCTCCCTGGCGGTATGATTCTGTCAGGAATTACATACCAAAAGCGGTACCATTATTTGCATGGAAATTTGGCGTTTTATACTGTAGGCCTGTAATTTTTAGAAATAACTCACTTAAATCTGACCAAACAAGAGTCTAGTAGGCATCCCGGGTATGACATTTTTTTTAAAACAAAATGATAAATTATAATATAATAAATAATTATAAATAATTATAACAAATAATAATATAATTATAATAAAAATTATTCAATAACGTAATCAACTCAAAATCACAGAAATTTGCTCAGTTGCAGAATTGTCGCTGTCATTACTTTTATTTTTTTATGACGAATTTCCCCAAAAATCGTTATCGCACATTTCTGCAAGTGATTATAATTTATTATCGCTGTTTTGAGGCCTGGGTTTGATTCATGAGAATGCTGTCACATACTGCTTGAATTTCATGAAACCCCAAAGCAAATCCCATTGAAAAGTGTAAGCAGATTCTGTTGATTTTTGGGTCTAATATGAGAAGGTCCTGTTCACGTGGCTTCAAAAGGGACATGAAAAATACGCAAATGTCTCAAATAGCAGGTTTGAAACACGTCTTAACCACTTAAAGCAGTAGTTCCCCCTCCAAAAAATGTTTACCCTTAGATTGATGCTCATTTTGTCTAGGGGAATCGGCTAGTTGTTTTAAAATTGACGCTGTACTTACCGTTGTAGAGAGCGATCTTCTCTGCCGCTTCCGGGTATGGGTCTTCGGGAGTGGGCGTTCCTTCTTGATTGACAGTCTTCCGACAGGCTTCCGACGGTCGCATCCATCGCGTCACGAGTAGCCGAAAGAAGCCAAACGTAGGTGCGGCTCTATACGGCGCCTGCGCACCGACGTTCGGCTACTTTCGGAAAATCGTGACGCGATGGATGCGACCGTCGGAAGCCTGTCGGAAGACTGTCAATCAAGAAGGAACGCCCATACCCGAAGACCATACCCGGAAGCGGCGGAGAAGATCGCTCTCTACAACGGTAAGTACAGCGTCGATTTTAAAACAACTAGCCGATTCCCCTAGACAAAATGAGCATCAATCTAAGGGTAAACATTTTTTGGAGGGGGAACTACCGCTTTAAGGACAGAAGGTGTTTTTCAGATTTGGTGTTTACAAGACTAAAATTACTTAAAACCCCCAAATATTATATATATTTTTTTCTAACACCCTAGAGAATAAAATGGCGGTCATTGCAATACTTTTTGTCACACCGTATTTGCGTAGCGGTCTTACAAGCACACTTTTTTTGAAAAAAATTCACTTTTTTTAATTAAAAAATAAGACAACAATAAATTTTGTAGATCAGTAGATAAGCCGACCTAACTCAGAATCTACGCCGACTTATGTTTAAACGTATGCTTAAACAGAGATATGTTTAAACATATAGATTGCAATATTTTGGATGGGCGCTAGGTGGTGCTTCCATTGCATTCGGCGTAGAATATGTAAATCAGGAGATACGCCGATTCACGAACGTACGCCCGGCCGACGGAGTACTTTTTTACGCCGTTAACGTAAGAGATAGGCCGCGTAAAGTTAGAGCTAGGCCCTATTGGAATAGTAATGTCAAGTATGGCCGCTGTTCCCGCGTCGAAATTTGAATTTTTTTACGTTGCCAAATATCTACATTTTGGTCTCATCTGACCACAGCACTTTCTCCCAATCCTTCTTTGATTCATTTAGATGTTCATTGCATTGATCTCGTCAGTAATTCGCTGAACAATCTCCTTCCTCCTGGCCGGGGTGGTGTCCCGGCTCTCAGGGCCATGCAAATAACGCCCGAAACGGGTGATAGCCCTAGCAAGTATCTGCTTTTCTCTCACAGTAAAATTCAACTTCCTGCGCTTCGGTGCCATAACACCCAACACTCAGCACCAAACACAAAAAACAAACACAACAAACACACACAAATACTCACAGAACAGACACACACAAAAATCAAACCACACAAGCAGACAGCTAATACAAATTCAAAGACAAACACCGAAAAAACAAACAGAAAAAACACTCAGAAAAAAAACACAGCTACTACAATCTACTACTCCTCCAAATCTTTTATCTAACAATACACTCACCAACACACACCAACAGACGACAGAGCAAAAGCAACTTGCTTTAGGAAGGGGAAAACAGGGATGCACTTTTGCAAGGGAAGTGTGTTTGTCTGGGGCTATTTATACACATGGCGATTCTTAAACTAAGTACGATTGGCCTTTTACCTATCTCACTGATTGCGCCAAGCCGAGTTCTGAGCATGCCCAGTGAAGTGCAGATTTGTGCGCGCATGCGCAGTACGGCCGGCCCTTCATTTGCATGGGGTCACGTCTCATTACAATGGAGCACGCCCACTTCCTTCCCACTTGCAATAACCCAGCCTTACGCCTCGGGATTTAAGTTACGCTGGCGCAAATTTGGGCGCAAATGCGCTGTGGATACGGCACTTACGACACAAAATTAAGGTGCCATAACTTAAATGACATACGTTTGGAGTAACTTAATTTGCGCCGCTCTACGTGAATCTGGCCCTTAATTTCTTTGTAAGTGGGCAAACTTAAAAAATCTGCAGGGGTCCTGTCCAATATATTATCTCTGCAACACCTCCCATATAGTTTAACCTCCCTGGCGGTATGATTCTGTCTGGAATTTTGTACCAAAAGCAGTACAATTATTTTGCAAAGGAAATTTGGCGTTTTATACTGTAGGCCTGTAATTCTTAGGAATAATTCACTTAAATCTGTCCAAACAAGAGTCTATAGTAGGCATCCCGGGTATGACATTTTTTTAAAAACAAAATTATAAATTATAATATAATAAATAATTATAAATAATTATAACAAATAATAATATAATTATAATAACAATTATTCAATAATGTAATCAACTCAAAATCACTGAAATGTGCTCAGTTGCAGAATTGTCGCTGTCATTACTTTTATTTTTTTATGACGAATTTCCCCACAAATCGCTATCGCTCAATTCTGCAAGTGATTATAATTTATTATCGCTGTTTTCTAGCTGCTCTAATTTAAAAAAGTAAACAAACACATTCGTTTGTTCCCGTTCGTTTTTCGTAAGACGCCCGTTTTCCTGTTCGTTCCCGTTCGTTTTTCGTACGACACGATTTTTTCGTATTACGATCGTTTCGTATTTTGGTTACCGTTTTATTTTCGTACATGCGGGATGGTTCGTTATTCTGTTTAATTCATGTTCGTTACTTGTTAGACAATAATTTTCGTGAATTTTCGTCATTTTGTACTTTCGTAAATATATTGTGGGATTCGCGGCACTTTCAACACGCGGCTCATCCATATTAACTATTGTTAAGCCCCATACACTTGGTCAGACTTTTTTAACAACAAACATAAAAACGATCGTTTTACCGAACGTTCGTTCGTTTTTAAACTCCATCAGAAAACTATTTTTGGGTTCCAGGTTCAAAAGTCTGGCCAACTGATCTCTCCCTTCAGACGAAAATCCACAGAAAAGTTTATTTGGCTTTACTGTACTACTCAGCACAAAAGAGAAGCTGCTTCACTAACCAACTACACTCACTGCCCATTCAAAAAAAACGAAAATGACATCTATAACAAAAGATTTGTATTCTGTATTTTGAAACCAAATTACGAACAGAAAAAAGGAATTCAGAATACAGAATACAAATCTTTTGTTATAAGATGTCATATGAACATACAAACAGAAAAAGGATTCAAACAAAATACAGAATGAAAATCTTTTGTTAGATGTCATATGAACATACGACTGAAAATCAAAATACGAACAGAACAAGGATTCAAACAAAATACAGAATGCAAGTCTTTTCGTTTTGTCGTATTTTCGTCGGATCGTTCGTTCGTATTTGCGGTTGTTCGTTATGCGACTCATTCGTAATCCCGTAGTTTTCGTATTTTGGTGCTTAAATTTTTTCGTATGTACACATTATTCTGCGGGTACGAAAATGAACATTTTCGTACGAAAATAACATTCGTACGAACGGAAATGCACATATCTAATAATTGTCTGATGGACATGTAGTGTCGGATAATCCGATCGTATGTATGCTCCATCAGACAATTGTTGGCTGAATTAACGACAACAAAAGTTGGCTGTTCATGCTTACCAACTGTTGGGCAATAAATCTGTTACGGTGGTTTATACGATCGTGTGTATGCAAGTTGGTCCAACTAAAATCCAATGTACAAACACGAATGCTCAGAACCAATGCTAAACATCAGGCAACAATAGCAGAAGTTGCCCAAAGGGTGGCGGTAAAGAGCTGAAAAACCACATGGTTTTGTGAATGTTGGCTGAAAATATTGTGCTGTCTGTATGCAGAACAAGTTCACAGCCAACGCCCTTCAGACCAAAATCCACGGAAAAGTTGACTTTAAACTATTTTATAGCCAATTTGATTAAAGAATGAACTGGTCCATGTGCAAGAGCTAGTATAGGCAAACATATAAACTCATACTGAAGCACCCAAAAGTAGAATTCTCTGGGTGACCCCTGTCTGTTTTTCTCATTCGACAACTTACTGTTCACCTACTGTCTACCCTGGCCTATGACCTGCAACCTGGAGTGCTTGGACTGGGGTTGCAAGAGAGGCCTCATCCTTCATCATCTTGAGCCCCTCATACAAAATAGATGATACCACTGCAATACCAAACATTCTGGCACAACATTCATACAAATATATATATATATATTTTTTAAAAGGAGCAAAGGTCCAGTAATAATAATTCCTTGTCACCTCCTCCCATGCTCACTTTTTTTACTTCTCCAGAGTCTCTCCCATCCTCTGGAACTCCCTACCCCAATCTGTCCGACTATCTCCTAGTCTATCTACTTTTAAGCGATTACTGAAAACCCTCCTCTTCAGAGAAGCCTGTCCCACAGCTATTACCTTTTGTATCACTTGGCCCTACCTCTTTGATTGTAAGCTCTAATGAGCAGGGCCCCCTGATCATTGTAGGAGAGTACACTGAGTTCCCGGCACAGCTAGAGAACTAACCACGGTGTGCTCTCCTGCTTAGTGTGGTCAGTTATTAATAGGAAAGCAGAGTGACTGGCAGGAACACCAGAGATTTCACACAAAGGAAGCAATACAAAGAGAACAGGACACGTTATCATACAAGTACATGGTACAGCAGGCACATATCAGGAATATGAAATGTTGGTGTAACAAATGCTTTAATGATAATCCAGCAACTTTTTGTTTCAGAGAATTTTTTGAGTATACCCTCCAATAACAGGGCCTAAACCTAGGCATAAAGTAGTGCTATCATCCAAAGTGATACAGGGAAACAGGGTGAGGTAATAGCGTAGGGGTAGTTGCTGGGACCCCCCAAACACAAGCTCAAACCCACAATTTTTTGTGGTGGACTGTCTTGGTACTCATACAGGAAAAATACAATTATTTAGATAAAATTGTCATTTATTACACATAAAAACACAAAAATAAATCATGTTTAAAATGATTGAATAAACAGTATATCAGTATTCAAGGGTTTCCCCAAAGAGTGTCTGTTGATGAAATGTTTCTCATAGATTAATCAGACCAGTTTCAAATAGGTTTTTTATTTCAAACTTTAAATAAACCGTTAATACTTTTTTTTTTATTATTATTTATGTCTGCTAGTATCTATTTCTTTCCAAGGAGATGCTTTTTTGAGTTCGCACTAGGACGGAACAAAATGACGTAACATTTAGGAACAAACATACAGCCAAGCATGGCCCATGTAGAGGACAGGATGGCAAAGATCTCCATGGCCACTGTGTACTTTCCACTGGTAGACAGGTGAGCTGGGATAAAGGAAAACCAGACACTGAGGAAGGCCATCATGCTGAAGTTGATGAATTTAGCCTCGTTGAATGTGCTGGGAAGTTGTCTAGCCATGAACGCAACAAAACAACTGATGAGAGCCAAGAGACTTAGATAGCCCAAAGTAAGCCAAAAAGCTGTTGTTGAACCCTCATTACATTGGAGAACTAGAACCCCAGTTTTGACCTTAGAGTTGTATTCAGGAAAAGGAGGAGATTTATATAACCAAAAAATACAGATCATAAATTGAATGCATGTGCTTAGACCGATCAGTAGGTACCATACATGGGGACTGGCCCATCTTTTCAAATCACTGTTTGGCTTAGTAGCTTTAAAAGCAATCATCACCATGACTGTTTTAGCTAATATGCATGAGACACATAAGGCAAACACTATCCCAAAAATAACCTGACGTAAAAGGCACTTTTGACATTGAGGATAACCGATAAACAACAAAGAGCACAAAAAGCAAAGGGCAAGGCAAACCAGAAGAAGGCAACTAATGGGGTAATTGTTGGCACGGACAATTGGAGTAGCTTTGTAATGAATCAGAAGACCTAAAATGGCGATTGGAATTAAGGAAGAAGAAATGCTTGTTGACGCCAAGGTGACGCCTAAAGTCTCGTCATACGAAAGATATTCAACAGGTTTTGGTAGACATTTGTCTTTTCCTTCACTTGGCCAATTATTCCAGGAGCAGCTAAAGCAAACTGTAGAGTCTAAAGAAAAGAAAACACAAGATGGGGCTTGTTAAAAGGTAGAAATAAAGGGAGTTAAACCGTGCTAGAGATAAAACAACATAGGTGTACAGCTGCAACAAAAAACATTAAATATCTCTATGGTGCAAAAAAACAATTATATAAACATAAGTTGCGCTCATAATGTGAAAAATCACGAACAAATAGTGACATAATACTGCCTTACTCACTCATCCTCCATTGACTCTAGGACACAAGAAACAAATTTTAAAATCCTGTCCCGCTGGTACCACGTACTGGCGGATCTGGCCCGAATCTACCCCTCTACGCCCCCACTTTGCTGGCGCGGCTGTGGACTTCGGGGGACACTTATCCATATTTGGTGGGAATGTTCCTTAATTAAGCCTTTCTGGGAAGATGTGCGTGAGCAAATTAAAATAGTGACTGGGGATGAAGTCCCTTTCTCCCCAAAGCATTTCCTTCTGCATGTCCCCCCGATTCCTCTCCACCAATATAAATTGAGTGTGCTGCCCCATCTGCTTAACGCAGCCAGACGCTTGCTCCCAATTTATTGGAAAACTTCCAGAATCCCTACTCGGGAGGAGTGGATCGACGTGGTGAATGCGGTCAGGGAAGCTGAAGACTGGATAGCGACCTGTTGCGGCTCCAGAGAAAAATTCACCGGCATCTGGACATCCTGGTCTGAATATGTTTCTGACCCTGTCTATGTCCCGTCCAGTCTAGATACTGCCTTATTAGAACTGTCAGACCCCTCCCTTAAAGCTTGCAGGTTGTTAGACACCTAAAAGATGGAGCTGAGACCTTAAAATACGTTGAACACACCGGATTTGGCTGTGAACGTGGTCTACTCCTGGCGTGCAGTGCTCGGCGTGGATGAAAGCGCTGCTCTTTACCGGATTGCAGGTACACCTGGCTTGTCTACCCTCTTTTTCTACCCCCTCTATTCACCCCTCTCTTTGCTCTTACTGCCCCCTCCTGTTTCTCCTTACTTGTTTTCTGTTATCCTCCTTACTGTACAGCAACCGATTGGTGGACTAAACATGCGACAGAGAGGTGCAGTAGCAACTTGGAGTCCTCGGGCTCCCGGGACGGTCCCATGGTTTCGTTGGGGCACTGCTAGTCCCGAATGAATGCATTTGTTGCTGCTTTTGGTGCCCTTGGTGTGTGGCGGGGAGTAGGGGGTGGTTTGATGGAGGCCTTCATGCCCCCCCTGCCCTGGCCACGGGCCACGGGTCCACGCACTCTAAATACCTCTGTGGGCGATCCCCTGATTCGTTTTCGGAGACTGGTGAAGCCGCGAGATGGTTAAATTGCTGTATATTCTGCCTATACCCCACTGTCTGCATTATGAGACAGTGCCCCCGATGTTCCCTGATCTGGCGTAGACCTTGGGACCTATTAGGTGCTCACCACAATTTTTGTTCTGTTTTTTGTTCTGTTTGTTCTGTCTGTTCAACTTGCTTGAGACGTTATTGTTCAAACGACCCTGCGAGGTCGGACTCACCCTTTCTTTCCCTTTGCCAATGCTGTTGGACATGTCTTGTATGTGTTATTTTAAAAATTGATAATAAAGCTTATTATACATAAAAAATTGTGACATAAATAGTGAAAAAATATATTGAGTCCGAATAACAATAAAAATTGTGGGGAAAAAAATGACGAAAGAAAAAAAAGTCCAATGAAGAGAAGAGGAGGTAAAGGAGGAAGAGGAGGGAGTCCCCAATTGAAGATGAATCCCACTCTGAAAATGAGTGCCCTTACCGGAAATGGTGGACCCCCTAAATAGCAAGGTCTTAAACGCAAGCAGATTAAGCCCTCTACAGGGACGGATGAATCTCCCATATCACCGGAATCATGTAATATAATCATGTAATGTAATCAGAACTCTTCCGTGATGCTCAATAGAGAAAAAGGCAAGGACTCCAATCTGAGGGTAACACAATGATTTGCCCCCGGCTGAGTGCTGGATATCATGCCAGTCATCCTGTTAATCGTTCACCTGGAAGGATGAGACGCCTTAACTTCCAGTTTGCTTTCGCTGACACTTCTTTCTGCAGATGAGAAGACAGAGCCTTAAAGATAGGGTGGTGGTGTGCCAAGGACCATAGTCCCTGCTCAGAGGATGAGCCTTAGGCCTCATACACACGATAGGTTAACCCAGTGTTTCTCAATTCCAGTCCTCAGGCCCCCCCAACAGGTCAGGTTTTCAGGATTTCCCTCAGATGAAAAGGCTGTGGTGATTACTAAGGCAGTGAAACTGATCAAATCACCTGTGCAAAATAATGGAAATCCTGAAAACCTGACCTGTTGGGGGGGCCTGAGGACTGGAATTGAGAAACACTGGGTTAACCAGAGGACAACGGTCTGATGGACCGTTTTCATCAGTCCAAACCGATCGTGTGTAGGCCCCATAGGTTATTTAACCTTAGGTTAAAAAAAAGCCAACTTGCTTTAAAATTAACCTATGGATTCCTAACCGATGGGAAAAAAATGATCGTTAGTAGGCACGTCCATCGGTTAAAAATCCACGCATGCTCAGAATCAAGTCGACGCATGCTTGGAAGCATTGAACTTCTTTTTTTTCAGCACGTCGTTGTGTTTTACGTCACCGCGTTCTGACACGATCGTTTTTTTAACTGATTGTGTGTAGGCACGACGGACCATCAGTCAGCTTCATAGGTTAACCTATGACAACGGTCCTTCAGACCGTTGTCCTCTGGTTAACCTATCGTGTGTACAAGGCCTTATGAACCCTGGATCTTATTTGTTCATTGAACTTTTTCTTTCATCATTGTTTTTCACAATTTTTATTGTTATTCGGACTCAATTTATTTAGTTTCTTTCATTAACTATGTTTTTTCACTATTTATGTCACTTGTTAAAAGGTAATCTGCTCTAAGGAATACAAGAGTTCATTGTATTTGCTGTTAACTTACCAGTTAAATTTGAAATTTCTCCTTGAGAGCAAGGTACACATTCATAGCAGCAGTTTGGTTCACCTCTGATAGAAGCTTTTCTGTGGCCTGGTAAGCAACTTACACTGCAGATGGAGACGGGAACCTAGGGCAGGCCAAAATAAAAGAGAAAACATCTTTACAAGGTTCTCTGTAAAAAAAAAATATATATACATAAAAACTCTTACTAAAAAAGATTATGATGATCATATTAGGTGAAGATTATGAAGATCAAATTAGGTGAATATTAACACTTGGGAATTTAATACAATGCTACCTAAGGCCAACTAAGTGGCCATGTGGAGATTTACAATGTTTTAAAATAACAAAAAAGACAGTATAGAACATTATTTTTGTTTATTTTTGTTCCTAAGTGAGTATAATGACCGCATGAAGTTTGTTATGCAACCCCCCTCCATTTTTTTTCATCTGGGCATTCTATAATCTATGAAACTGTACTTTTGTGATGTTTAAAGAAAATTGTTTGTATGCGGTATTGGGCTAAAGAATTAAAAAAAGGTATTATATTTGCATTGCTGATGTAAAGTCTTCTCCACATACCTCTCCTTTCCTCTACTCTCCTCCCCTCCTATTCTCACCTTTTATCTTCTCCCCTCCGATTCTCTCCTTTCCTCTTCTCTCCTTTTGTTCTGTTCTCTCCTCCTATTCTCTCCTCTCCTCTTCTCTCCTCCTATTCTATCCTCTCATCTTCTCTCCTCCGATTCTCTCCTCTTCTCTCCTTCTATTCTCTTCTCTCCTCTCCTCCTATTCTATTCTAGCCTCTCCTCCTATTCTCTCCTCTCCTCTTCTCTCCTCCTATTCTCTCCTCCCATTCTATCCACTCCTCTCCTCCTATTCTCTCCCCTTATCTTCTCTCCTCCCATTCTCTCCTCTTCTCTCCTTCTATTCTCTCCTCTCCTTGTCTCTCCTCCTATTCTCTCCTCTCCTCTCCTCTCCTCCCATTCGATCCACTCCTCTCCTCTCCTCCTATTCTCTCCTCTCTCTTCCGATTCTCTCATCTTCTCTCCTTCTATTCTCTCCTCTTCTCTCTTTCTATTCTCTCCTCTCCTATTCTCTCCTCATATTCTATTCACTCCTATTCTCTCCTCTCATCTTCTCTCCTCCGATTCTCTCCTCTTCTCTCCTTCTATCCCCTCCTCTCCACGTCTCTCCTCCTATTCTCTCCTCTTCTCTCCTCCCATTCTATCCACTCCTCTCCTCTCCTATTCTCTCCTCTTCTCTCCTCCCGTTCTATCCACTCCTCTTCTCTCCTTCTATTCTCTCCTCTCCTCCTATTCTCTCCTCTCCTATTCTCTCCTCCTATTCTATCCTCTCCTCCTATTCTTTCCTCTCATCTTCTCTCCTCTTCTCTCCTTCTATTCTCTCCTCTCTTCCTATTCTCTCCTTTCCTCTTCTCTCCTCCCATTCTATCCACTCCTCTACTCTCCTCCTATTGCCTCCTCTCTTCTTCGCTCTTCCTATTCTCTCCTCGTCTCTCCTCCTATTCTCTCCTCTCCTCTCTCTTTCCCTCCCTCCTCTCCTCTCCCCCCTTTTTTTTACCTTGAAAAGGCTGTGTTATTTTATGAA
Source organism: Rana temporaria (assembly GCF_905171775.1). NCBI lineage: Eukaryota > Metazoa > Chordata > Amphibia > Anura > Ranidae > Rana > Rana temporaria. The sequence continues at coordinate 463,722,675 of NC_053491.1, read as the reverse complement.
ATAGTTACTAAATTAACAATAACAGACAGTTTAACCATGAGCTAATGGCCTAGCTATGACAGCACAAGCAAATCAAATAACATATATTATATTCAACCAATAATAAACATTATAACATATAACATTACAAGAAATAGCAGTGGAAGGCGAGGTAGATAATTGTTGATAAGGCTGATAAGACAAGTACACCTTTTCTAAACAGTAGCAAAGAGTCTATTGGTGAAGAACTGCACCAGCTCTGACTAACTTAAAGTGCTACTAACCCAGCACCCTGCATTCACTATATTCGGTCTCCCACAATGCACAGAACATGGAAATATAATTATTTTAGTCAATATAAACTGCTAAATACCTCTTATCAGCAGTATATAGCAGTCTTGTGACTTCTATCAGATTTATTATTATTAGACCCTAAACTTTGGGTGAGCCTGCGTCATCTATCAGGGTGACCTGCTTGTATACCTATCCTGCTAGTCGGTGGGTGCTTCTCTTCTGCTATAGCTATTGGTCCCTGAGCCTGATACCTGATTGTGACATTCTCATAGTTTATCCCATGAGGTACATTACTATTTTAATTTTGTCTCTATTTAAAAAATAAAAAAATATGTTAACAATCGTATTTAAAGATGATTACAGTTCCCTCATTGCAATCGCTTCTACCCGTCACTCATCCCACCTCTCACCCATTGGGGTAGCATGGGGTATTAAAGATCTATCAAATGTCTAAACTGACTAGTGTTTCTTATTTTATAAAAAATGATATTTACATAAAATTGAAAAATTGAAAAGTACTAGAAAGAAATGAGAAAATGTCTAGCAGCCCCTTTACTTTTTTTGTGATGTTTTAATGCACAATAAATGTTAATGTGCACTGTGTTGGGGGAGCCCATTCAAAATTAATGTGCTGCTAACATACCCAAATGTGTGAAAATTGCACATAACTTGTTTTGCAATACAGTTGTACGTTGTTGTACAAATGGCCTTTCACACATGTTGCGTTAAAGTGTGATTTACTGTGAATTACCACCACGCACAGTAGCGCAAGGTGCAATAATACACTTATAATACACTGTGTCATCTAAAGTCCCAACCCTATCCCCCCCTTTTTTCAACACTATCCAGGGATGGAGATGCACTTCAGGAGTGGAATAGAGTGCCTCCACAGATCTACCACTGACAGTTAATTATACATTGCCATTGGCCTGCAGCTTACATTTGCAAATACATGCAACTATACCTCTGTTTTTAATGCATACAGCTAGACAGATTAATTTGGTTTAGTGCTTTTTTTGGTTGATAATTTTGAGCCTGGCCATTATGGAAACATTTTTTAAATTCCATATATATATTTAATTGCATATTGCTAAAAACGCATCTCATTCAAAGTCCCAACCCCCCCCCCCCCTTTTTTTTATAGATTTACAGGGATGGAGGCCTGTGGTAGTTTTTATCATATGCCTCATCTAAAGTCCCAACCCTATCCCCCCCTCTTTTCAACACTATCCAGGGATGGAAATGCGTTTCAGGAGTGGAATAGAGTGCCTCCACAGATCTACCACCGACAGTTAAAGGAGTTCTCCAAGCTAAAACTCTTAACCCCCGCTGTGCCCGGGCTGTAAAACTATACAAAATAAACTTTCACTTACCTGCCTACGATCCCCCGTTGTTCCGATATCGCCGTCCCGTTCTCCGGTCCCGGTCTGTTCCACTTCCTGCGGGTCGGTGACTCACAGTGCGCTCAGCCTATCAGCGGCCGCAGCAATGTCCCGTCGCGGCCGCTGATAGGCTGAGCGCACTGTGAGTCACCGACCCGCAGGAAGTGGAAGAGACCGAGACCGGAGAACGGGATGGCGATATCGGAACAACGGGGGATCGTAGGCAGGTAAGTGAAAGTTTATTTTGTATAGTTTTGCAGCCCGGGCACAGCGGGGGTTAAAAGTTTTAGCTTAGAGAACTCCTTTAATTATGCATTGTCATTTTTTGACTAGCTGACCCAGGTTGATGTGGTCCACCCTTAGTTTGGTGGTATTTTGGCTTGGTAGGCATGTTTGGTTCCACTCTTGCATTTTTTTTTTCCAGTGCTCTTGTTTGCTAGACCAACTATAGGTAGGGGCGGGTATAGGTTATCACCTGCCCCCTATCTATTGATTAGCACACCTGTGCTCCTTTTTAGGAGACCTTAAAATTCATAGTTAGGAACTGCAGTACACAGAGTGCCTTGCTGTTTGCCTGCAGCTTAAACAGGTATTTGCAAATACATGCAACTAAACCTCTGTTTTTAATGCATACAGCTAGACAGATTAATTTGGTTTAGTGCTTTTTTGGTTGGTAATTTTGAGCCTGGCCATTATGGAAACATTTTTTATATTCCATATATATATTTAATCGCATACTGCTAAAAACGCATCTCATTCAAAGTCCCAACCCTCCCCCCCTTTTTTATAATACACTGTGAGGCCATTTATTTTGAATAGGTCACTGTAGCATACCACAACATAACGGTACTTTACAAAAAAAAGGTTCATATTTGATTTTAGGAACGTTAGGATGCGTTGGCAGTCCATTGATTTGGATGGGTTACCTTAATGCAACACATCTTAACATGTAAAATCTTGTGCAATAACCGTTTGCCGATTGCCGCACGCTGATGTACGTTGGCAGAATGGCACGGCTGTGCATATTGGCATACAGGTAAGTCTTCTTTAATATGCGCAGCCTTGGGTCACACACGCGGCGCCGGCGGTGTGCTCACGATCTGGTCGGGTACTCCGTGACCGCGCCCGCGGGACCCGCGGACCCGATCACCGCCGGTATCCCGAGATCGGGTCACAGAGCTGAAGAACGGGGAGAGAAAAGTGTAAACAAACCATCCTCCCCTTGCTTCCTGGTCAGACTTTCACTGATCGTCTGTTCCCTGTCATAGGGAACGACGATCAGTGACGTCACACGCCAAGCTATGCCCCCACGCAGTAAGAATCACTCCCTTAGGGCACACTTAACTCCTACAGGTTAACCCCTTCACTGCCAGTATAATTTTCACAGTAATCAGTGCATTTTTATAGCACTGATCGCTGTTAAAATGACAATGGTCCCAAAATAGTGTCAAAAGTGTCTGATGTGTCCGCCATAATATCGCAGTCATGATAAAAATCGCTGATCGTCGCCATTACTAGTAAAAAAAAAAAAAAAAAAAAATGCCAGAAAACTATCCCCTATTTTGTAGACGCTATAACTTTTGCGCAAACCAATCAATATACGCTTATTGCGATTTTTTTACCAAAAATATGTAGGAGAAAACGTATCGGCCTAAACTGAGGACATTTTTTTAAATTTTTTATACATTTTTGGGGGATATTTATTATAGCAAAAAGTAAAAAATATAGATTTTTTTTCAAAATTGTCGCTCTATTTTTGTTTATAGCACAAAAAATAAAAACCGCAGAGGTGATCAAATACCACCAAAAGAAAGCTCTATTTGTTTGGGAGTCACGTTGTAGGACCGCGCAATTGTCAGTTAAATCGACGCAGTGCTGAATCGCAAAAAGGAGCTTGGTCCTTTAGCAACAAAATGGTCTGGGGCTTAAGTGGTTAACACACATATGTTAACTCCCTGCTAAGAAGTCAATAGGCCCTTAAGACCGCCAACAAAAAAAAAATGGTAAGGTTCTAAAGTCTAATGTTTAAGATTCCAAAACCCAATATCTATCAGCTGAGCGTCTTACCTGCTGGTTATCAGAAGCCCATTGTATGAGACTTGTGTTAATATTAAGAGCTTTCGAGTATGATGTGGTACTATTGTATGTTCCCACCTTGACCTGTCTTATTTTACCATTTGGGTCTTTTTGCCAGTTTACAATATCGTAGACTGGAGGAGGATCTCCATGTTCATCAAAGAAAAAATCCCTTCCACTGTTCAGCTTTAAACGAACCTTCTTCATGTAGTGGAGCACCTGTAGGAGAAAATAGATTTTTTTTTCTTTCCTAAAATAGACCTTTTTTTATCATGGAACTAAAAAACATACTAAATATATTGTTAAGGAGAAATCAAAGTGGAGATGCTTTATTTGTTTTGTTACAATCATCTTTATATCTATGGTTCCATTCACAATTGTACGACTCCAAAGTTGCGCCGACTTTGGAGTGCAACTTGGATACGACTTTGGCTTTGACCAGTGATAACTGCTGCACACAAGTTGCATTGTATAACATTCAGGTATGACTTTCATACAACTTCTAAGTAAAGTGACCACATTTCCAAACTACTATTCAGGGACACCCTCCCTTCCCAAAAATCAGCTTGTGCTGTAACGAATCACAGCACAGTAATTGGACACAAGAGGCGGGATTTATGATTTCTCCAATCACAAGCAGGGGGCGGGATTGTGCTCCTCTGGGCATTCACGGCCAGGACAAGAACTGTCAGTGAGTAAAGCGGTGATGTGGCGGCCTTTTTTTGGAGGCATCAGATGGACCCGGGGGGGTGGCTGTGTCAATTTCATTCCAGGACACTGTATTGTCCTGGAATAAATGTGCCCGGGACAGATCTGCAAAATGCGGGACTGTCCCGGGCAATCCGGGACACATGGTCACCCTACTTCTAAGGCATTGAAGTCTGTGGCCCTCAAGTTGCATGAAAGTCAGACCAAAGTAGTGCATGAACTACTTTGTAGTTGCTGCAACTTTAAGTTGTGCATAAATGAATTGTTATCATTGGAAAACATGGGGAACGACTTGTTATGCAACTACGATGTCCAAAGTTGTGGTGGTGTGCTGGTGACATTTTTTGTTTTATTTTGACTTTGGACAGTTCCAGCCGTTGGTCACTGCAGCACCCACTCATTTGCACAGCCATTTCAACAGGAGAGTGTGCGTTGGGATTAGTATGCCAAAGTTGCATGACAAGTCACACAAGTGTGAATGGAGCCTTAGTACATATAACATTCATTCACATTAGGCACTTTGGAATCGCGAGCAGAAATGGCACCGCAAACGTGGTGAGATTCTGATGCAAAAACTTGTATTTAAAGGGGTTGTAAAAGTAAAAAAAAAATTCCCCTAAATAGCTTTCTTTACCTAAGTGCAGTCCTCTTTCACTTACCTCATGCTTCCATTTTGCTTTTAAATGTTCCCCAAAAAATATATAAAAAAACATATTTTCCTCAGTTTAGGCCGATACGTATTATTCTACCTATTTTTGGTAAAAAAAAATCGCAATAAGAGTTTATCGATTGGTTTGCGCAAAAGTTATAGCGTTTGCAAAATAGGGGATAGTTTCATGGCATTTTTATAAATTAATTTTTTTTACTACTAATGGCTGCGATCAACGATTTTTTTCGTGACTGCGACATTATGGCGGACACTTTTGACACATTTTTGGGACCATTGTCATTTTCACAGCGAAAAGTGCTATAAAAATGCACTGATTACTGTGAAAATGGCAATGGCAGTGAAGTGGTTAACCACTAGGGGGCGCTAAGGGGTTATGTGTGCCCTAAGGGTGTGATTCTTACTGTAGGGGAGTGTGGCTGTAGGCGTGACGTCACTGATCGTCATTCCCTATATCAGGGATCAGTGTCACTGCCACAGTGAAGAATGGGGAAGGTGTGTTTACACACACCTCTCCCTGTTCTTCAGCTTCTGTGACCGATCGCGGGACACCGGCGGCGATCTGGTACGCGTAAGCTTCGGACCCACGCGCGACCCACGGCTGGGCTCTTAAAGGCAACGTACAGGTGCCATTCTGCCGATGTAAATGTGCAGGAGGCGGTCCTTAAGTGGTTAAAAAAAAAAAAAACATTGTCCCCCAATGTAGTTTCATTGTCAATCATGATACCCACCAATACGGCTGGACCCAAGGAAGGCTGACCGCTAAATGCCTGCTCCGCCGGGTGATAGTTTAAAACATGTAAGCGGCGGGGCAACCTAGTGATGTCACATGGTGGCCCTGCCCCCTTGTGACATCACCTACCCAGAATTCACCAGTTGGTTTACTGGGGGCCGCCAGTCCAAAAAAATATTATTAGTGCTTTCCAAGGGGGAAATTGCACTCTTGTCCACCAGCACAGTTTTCCCAAAATCAAATATTGTGTTTAGTACTTATTTTTTGTTAAATTATGTTACTAGAGACAATCTTACTTGCCATGGCTTCATATTCCAAATGTCTGAGCAACTCCCATTTAAAAAAGGGCCTTTCCCATTTTGGCAACTGTTCAAGTCATGAAAGGCTTTGGCAATTACATATACAGCACTGTAGAGGTTATAAAGGAGACGCAAGCTGGTGACATTATCCAAGCTTATCTGAAAATTTTCAATGATATCATTATCGGTGCAATTCCTTGCAGGCCTTTCCCGGATGAAGGTTATATTTTGGTAATCTAGAAGAGTGCAACCAGCATTTTCCTCCCAGAACATCAAATCCCACATTTCTTGTGATAATTTGGAGAATTTGATGTTTTCAATAAATTCATTGAAGCCTGGTATATCCTCACTGTAATAAGCGAATCCCAATGTTCCAGTGAGATGTGTTGAATATTTCTCAGAGGACAATAAGGTCGAAGTTGCCCAACCTTCACTGGCCACCAAGGTCTTCTTGGTCACATTGTGATGTAAAAGCTCCTTCAGCAGAGAAATGAGATCAACATCCGATACAAATATAACTATAGCATTAGCTCTGGAATTTTTAATAGTCTGGATGATGCGTGGAATATTTTTGTCTGGTTGACTGTTTTGGATATACTCTATAAATGCAACACAGACTCCCAATTGGATTATTTCTTGCCTCACCCCTTGAATTCCTTGGTAGCCATGGTCATTAGAATCGGCAACCATTCCTACATAGGTCCATCCAAAATGCAGCACCAAATGAGCTATTCCTTTAGACTGAAAGGCATCGCTGGGAGCAGTGCGGAGAGAGAACGGGAACTGAGTCCGGTCGCTGAGACGGGAACTGGTGGACACGTGGCTGATCTGAAAATATAATCTAAAACTAATATGTAGATTATGAAAAAATAATCTAAAGAATTTATTTTGGAATTAGATATTACTAGCAATGAGCAAGATTCAGGGGTTTTCATTTCCCCTAAAATTTGGAGAAAATAGGGAGATTTCAAAGAACATTCAGCATGCCTGCAAGAAGGATTTTAAGTCAATGGTCAAGGTGCTCAGGTCCATCAAGGTACGAGAGCTAAAGTGATTAAAGCCCATTTAAAATTACATGACAATCCATCTAATGCCTCATACACACGATCGGTTAAACCGATGAGATCGGTCAAAACCGATCGCGTGTGGGCGCCATCGGTTAGTTAACCATCGGTTAAAAAAAAGCAACTTGTTTTAAAATTGACCGATGGATTCCTAACCGATAGGACAAAACCGATCGTTAGTAGGCACGACCATCGGTTAAAAATCCACGCATGCTTAGAATCAAGTCGACGCATGCTTCGAAGCATTGAACTTCGTTTTTTTCAGCACGTCGTTGTGTTTTACGTCACCGCGTTCTGACACGATCGGTTTTATAACCGATGGTGTGTAGGCACGACGGACCATCATTCAGCTTCATCGGTTAACCGATGAAGTAAAAAAGGTAGAGTATAGCCTCAATTAGAACTGATAAATAATGTATCAATGTGTCATCATCCCGAATGATGAATTTTTTCATCGGATATCCGATGAAGCTGACTTTCATCAGTCTTGCCTACACACTATGGCCCGGATTCAGAAAGGACTTGCACCGACGTATCTTCTGATACGCTGCGTAAGTCCACGGATGCGCCGTCGTATCTATGCGCCTTATTCAGGAAACAAGATACGCCTGAATTTTGGCTTAATATGACCGACGTAAGTCTCCTACACCGTCGTATCTTGGGCGCATATTTACGCTTACCGAAAGGGGCGTTTCCATTAATTTACGCGTTGAATATGTAAATTAGCTAGATACGCTGATTCACGAACGTACTTCCGCCCGTCGCTGTAATTTACGTAAGACGTACGTCCGGCGTAAAGTTAAGCCTCATAAAGCAGGGGTAAGTCATGTTAGGGTATGGATGTCGGAACAGCCGTCGGATTTTACGTTGTTTGCGTAAGTCGTACGTGAATGGGGCTGGGCGTAGGTTGCGTTCACGTCGAAGGCATTGAGCCGTCGTATCTTAGGGAGTATATGCGACGTGATTCTGAGCATGCGCACGCATGCACCGTTCGTTCGGCCCTTCATTTACATGGGGTCACGGTTAATTTAAATGTAACACGCCCACTACCTTCCTACTTTGAATTAGGCGGGCTTACGCCGCCCAATTTACGTTACGCTGGCGCAACGTAGGGAGCAAGTGCTTTGTGAATACTGCACTTGCCTCTCACAGTTACGTTGGCGTAGTGCATATGAGATGCGCTACGCCGGCATAAAGATACGCCGATCTACGTGAATCTGGGCCTATCAGACTAAATTCCGGCCGTGCCAAAACGCGGTGACGTAAAACACTACGACGAGCCGAAAAAAATGAAGTTCAATGCTTCTGAGCATGCGGCGACTTGATTCTGAGCATGCACAGATTTTTCTCTGATGGAGTTCCATACAGACGATCGGAATTTCCTATCGTTTTTTTATTCATAGGAAAAATTTAAAACATGTTCTATTTTTTACACCGATGGAAAAAAGACCGATGGGGCCCACACACGATCGGTTTGTCCGATGAAAACAGTCCATCAGTTTTTTTTTCATCGGACAAACCGATTGTGTGTACACGGCTTAACTTTTCTTTTGACAACAGACTTTAGGGCTTTCTTCAGTTGTCTCTGATACAAGGAATGCAACATACAAATTTTACACTAGTTTAAATCAGAAATGATTGACACTTTTTTAAACATTGTTACTTCCCAATACTTATTTTATACATACGTGTGGAATCTTGATAACCCTTAAAATATGAGCCATCGATATAGAAAATGTAGATGTAGTATAGCCAATGATGGCAGTCAATGGCTTCTTCTTTTGGCACTGAAAGTTGGGTATGGCTTTATTGAGCCCAGTTATCATCCTTAAAGTACCCTCCAGCTCTTTCTGCAACACCCGACAGGAGTCATATATCTGGAAACCCAGGCTTACATTGGGGAGAAGGAAAGGGTTACTATTTATCTCTTCCATGGCAAATTTTATAGTCTGTAGCTGAAGATATTTTTCCAGAAGAATCCTGAAAGTATGATTAAAATAGAAAAAGATACTAAATATAAATTATGTTTTATAAGTACATAAGAAGTTAAAGATTGAATTACTGGAAGCAAATGAAACAATTGGGTTTTTAATCCAATTTGGTTCCTTTATTTCAATAAGGCAAATAAAATGAAAAAATCTGCATTGACAAAGTTCCTATACCTCAACAATTTAAAAAAAAAAACTCTAAAGTTTGACTGTTCTTAAGGTCAGCTTAAAAAAACCTTTGGGGTTTTTAACAAGTTAAATTATGCAAATCCAGCTTTTGAAATACATTTTCCAGATCACTCTAAAAGCCATCTTTTTACCTTCACACGATCTCTTTTTATGTAAACCTTTTAACCAATATTTGACATTTTGAGACTACTGCTACTTAGAAGCAGGGTTACATTGGCCCAGAGATTGGCTTGGATTTACTTCTTCCATTCCTCCCAGCACATACAGTAACTATAGAAAGGTGCATTCAAGTGAATCTAAAGCCAACACTTTATTTTTTAAATTTATATATCCTATGCATTAAGGTGAAAAAAGATCTGATGATTACAGGCCCCCCCTGCCCCCCGATTTACTTTCCAAGTGCCCTTAAAAATTCCCGCATCGAGAACGTGCTCGATCTCGGCCCAGTCTTCTCGGCTCTTGATTGGATAGATTGATAGCAGCACAGCCATTGGCTCTCGCTGCTGTCAATCAAATCCAATGATGCGGGTGCCGGGGGCGGGGCCGAGTCCAGTATTCGTGTCTATGGACACAAATGCAGGATTCAGGAGTGCGCCCGCAAGGTAACCCCCTTGGGAAAGCGCTTCCCAGAGGGGGTTATCTGAGCGGGGAGGAGCCGAGACAGCCGCCGAGGGACCCCAGAAGATGGCATTTGGGGCAACTCCGTGCAAAACGAGCTGCACAATGGAGGTAAGTATGACATATTTGTTGTTTAAAAAAAACAAAAACAAACCTTTAATACCCCTTTAAAGTTAGAACCTTTGTCAGGTTTTGACTACTGTATTTGTGTCACCTTTTCTATTTGTCATAGTGACCATTGTCACCGGGACAAAAAGTGAGAGGAAATCCAAAATGTCATGGTTCTCACTGGAACACTTGTTGTCTTTGGTTCCCCCTCACATCCTGCTCTTTCTTAAGGATAGAACACAAATAGGAGATTCTTCCATTGGGACACGAAAGGCATAAAAAAAAAACGACAGGGATTATAACTTCAAAATGTAAAAATTAAAAATACTTTAAAGTGATTGTAAAGTCTGTCTTTTTTCCTATAAAAATAACTATACTTACCTATTCTGTTGAGGTGGATTTGCACAGAGCAGCCCGGAGCCTCCTCTTCTTGGTTCCCTCTTTGGCTGTCTTGGCCCCTCCCTCCCCCAGAGCAGCTTGTGAACCGAGTCACAGGGATTTCATTCAGACATGGAGCCCGACCCCTCTCTCCCCTGATTTAAAAGCTGACTGTGATTGACAGCAGGGGGAGCCAATGGCACAGCTGCTGTGTCTCAGACAATCAGGTGGGAGAATCTCGGATGGCTGAGACACTCGTGGACATTGCTGGACAGAGAGGGACTTCAGGTAAGCATTAGAGGGGGCTGAATGCTTTCTATCTTAAAGTGGATGTAAACCTAAAAAACATTTTTTTAATGAAGACGTCTACCTGGTACAGTAGAGGATGTCAAGTCATCTTTGCCCAGTCTTGCCATAAAGAGTAAATTCAGCTCTGAGCAATCCTCTTGTCTTTTTTTAGTAAGATAAAAACCAACACACGATAAATGTGTGTCGCCACATCCCCCACTGCTGTGACTGACATCTCATTTCTTTATCTCATGCACGAGCATGAGAGCTAAGAGAGAGTTACGATTCCAGCTTCACATCCCTCCTCCTTTCTTCACAAGCTCTCCCAGGATCGGCTGCTCCACACCTCAGCATGATTGGGCATGCTTAAGTCATGTGGTGCCTTTCCTGAGTTTTGACTGGATGTTACTCATTATGGAGCGTGATCCACAAGATCAGCAGAAGATCAGCGTGACTGAGGAGGATTTACATGGTGCAGTCAGCTCCCTAGGACACCAGCAGAAAGAGTAGGAGAGTGTAGAGGTGGGCAGGGGTCTTGTAACATCATAACTCTGCCCACCAAATGAGGGCAAAGAGACCCGCACACAGATTCCGGAGTTTTGAGGGGCTCCTACAGCTGAAGGGGATTACAGAGGAAAGGTAAGGGTACATGCAGGAGTCTTGTATATGCACACAGATTAATACTGTGCCGTTAGTTTATATTGGGTGAGTGGTGGGTTTACATCCACTTTAATGCATATGCATTAAGATAAAAAACCTTCTGACTTTACAATCCCTTTAAACTTTAAACAATGCTTTGATAAATATACATGTATCAATTAAGTGTGCCATAGGATAAAAATGTTTGTTTATATTAAAAAAAATGTCTTACTTCCTACAGATGACTTGACCCGGCCTCTGAGTAAAGGTTAATTGGGGAAATTCATTTTCCACATGAAGGGATAAGACTGCTCCAGCCATTATATCCCCATCCCAAGATATCCCCATCTGATCTGAAGAATCCAATGTGCATGCAGGTCCATTAGAAGACAATACCTGAATGATAAAATACTGAACGATGTGCCAGAGCGACTGGTAGAAAAGTGTAATACACCTTATAACAGAAACATAACATAAACATATTTTTATCTTCTCATTATAGGTCACTTCAAGGGAACATGTTATAGTCTACAGAGGAAAACTTGAAATAACTTTCCGTTTCTGGGAACCCCTGTTAAAAATGACTATATCTACAATTCATGATACATTAGTGTGATAATCAGTGGGAAGAATGCTCCTTACACTTGTGGACATTGGGAAGAATTACCCCCTTATAGATAGCTAAAAAGATCATTGTTGTCAGTGGGAACTTAACTAAAAGGCAAAAATTGGTCATTGCTCAAGGAAGCCCTAGAAACCTTTGGAGGAACCCCTGAGTTTCAAGTGACTCTGGTAGAGAAACCTCTCTGCTTTTTTTATGTTTTAATTGTAATGTATCCAAATGAAAAAAGGTAATACATTACAATGGATACTCAGAGCTTTGCCAAAAGAAATAGCACAGCAGGTGCTGCCTGTTTTGAAGTTACCCTTGTCTGACTAAAAGTCATATAGATCTGTACAGAAGGAAGGGTTGGAGCAGCTACTTTGATAAAATATTTATAATTGCAAATTTTTGTTTGAGCTACTGAGCTCTGTGATCTGCAGGCTTTCTCAGAAGGAGACAAGAAGGAACTGGAAAATATTTCAAATGGAACCTAAAGTTCAGCCTGCTGCTGGAAAATGCAAATACAAGAGCGAAAAAAAGTCCTGGATGGCTTAAATCCAATGTAAAACGACGTGAACTCCACCCAGCGGCGGCCAAAGTATTGCATCCTAAGATCCGACGGTGTAAGTCAATTACACCTGTCGGATCTTAGGGCTATCTATGCGTAACTGATTCTATGTATCAGCCGCATAGATACTCTCAGAGATACAACGGCGTATCAGGAGATACGCCGTTGTATCTCTTCTGTGAATCTGGCCCATTGTTCCTAATTTTTACTGACAGTCTACTGACTGGAATGGTAACAGCTGATTGGAGAAAACCCAATGTAGCACCAATATTTAAAAAAGGGCCAAAATACATCCCTGGGAATTACAGACCAGTTAGCCTAACATCAAAAGTATGTAAGTTCTTGGAGGGGATGACAAAGGACTATATACAAGATTTTAGTAATGAAAACTGTATCATTAGCAGTAATCAGCATGGATTCATGAAGAAATGTTCTTCCCAAACCAATCTATTAACATTCTATGAGGAGGTGAGCTGCCATCTAGATAAAGGAAGGCCCGTAGATGTGGTGTATCTGGATTTTGCAAAAACATTTGACACAGTTCCCTATAAAACTTTACTGTACAAAGTAATTGGCATGGACCATAGGGTGAGTACATGGATTGAAAACCTGGCTACAAGGGCGAGTTCAGAGGGTGGTGATAAATAGGGAGTACTTGGAATGGTCAGAGGTGGAAAGTGGGGTCCCCCTGGGACCAATCCTATTTAATATGTTCATAAATGACCTGGAGGATGGGGTAAACAGTTCAATCTCTGTATTTGTGGACAATACTAAGCTAAGCAGGGCAATAACTTCTGTGCAAGATGTGGAAACCTTGCAAGAGGATCTGAACAAATAGGTGGGGTGGACAACTACATGGCAAATGAGGTTTAATGTGGAACATTTTTTAAATAATGCATTTGGGTGGCAAAAATATGAAGGTAATCTACTCACTGGGGGAAGAATCTATGGGGGGATATAGGATGGAAAAGGACCTGGGGGTCCTAGTAGATGATAGGTTCAGCAATGGCATGCAATGCCAAGATGCTGCTAACAAAGCAAACTGAATATTGGCATGCATTAAAAAGGGGATTAACTCCAGAGATAAAACGATAATTCTCCCGCTCTACAAGACTCTGGTCCGGCCTCACCTGGAGTATGCTGTCCAATTCTGGGCACCAGTCCTTAGGAAGGATGTACTGGAAATGAAGTGAGTACAGAGAAGGGCAACAAAGCTATTAAAGGAACTGGAGGATATTGTTATGAAGAAAGGTTACAAGCACTGAACTTATTCTCTCTGGAGAAGAGACGCTTGAGAGGGGATATGATTTAAATTTACAAATACCATACTGGTGACCCCACAATAGGGATAAAACTTTTCCGTGGAAGGGAGTTTAATAAGACACGTGGCCACTCATTAATATTAGAAGAAAATAGGTTTAACCTTAGACTGCGCAGAGGGTTCTTTACTGTAATGCCCTGTACACACGATCGGTCCATCCAATGAAAACTGTCTGATGGACCGTTTTCATCGGTTAACCGATGAAGCTGACTGATGGTCAGTCGTGCCTACACACCATCGGTTAAAAAAACAATCGTGTCAGAACGCGGTCACGTAAACCACGTACGACAACACTATAATGGGGAGGTTTAAATCCAATGGCGCCACCCTTGGGGCTGCTTTAGCTGATTTCGTGTTAGTAAAAGACGATTCGCACTTTTCTGTCTGTTACAGCGTGATGAATGTGCTATCTCCATAACGAACGCTAGTTTTACCCGAACGAGCGCTCCCGTCCCTTAATTTAGTCTGAGCATGCATGGATTTTTAACCGATGGACATGCCTACAAACGATCGTTTTTTTTTTAAAACAAGTTTCACATTTTTTAACCGATGGATAAATAACCGATAGGGCCTACACACGATCGGATTGGTCTGATGAAAACGGTCCATGAGACCATTCTCATCGGATTGACCGATCGTGTGTACGCGGCATTAGAGCATCCAGCATATGTAATTCCCTTCCACAGGTGGTGGTTTTAGCGGGAAGCATTGATAGTTTCAAAAACCTATTAGATAAGCACCTGAATGACCACAACATACAGGGATATACAATGTAATGCTGACATATAATCACACACATAGGTTGGACTTGATTTACTTTTTTCAACCTCACCTACTATGTAACTATAAGGTAAATTGTTTCCTATAATTTGTCTAGTTTACAATGAGCTTAAAATGTTGGTTCTGGTACCAAACATTGTAAAGTTATTTATAAAGGGTTTCTATTTATAAAGCTTACTATCAACATAAAAAAAAAAAAAATTAACACTAAACGAAAAAAAATAACAAAACCAATCCAAGAGAAAACAAGCGTTAAAATAGAAAGAAAAAGAAATAAAGAAAAAAATCAGCAGAAAAATAATAAAGGGAGGAAGAGGAGGAAGGAATCAATTAGGGCTAATAAGGGTTACTAAGGGGTTGAATGGGATTTATTTTTTAGTAAGGTAGTAAATTTTGGTAGCAGAGTAAATTCAATGCTAAAATAATGTTGTTAGCTTGTATTGTGAATCTTATGAACACTGTTTACATGCTTTTTTAAACGCTGATTTGATTTTGATTTTTAGGCAATAGTGGTCTGGGAAGCATCAGCAGGGGGCTTGGGAACAGGATATAAACCATATGCCCAATAAATTGCATTGAAGTCTTTTTAGTTTATGTGCCATATGTTCAAAGTTATTAATCAGATGGCATCTGGGAAGAAGTTAACCTATTGATTAGGCTGTATTTGCAAAAGGTGCACTGCGCAGTTGTGACTTAAAAATAGACTCTCCCAGCCCGGATGCTTATTGCGTGGCCCACTTTTCTAGATTAGTGAGTTTTGGTGAGGCAAACCCGGGACTAGCAGCAGAAGATTAGTGTGTGTATCTTTTTTAATATTTTGATTTACAATATTTTTTTTTTTAAATCAAATTAAAAATAAGTATTTCTGACTTATAAAATAAAAGCAATGACAGTGAGATGCTGTTTTGTGGTACGAATGTTGCTTTTGTTATTACAGTTTTATTTTAATTTTTTAAAGAGATTGAGAAACACATAAAATATACCTTGGCTGCACATTACGGTGTTGAAAAGTTCTTACCTTGGCTGCACATTACGGTGTTGAAAAGTTCTTACCTTGGCTGCACATTACGGTGTTGAAAAGTTCTTTATAATATGGTTCTACATTTTTTTTTATGTTGCACGCATACTGCACAGTAATTACATACCTCATTGTAATGTAGTATAAGTTCACTTGCTCTGGATAACACAGACAGTTAAAATGAATCCCTCAAATAAAACTACTATATATATATATATAACCGAATTCTCCAGTCCCAGGTGAAAATTAAAGATGACAGTTAAATTGATACCTCGGGGAACATTAATAAAACATGTTTACAGGTTACCTATTTATAGAATGAAGAGCATATGTTTTTTCTCTAATCAAGGTTCTAATTACCCCTTTTTTTTTTTTCAAAGATATTTAAAAAATGTAAAAAAGGGCTTTATTTAACTGTACATTTTTAATGTAGCTTAAAAAAATACCCCTAAACAGATAAAAATGGAAAAATGTTTAAATAGTATTGTCTTAAAAATGTATTTAACCAATTTAAAATTCATAATACTCATCTGAAATTGCTAATTCTTTGAAGAATGTACTTTAGTTTTCTTTCTGAGTTTTCTATCTGAAAAATAGCAATTTGACAATACCCTTTATCAGGACACACTTGACCCTATAACATTTTCATCTTGTCAATTTGAAGCCCAACTCCAGAAAACTTAAAAATCATCCCTTGCAGAGGGAAATTTAGATTTACTCACAAGATCCTCCTCTGCTCCACTTTGCTAGACTGGTTTTCAAAGATCTCCCCCATGCTTTACCAGTCTTTAGTTCTGATAAGCCAGGGTCCATAGTGCTAAGAAACAGCCCACCACTGGAGTCTTAGGGAGCTTTGCCTGCCGGGAAGCAGAGAATAATTGGGGAGCTCTAACTCGGAATCAGAAGTGGAAGTGTCATTGTTATAAAACAAAAAGCAAGGACCCATTTCCACAATATGGTGGCAGGGGGCATTCTTTTTAATGTGAAAATAAAAGGTTAGTGTTAGGAATATTGTAAGTGTTAAGGATTACTTTTAATGTTTATAATAAGTGTTAGGGTTTAGTTTAGCATTACAGTTAAGTGTTAGCTTTAGTTAATGGTTAGTGTTTTTGTATATGGCTGCACACCAGTGGCAGAAATACCAGGGTCGCAAAAGGTAGCACTTGCGACTGGGTTGCTGGCCACTAGGCTCTGAACTGAAAGCACCTCTCTTATACAGCCCAGTGCATGCCCTGACAGTTCCCCCTTCCTCCTCCCTTGTACTGATGGGAGAGGAGAGAGACGATCTGCTCCTTGTCCTCCCGCCCCCTTCCTCCTGTATGCTCCATGGGGAGTGTGAAGCTAAGCAGCTGAATTCAGCTTCTGGGCTTTCCACTTCAACGTGGTGCACACACACTGATGGGCGCTGATTGGCGGCATTGATGAACATTGATAGGTGGCATTGATAGGCGGAACTGATGGGCACTGATAGGCACCACTGATGGGCACTGATAGGCGGCATTGATGAGCACTGATAGGTGGCACTGATGGGCGGTACTGATAGACGGCAGTGATGAGCACTGATAGGTGGCGCTGATGAGCACTGATAGACGACATTGATGAGCACTGATAGGTGGCACTGATGAGCACTGATAGACCGCATTGTTAGATTACACTGATGGGCACTGATGGGGCTTCACTGATAATAAAGACACTCATGATCAGTGCCCTGATTATCAGTGTAGACAATGTACTGATAGTCTTGCCAGTTAATGGCTCTCCTTTCCTCACACAGACAAAGCGTGAGAGGAAAGGACTGCCGATAACAGGATATATCCATTGATGCCCTCCCAGAACTGGAAGCCCAGGACTTGGATGGAAGGGGGGGGGGAGGTCAGGAAGGCCCTTCATGGTTTCTTGCATTGGGGCCGCGAAGGTTCTTGTTACGCCTCTGCTGCATTGATTTATGCATGATTTTTACACTGCAAGACCAAGAACAATTATGGTAAAATCAAACTGCTTCATGTTCTGATCAAAAAGTTTTGATAAGCTTTGTCAGGATTGCTTTTTCTGAGTTTCCTTAAAAACAAAAATATCAGACCAGGAAGAAGGATCTAGTGACTTATCAACAAACCAGATATTAAGACCCTTTATTCCCTTTTGCATTCATATACATTTCCTGCAATTGAGTGGGTTTTTACTAGTTAAGTTTAAGTTAAGTAAGATAAATTAAATGTTACCTTTCTCTGTACAAAACAATATAAATTCATAAATGGTGACGCAAAAAATCACATATTTATTTCAAACCCTGCCAATAACCATACCACAGGTTTTTCTCCGACAAATGGACTCATTTTTGATGAAGTTCATATGGGCGGGGAAAAAAGCAAGGATAAAAAAAGAGGTGATGAAGGTGCCCAAGAGCTTTGGGGGGATGGCAGTCCCAGACATTGCTAAATACTATCAAGCGGCACACTTGACAAGATTGGTAGACTGGTGCAGGAATGGGCACTATAAAAGGTGGGTTGAGGTGGAACAGCAGATCTGTCCAATAGCATTAAGTAGGGCCCCTTGGTGCTATAATGTACTACCAAGCAAGATGAAAAAACATCCTATAATAGGACCTACGCTGCCAATTGCAGCTAAAATATGCAAAATCCCCAAATTTTCAACAAAACGTTCTCCCCTGTTCCCTATATTAGGGAACCCAGGATTTACACCGGGCACAGGAGGAGCGGTTTTTAATAAATTAAAAGAAAAGGGCAAGGTGCAGGTATCACATTTTCTGCAAACAGATATGTGGCCATCAACTGAGGACTTGACGAGGAGAGGGGGGAATTATGAGCTAAGCCTGTGGCAAGCACTTCAATTAAGTTATTTTTTAAGATCCCTAGGCCAACCATCTAACTTCAGGCGACAATTAACTAAATTTGAACAATATTGCGACGATGAGGAACCAATACAAAGAGTAAGCTCAAAGATGTATAGAATACAGATCGCGCCTCAAGAAGACTTTGAGTTGCCGGGACTGGGGAAATGGGAAAGGGATCTGGGGAGAAATTTCTCACAGACTCAACGTAAACACATAATTCATCTAGCATTATACTGTTCAACATCTACGCGTATACAGGAATCCAACTATAAACTATTGTCCCAATGGTATTATACACCAGTTAAGCTACATAAATTTAGTGAGGAAAACTCAGAGAACTGTTGGAGATGTGGCTTGGAGCAGGGAACTATGGTGCACATATTCTGGTCATGTGTAAAAGTAAGAGATTACTGGAAGGAAGTCCAGAGAATTGTTCAAAAAATTTCGGAACGTCAGATTCCGGATGATCCGGCCTTTTTTCTGCTCCATAGCTCACAAATCCCAGTGCAAGAGTATAAAAAGTCGGTGGTATGCCATTTGATAAACACGGCCAAGATCGGAATAACGTTACAGTGGAGAGATAGTAGATCACCCTCTATCGCGAGATGGCTCAATAGAGTGAGAGAGATTGGAGCTATAGAGGATTTAATCCTCTCAGCGAGGAATAAAAGGGAACAATATGAAGCAACATGGTCCAGGTGGAACCAGTTTATGAAATCGGAAGAAGGGAAGAGATTACTGGAGGATTAGAAGGGAGAGGGTAGAATCTATTATGTTGGGTCCAGGTTGAGAGAGGTAGAATAGGAGAACCAAATGGGGATCCTTTCTCTCCGGCGGGGAGGAGGTGAGGGGTGAGGGGGGGGGGAGAGGGGGGAACCGTTTAAAAATATTACGTTTTTTTTTTGGGGGGGGGGAGGTTTTGGTTTTGGTTTTAAGTTTTGGGTGGAATTAGGTAGGTCATAGGGAAGGTAAAGGGAACAGAATGGGGCAGACGTATGGAATAACTCATGGGACCTGGGGAAAGGGGAAAATGGGCTATGAACAAAAGGAGGGTTTAAACAGAGTAGGGGAACCAGGATGATATTAGATAGGGTATTTAACTGTTTAACTTGATTGATACCGCCTTGTTCCCCCGTTGATTCCCTGTAAGAGTGAACAGTGGACTTTATATATGTTTATGTACCCATGATATATGTTATGTTTATTGAAAAAAAAGAGGGGGGTAGGCTGCGCTAATGGAACCCAGACTGGGTGAAACCAGTCCACACAAAATATGGATATTGCTCCAACCCTAGAGGGGTGAGCAATAGTATAGAACAGTCCACACTAAGTGATTAAAAGTTTATTTCCGTCTTTCAAGAGTCCGGATATTAACCAACACCAAATGCTCCTTTAGCTGGACAGAATTTTCTTGTTATAAATTGCAGTTGTCACCCTGTGGATCCACAGCACGCTCTAGGTGAAAGCCCACCACCACTTATGCCAAGCAGCTTACCAGAAGGTTACCAGTATACAGCGGTCGGCTATAACCCAGCCGTGGCCTTTTGGGGGGATCCTACTCCGGGAATCGCACCACCTTTAGCTTCCGTACGTATGATCAACACCACCATACGAATCATAAGTAAGAGAAGGCAGACATAGTATAGCACCGCAAGATATATTTATTTTTTAAAAAAGCAATCCGAAAATTACTCACATGGTTTAAATGTTAAACAGGCGTTTAAAATTTTGTTTGTTGCCGGCCGGCAACAAACAAAATTTTAAACGCCTGTTTAACATTTAAACCATGTGAGTAATTTTCGGATTGCTTTTTTAAAAAATAAATATATCTTGCGGTGCTATACTATGTCTGCCTTCTCTTACTTATGATTCGTATGGTGGTGTTGATCATACGTACGGAAGCTAAAGGTGGTGCGATTCCCGGAGTAGGATCCCCCCAAAAGGCCGCGGCTGGGTTATAGCCGACCGCTGTATACTGGTAACCTTCTGGTAAGCTGCTTGGCATAAGTGGTGGTGGGCTTTCACCTAGAGCGTGCTGTGGATCCACAGGGTGACAACTGCAATTTATAACAAGAAAATTCTGTCCAGCTAAAGGAGCATTTGGTGTTGGTTAATATCCGGACTCTTGAAAGACGGAAATAAACTTTTAATCACTTAGTGTGGACTGTTCTATACTATTGCTCACCCCTCTAGGGTTGGAGCAATATCCATATTTTGTGTGGACTGGTTTCACCCAGTCTGGGTTCCATTAGCGCAGCCTACCCCCCTCTTTTTTTTCCATACTTATTTATGTGCATCTGCACATGAGCTGCTGCTTCCCTATTTTTATTGTGTTAATTTCCACCTGTATTGATAAGCGCAATTTTTCCTTTTGTATAATGTTATGTTTATTCTCTGTGACCCTTACTAAAGGGAAAAATAAAGAAAATGATAAATATGAAAAAAAAAAGAAACAGTGGTGACCAGTAGAATTTTTTTTGAGGGGCAAACAGTGAAGCCACCCTCCCACATCCGGTCGGTCAGGTTCGGAGCACTTACCCCATCTATTGGCACTTCACCTGGGCTTTCATCCGCGGCCTCCCCTGCTTTCCATGGGCAGCATGGTGGCTTCCATGTCCCCTGCTCTCTGTTGTGATCATGGCAGTGGCTTCCCCTTCTCCTGCTCTCCACGTTTCCTGTTTCCTCCATCTTCCTCGGTGGCCAACCGGGGCGATTCTCTTTTCGTCCAATCGGGAAACGGGTCTCATAGGAAGATCAGTGTTTCAATAATGAATATTCATTTGCTATTGTAACACACCTGGGTGGGTTTTATAGCACAATGCTCTGTGCCCCGAGCCCACCCTATTTTGAAGCCTATTAGGGCATCTGGCTCTAATTAGGTGCCTAAAAAAAAACACCCACCCTGTTGGAATTCATGTATCCGGCGTCCTGAAAGGGGTTGGGTACATTGATAGACGGGCTGGCATGGATAGGAAGGTGGCACCCAGGCACCCCTAATGGATGGGCAACACCGGAATATAAATTGTAGTAATTATGTGTTTACAGAAAATGTCCTATGACCTAGGTCATTTGCGTAATCTGTGTTTGCAGTACATTGATACTTCTTGGGATAGAAACTTGTACTGGGGTGCCCATTTACTTGCAATGCTCAGATACAGGCACTGGCACATTTAACTCCTTCCTCCACAACTCACTGAGTTCCTGGGCACACCCAAGGGAGATACATTTCTCTGCTTTCCTTACTCTGCAGCTCAGAAAGGCCACACCTAATGAGGTAGAGGTAGCTGAGCAAATGATCTTCAGCCAAGTGAGAGGCCCTTTACTATCAGAACAGGGGTGTGGCAAACTGGGCCAAAGCTTAATAGGACACAGTCTCTCTGGAATACTCAACTACTGTGGGGAAAAATGTAAACAATGGGAAATAAAAGTGAAAATCTCCATAACTGCTGCCGGAATGAAATAAGGAGGTGGTGATAAATGTAAACTCATTCATTACTATTTTTTTTCTAATATCACTACTCATTCATTACTGTGGGGAACCCTTTTAAATTGCTACTAGAGAATTCCAGTTCAGCTGTTGCAGAACTAAAATTCCCATCATGCCTCTGCCTGTGGGAGTCATGCTTGTAACCGTTAGCCTTGCAATGCATCATGGGACTTGTAGTTCCGCTACAGCTGGAGGGACAACAGTTTGACACCTGTGCTCTTATAAAGACCATGCAGCCATGTGTTACCCTGATCGAGTCACAGAATCAATGTTTATGTAGCTTTCATGCGTTTGTGTAACTTTCATTAGTCTGCGGTGTATGCATGCTTTTGCCATGCTGAACCTGTTTTGCTTTGTTGCTTTCTAACTTTTTTTCTGTTTAGTAAACTTCAATTCAGATGATCAATTCACGCTAATGTATCATGCTCTGTTGATAGGGTCATTATAAGCGAAGGTTTCCTTAGACCGGAAAGTTGTTTCAAGAATTCCTGCATTATAAAAAGATTGAGAAAGGCTGCTCTAGAGCAGGGGTCTCCAAACCCCGGCCAGCGGGCCACAAATCCGGCCCGCTTGTGTGTTTTATTCGGCCCACAGGTCGCAGTGTAAACAAAGCCACCCACGCTGCCACACCCTTTTTTTTTTAAACAAGAGAAGCAGAGGCACGGCACCTCCCCTCTTCCCGCCCGCTGTTTGAAGTTGCGATCCCACAAATGATCGTTACAGGCGCGGCACCTCCCCTCTTCCCGCCCGCTGTTTGAAGTTGTGATCCCACGAGTGACGTCACAGGCGCGGCACCTCCCCTCTTCCTGCCCGCTGCTACACTCGTGGAAGGATCGTTAATTCAAATAGCGGGCAGGAAGAGGGGAGGTGCCGCACCTGTGATGTCACTCGTGGAAGGCTCGTTACTTCAGACAGCGGGTAGAAAGAGGGGAGGTGCCGCGCCTGTGACGTCACTCGTGGGATCGCAACTTCAAACAGCGGGCGGGAAGAGGGGAGGTGCCGCACCTCGGAGACGGTAGCTGCAGAAGACCAGAAGTCATCTAGTACGGAGGTAAGAGGCTGATCATGTTATTGTGTTGCACAACGCTGATAAGCACACTACAGGGGAGATTGTTACATTGCTGTGCTGATGGGAACATTACTGGGGACCATGCTGATGGGGACACCACTGATGGGGACACCGCTAATGGGGACACATCAGCGGTGTCCCCATCATCGGCGTCCCCATCAGCGGTGTCCCCATCAGCAGTGTTCCTATCAGCAATGATGGGGATGCTGTTGATGGGGACACCACTGATGGGGACATGGGGTCACTGCTGATGTGGACACCGCTGATGGGGACACCGGCATTCCCATCAGCGGTGTCCCCATCATTGGTGTGCCCATCAGCAGTTTCCCCATCAACAATGATGGGGACACTGCTGATAGGGACACCGCTGATGGGGACACCGTTAATGGGGACATCGCTGATGGGGACACCGGTGTCCCCATTAGCCGCGTCCCCATCATTGGTGTACCCATCAGCAGTGTCCCCATCAGCAATGATGGGGACACTGCTGATGGGGATGCTGTTGATGGGGACACCGCTGATGGGGACATGGGGTCACTGCTGATGGGGACACTGCTGATGGGGACACCGGCGTCCCCAATCAGCGGCGTCCCCATCATAGGTGTGCCCATCAGCAGTGTCCCCATCAACAATGATGGGGACACTGCTGATAGGGATGCTGTTGATGGGGACACCGCTGATGGGGACATGGGGACACCACTGATGGGGACACCACTGATGGGGACACTGCTGATGGGGACATTGCTGATAGGGACACTGCTGATGGGGACACCACTAATGGGGACACCGGTGTGCCCATCAGCGGTGTCCCCATCAGCGGTGTCCCCATCAGCGGTGTACCCATCAGCAATGATGGGGACACTGCTGATGGGGATGCTGTTGATGGGGACACCGCTGATGGGTAAATGGGGTCACTGCTGGGGTCATTGCTGATTTTTTTTTCGGCCACTGAAAACTTGTAAAATCTAAAAAAAAAAGTTCTGGCCAGCTGCCAAGATTCTAGTAAAACAAAAAGTAGGGTAAGAGCTAAGATTTCACTAAATGTACTTTGAACATTGAATTTCTCCACAATGCTTACAGATACAAAGGTCAGAGGTTGCATATTTTAAGGTGTTTTTACTGTTTGTTCAGCAAATGTAAATACAATATTAGCCATGATATGGGCACATGTTCACTTTAACCGCTCGCTGACCCGACACAGTACATTTACTGTGGCAGTTTGGCTCTTACAGGCACAGTCACTGCTGAAAAAAACTGGCACAGTGCTTAGTAAAAACAGTACACACATTAACACTTGTAAGGCACTGTTGCGCTTACCTCTAATGCAGGTGGTCAGGCACTATAGCTAGCTTCTGTGTTCCTCACCTATAGCAGCCCCCTTTCCCATAAGGCAAGCAGTTCTACCAGTTGCCCCCATGTCTTATACACAATGCTATAGTCCCTGGCCACCACCCCAGGGCAGGTGCGAACTGAGCAAAGCAAACAGGTACTTGCGGTTGGTAGACAGACAGAGTGGTTCAATGACAGTCTAGGTACAAGGCAGGCAAGGTTCAGATTAGTCAGGGTCCAATACATAGTCTAAAGGTAGGCAGAGTTCAGAGAATAATCAATATCCAATCCAAGGTTATAAACAGGGGAATTCAAACAGCCGGACAGGACAGACAGGCAGGCAGAGAGCTTGAGCATGTATTACACATGCTTTCACAAGCATGAGACTGCAGTCTTGGCTGGCCTAAATAAGGTTTGGTCTCCACCCAGTCTGGCCACATCAATCACCTTGCAGGTGGATAGACAGACAGGGATGAATCATAGCCAAAATCAGGTCGCTGGACTGAGACAGCCAGCTGTCAAAGAACAAGAGTGTTTACACACTAGTGACAGGCACACAATTAACCCTTTGAGCACCGTAGATGTTAACCCCAGACAGTGTCATTAGTACAGTGCTAGTGTATAGTATTATCACTGTATTAGTGTCACTGGAAAGGTCAGTGGCAGTTAGACAGTTCCCACCCAGTGGCAGTTAGTGTCAGACTGCCCACCACACTATAAGTCGCTGATCACCGTCATTACTAGTATGAAAAATAAATTAATAAATAAATAACAATTACAGTATCTATACCCAGTGGTGATCAAATACCACCAAAAGAAAGCTCTATTTGTGTGAAAAAAAATGATATAAATTTTGTTTGGGTACAACTTTGCATGGCAGCGCAATGACCAATTAAAGTAGCACAGTGCCAAATAGCAGAAAAATGGCCTGGTTATGAAAGAGGTAAGATCTTATGGAGCTCAAGTGTTAAACGAATTCTCAGAGAGACAAGAGATAGACCTTTAAATACAGGACCTACCATATTGGATGCTAAAAGCTAGCTTTTCTGGACTAAAATGTACCAGCACCCAGATCTCAGTATAGAAAACCTTATTGATTTGCTAAATTTGGGCCCCAGGGTGGAAAGGTGTTGGTATAACCTGTGCTCACCAGCAGTTTTTTAAAATAAGATTTTGTCTTTCATAAACCTTTTAAAGGAAAACAAATAAAAATCTGTTATTTTTAGAGTATTTATAGGATAGGGTGATCATTTGTGTTAACATTTTACTTGCTTATATAGTTCAGTATCCCTTTCCATAAAAAAAAAAAGTAACTACAGAATACAAAAATGTATATACATTATAATAAAGAATGTAGATTTATTATAATAGTTAATACTGGTAAAATTATGAGTATTCCACAAAATCTGTCAAAATCAGATAACGTATATGTGGATGGACAGTATGCATACAGTGGGGATCGAAAGTTTGGGCACCCCAGGTAAACATATGTATTAATGTGCATAACGAAGCCAAGAAAAGATGGAAAAATCTCCAAAAGGCATCAAATTACAGATTAGACATTCTTATAATATGTCAAAAAAAGTTCGATTTTATTTCCATCATTTACACTTTCAAAATTACAGAAAACAAAAAAATGTCGTCTGCAAAAGTTTGGGCACCCTGCAGAATTTATAGCATGCACTGCCCCCTTTGCAAAGCTGAGACCTGCCAGTGTCATGGATTGTTCTCAATCATTGTCTGGGAAGACCAGGTGATGTCAATCTCAAAGGTTTTAAATGCCCAGACTCATCTGACCTTGCCCCAACAATCAGCACCATGGGTTCTTCTAAGCAGTTGTCTAGAAAACTTAAACTGAAAATAGTTGTTGCTCACAAAGCTGGAGAAGGCTATAAGAAGATAGCAAAGCGTTTTCAGATGTCAATATACTCTGTTCGGAATGTAATTATGAAATGGCAGTCATCAGGAACAGTGGAAGTTAAAGCAAGATCTGGAAGACCAAGAAAAATATCAGACAGAACAGCTCGCAGGATTGTGAGAAAAGCAATTCAAAACCCACATTTGACTGCACGATCCCTCCAGAAAGATCTGGCAGACACTGGAGTTGTGGTACACTATTCCACTATAAAGAGATACTTGTACAAATATGGTCTTCATGGAAGCTTCGTCAGAAGAAAACTTCTTCTACGTCCTCACCACAAAAATCAGCGTTTGAACTTTGCAAATGAACATATAGACAAGCCTGATGCATTTTGGAAACAAGTTCTGTGGAACGATGAGGTTAAAATAGAACTTTTTGGCTGGAATGAGCAAAGGTACGTTTGGAGAAGAAAGGGCACAGAATTGAATGAAAAGAACCTCTGTCCAACTGTTAAGCATGGGGGTGGATCAATCATGCTTTGGGGTTGTATTGCAGCCAGTGGCACAGGGAACATTTCACGAGTAGAAGGAAAAATGAATTCAATAAAATTTCAGCAAATTTTGGATGGTAACTTGATGCCATCTGTGAAAAAGCTGAAGTTAAAGAGAGGATGGCATCTACAAATGGATAATGATCCTAAACACACCTCAAAATCCATGGGGGATTACATCAAGAGGCATAAACTGAAGGTTTTGCCGTGGCCTTCACAATCTCCTGACCTCAACATAATTGAAAATCTATGCATAGACCTTAAAAGAGCAGTGCGTTACAGACAGCCCAGAAATCTCAAAGAACTGGAAGACTTTTGTAAGGAAGAATGGGCGAAGAATTGAAAGACACTTGGCTGGGTACAAAAAACATTTACAAGCTGTGATACTTGTCAAAGGGGGCAGTACAAGATATTAACTCTGCAGGGTGCCCAAACTTTTGCAGACACCATTTTTTTGTTTTCTGTAATTTTGAAAGTGTAAATGATGGAAATAAAATCTAACTTTTTTTGACATATTATAAGAATGTCTAATCTGTAATTTGATGCCTTTTGGAGATTTTTCCATCTTTCCTTGGCTTCGTTATGCACATTAATACAATTTTTTTTACCTGGGGTGCCCAAACTTTCGATCCCCACTGTAAGATAATCTCTGCATTTTATTTCCTGTTGCCAAATCTCTTAATGAGATATTTTTTGGAGTTTATTTTGGGATGGAGTAAAATTATATAGCATTTTGGAACAAACATGCAGCCAAGCATAGCCCAGGTAGAGGATAGGATAGCAAAAATTTCCAAGGCCACTGTGTACTTGGTGCTAATGGAAAGGTGGCTTGCTATGAAGGTCAGCCAAACACTTAGGAAAGCCAGCATGCTGAAGGTAATAAATTGAGCTTCATTAAAGCTATCCGGGAGCTGCCTAACCAGGAAAGCAACTAGAAAACTAAATGTAGCTAAAAGAGTAAGATAGCCCAAAGTACACAAAAAAGCAACCATTGATCCCTCATTGCATTCAAGAATGAGAATTTCAGGTGTGACGTTATTGTTGTACTGAGGGTATGGTGGGAAGAATAAAAGCCAAAAGGTACAAATAAGAGACTGTAAAAAAGTTCCCAAACTGATTACTTTATAGGAAACATGTGGACTAGCAAATTTACTAAAATAACTGTTTGGTTTGGTGGCTCTAAATGCAATCATAACCATTATGGTTTTGGCCAGTATACACGATACACAAAGGGCAAAGACCATCCCAAAGGCTACCTGACGTAATAGACACTTTTGACGTTGAGGATAACCAATGAATGCCAAAGAGCACAAGAAGCAAAGGGAAAGGCAGATCAGAAGCAGACAGCTGATGTTAAAATTGTTGGCACGCACTATGGGAGTAGCTTTATAATGAATAAAAAGCCATAAAATGGCTAAAGGGACAAAGGATGATGTAACACTGGTACATGTTAACGTTATCCCCAATGGCTCTTCAAACTTGAGATAGTCAATGTGTTTTGGCAAGCATCTGTCTTTTTCCTGACTTGGCCATTCATTCCATAAACATTTAGAGCATTCAGCAGAATCTAAAAAAAAGAATAAAAATAATATAAATAATAGTTAATGGGTACTGTCCTAAAAACAACAGCCTCTATTAAGCTTTTTACACTATTTGGTCAAAATTTTGTTGACACCTGCCCTTCACTTAGAATAACTTTTTGGATATCCCATTAGAAAAAAAAACATGGGCATTAGTATGGGGTTGGTCGCCGTTTCTGGATATAACTTGAAGGCTTTCCACAAGATTTTGGAGTGAAGCCTCGTACACACGACCATTTTCCTTGACAGAATCCATCAAGAAACTTGGTGGCAGAGCTTTTTTGCCGAGGAAAATGGTTGTGTGTATGCTTTTCATTGAGAAAACTGTCGATGGAACTCGACGAGGAAGGAAGAGAACAAGTTCTCTTTTTCCTAGACGGGAGTCTCAATTTCCTAGTCGTGTTCCTCGTCGGGCTGGTTTTCGACGAGAAACACGTTCGTGTGTATGCTTAGAAACCCGCGCATGCTCAGAATAAAGTATGAGATGGGAGCGCACCTTCGGTAAAAGTAGCGTTTGTAATGGAGATAGCACATTTGTCACGCTGTAACAGACTGAAAAGTGCAAATCGTCTCTCACCAAACTTTTACTTAGCATGCAGTAACATGAGATTAGCAAAAGCAGCCCCAAGGGTTGTGCCAGTGGAATCGAACTTCCCCTGCCGTAGTATGTGTTGTACGTCACCGCGTTTGAGAACGACGAGATTTGGTCTTGACAGTGTGTACGCAAAGAAAGCCTGTCGTGTTTCTCGAAAAGCCTAACAAGGAACTCGTCGAGGAAAACGATGTGTCTTTTCCGACGGGTTCCTCGGTCGTGTGTACGAGGCTTGAGTCTGTGGGACATTCAGCCAAAAGACCATTTGTGAGGTCTGATGTTGTTGGTAGGAGAAGACTTGCAATTAGCATTTGAATTTAATGGGCTTGGTGATGGCCATGTGAGTTCCTCCACACCAAATACATCAAGCCATGTTTTTATGAAGTTGGCTTTGTGCAGAAGGACACAGTCATTTTAGAAAAGAAAAGAGACGTTCCCTAAATGCTACGACAAGGCTGGAAGAGCACAATTGTCTAAAATGTTTTCGAATGCTTTAGCATTAAAGTGATACTAAAGCTTCATTTTTTTTTTAAAAATAACAAACATGTCATACTTACCTCCACTGTGCAGCTCGTTTTGCACAGAGTGGCCCCGATCTTCAGCTCCCAAAGGGGGTTACCTTGCGGCCGCGCTCCCGAGTCCCGAGTCCTGTATTCGGCGTCCATAGCCTCCGATTGCAGGACTCGGCCCCCGCCCCCCGTGTCATTGGAGTTGCCAATGGCTGCGCTGCTATCAATCTATCCAATAAAGAGCCGATAAGAGTCGAGAAGACCGAGCATTCACAAGCATTCACGACGCAAGACTTTCCAGGGCTCTGGTAAGTAAAACGTTGGGGGGGGGGGTGCTGGGGGGCCAGTGATCGTAAGATGTTTTTTCACCTTAAGGTGAAAAAACATGAACCTTTACAACCCCTTTAACATTACCCTGCACTGGGAGCCCCTGAAGTCAACCATTTGGAGAGCTGTCTGTAGAATTTTGGTTACATAATGTAGATTTGAGGGTCAGGTATTCACAAACTTTTGCCTATATATAATGTGTCTTTAGCTCACTCACTGGTCTTATTGGAAAACTCTCCATGTGAACAGGGGGTACACTGGAAACAGCAACTTGGTTCTCCTTTAATAGAAGCTGTCTTGGAACCAGATGGGCACTTCTCACTGCAAATTGAAACTGGAACCTGCAAATAAAATGTAAATAATAATAAAAAAAAGGATCAGTGTACCTGTTTCTGTTCTGTATATACATTGACACACTTAGTTTCTAATTTATATCACATAGGGGTCTATGTGACAATGTTTTCATTCACGATCTACACAACTCTCATTGAAGATTTACACATTTTACACAAAATATTTTATTTAACCACTTAAAGTGATTGTAAAGTTGTTGTTTTTTCCTATTCCTGTCATACTTACCTGCTCTGTGCACTGGATTTACACAGAGCAGCCCAGATCCTTCTCTTCTCAGGTCCTTGCCCCTCCCTCTTGTTCAGTGCCCCCAACAGCAAGCAGCTTTCTATGGGGGCACCCGGGCCAAGTCACAGCTCCTTGTGTCCATTCAGACATGGAGCCCTAACCCCACCCCGCTTTTTTTATCTTAATGCATAGAATACGAGCACGAGAGGCAGAACAGGGATGTGTGTGTGTGTAAAAACACACACACATCCCTGTTCTGTTCTGTGAGGAGAGACAGATTGTGAGTTCCTAATATCTAGGAACCATAATCTGTAATTTCCTCTAGTCAGTCCTATTTCCCCACAGTTAGAACACACAGTCAGGGAACACAGTTAACCCCTTAATAACCCCCTAGTGTTAACCCCTTTCCTGCCAGTGACATTTTTACAGTAATCAGTGCATTTTTATAGCACTGATCGCTGTATAAATGCCAATGGTCCCAAAATAGTGTCAAAAGTGTCCGATGTGTCCACCATAATGTCGCAGTCCTGATAAAAATCGCAGATCGCCGCCATTACTAGTAAAAAAAATAATAATAATAAAAATGCCATAAATATATTCCTTACTTTGTGGATGCTATAACTTTTGTGCAAACCAATCAATATACACTTGTTGCAATTTTTATTGCCAAAAATATGTAGAAGAATACATATCGGCCTAAACTGAGAAAAAACATTATTACAAAAAAAATTTAAATGGGGATATGTGTTATAGCAAAAAGTACAAAATGTGAAGAATTATAAAGTAAAGAATAAGGCCCTAATTAGCACCTAAAGCCCTGTACACACGATCGGTCCATCCGATGAAAACGGTCTGATGGATCGTTTTCATCGGTTAACCGATGAAGCTGACTGATGGTCAGTCATGCCTACACACCATCGGTTAAAAAAACGATCGGGTGAGAACGCGGTGACGTACAACACAACGACGTGCTGAAAAAACGAAGTTCAATGCTTCCAAGCATGCGTCGAACTGGATTCTGAGCACGCGTGGATTTTTAACCAATGGACGTGCCTTCAAACGATAGTTTTTTTCTATCGGTTAGGTATCCATCGGTTAAATTTAAAACAAGATTGCTTTTTTTTAACCTATGGAACACGATCGGTTTGGACCATCAGACCGTTCTCATCGGTTTAACCGATCGTGTGTACGCAGCCTTATTCTTTACTTTATAATTTTACACAGCTTAGTGATGTGTGCACTTTAAAGGGGCAGCTGTTGGTTTATATGTTCTTATCCCCAAAAGGCGCCTTTTTTTGGTATATATTTTCGCAAAAAGTACAAAATATTGTGTTTTTTTTTCAAAATGGTCCCTCTTTTTTTTATAGCACAAAAAATAAAAAAACGCAGAGATGATCAAATACCACCAAATGAAAGCTCTATTTGTGGGAAAAAAGGACGTCAATTTTGTTTGGGTGCAGCGTCGCACGACCGCGCAATTGACAGTTAAAGTGACGCAGTGCCGAATCGGGGCTGAAGTGGTTAAACAAATAATACACATAATCTTACCACTGGACTACCTGAAGACCATTGCAAAGTACTTGTGTTGATTATGAGTGCGTGCTCATCAACAGATGTACGTTTATAACTTCCCACTTTTACTTGTCTTACAGCTCCATCCTGGTCTTGTTGCCAGTTAACAATGTCATACACAGGAGGAGGGTCCCCATTATCATTAAAGAACAGTTCATTTCCGTTGCTCAGGTTCACCCGAACTTTCTTCATGTAGTGTAGCATCTGCAAAAGGAAGGAACATATATTCTTTATGTTAAGAGGAATCTGAAAGAACTTTCATTCATGACCAATTAGCAACATTATGACGCCCTTACACATACATTGTGGGTACTCCCAGTATGAAAAGCTACAAACAGAGTGGGTCACACAAAAAAAGTCTTATGCCACGTACACACGATCGGAATTTCCGACAAGAAAACCGTGGATTATTGTTCGACTGAATGTCGTCTCAAACTTGTGTTGCATACACACGGTCACACAATATTCCAACCGTCAAGAACGCAGTGATGTACAACACTACGACGAGCCGAGAAAAATTAAGTTCAATTCTTCCGAGCATGCGTCGACTTGATTCCGAGCATACGTGTTTTTTTTTTGTGCGTCGGAATTGCATACAGACCATCGGAATTTCCGACAATAACTTTTCTTGTCGGAAAAATTGAGAACCAGCTCTCGAATTTTTGCTGTCGGAAATTCCGACAGAAAAAGCCCAATGGAGCCTACACACAGTCGGAATTTCCGACTAAAAGCTCACATTGAGGAAATTCCGACCGTGTGTATGCGGCATAACACTAATATGGAGATACTCCCTCCCCATGACAACTTCAACAGCGTCCATTCTCATTTGAAGGCTTTCCATAAGATTTTGTAGTGTGTCTGTGGAAATTGGTGCTCATTAAAACAAAAGAAAATTGATAAGGTCAGGTACCGAGATCTCAATGATCACTCAAATTTATCCCAAAGGTATTCAAGAGGGTTGAGGTCAGAACTCTGTGCAGGCCACTCAAGTTCCTCCACACAAAACTCATCAAACCATGTCTTTACAGAACTAACTTTGTGGCCACAAAGTTGGA
Organism: Rana temporaria; assembly: GCF_905171775.1. Taxonomy (NCBI): domain Eukaryota; kingdom Metazoa; phylum Chordata; class Amphibia; order Anura; family Ranidae; genus Rana; species Rana temporaria. The sequence goes on along the minus strand of NC_053491.1, from coordinate 463,689,613 downwards.
AGTGTGCAACTGTCTGAAATGTCTTTGCATGCTGTAGCATTACCAATATCCTTCAATGTAAACACCTGAACTTACTCATTTGACCTTTCTTTGACCATAAAGTGTACTTTCCTACATAATTTGAAGCTTCAGGAAATGTTGGACGGCCCTTCTCTCTGGAGTAAAAAGTAGCAATTTTTGTAATTGACAAACAAAGATACAACGGCTTTTGGCTAAGATCCGACAGGCGTACGGCTTCATACGCCTTCTGATCTTAGGTGTAATTCTCCGGCGGCCGCTGGGTGGAGTTTGCGTCGTTTTCCAGCGTCGGGTATGCAAATTAGCTGATTACGGCGATCCACGAAGATACACGCGTTCGTCGCAATCTCTTACGTCGTCGCTAGTCGGTTTTTCCCGTCGCAAAACTCGATCGATGACGTCAGTCCTACAGCCACACCCCCCTACAGTTGTAAACACACACTAAGTGAACACTAACTCCTACAGCGCCACCTGTGGTTAACTCCCAAACTGCAACTGTCATTTTCACAATAAACAATGCAATTTAAATGCATTTTTTGCTGTGAAAATGACAATGGTCCCAAAAATGTGTCAAAATTGTCCGAAGTGTCCGCCATAATGTCGCAGTCACAAAAAAAATCGCTGATCGCCGCCAACAGTAGTAAAAAAAAAAGAATTAATAAAAATGCAATAAAACTATCCCCTATTTTGTAAACGCTATAAATTTTGCGCAAACCAATCGATAAACGCTAATTGCGATTTTTTTTTACCAAAAATAGGTAGAAGAATACGTATCGGCCTAAACTGAGGGGAAAAAAAATGTATATATGTTTTTGGGGGATATTTATTATAGCAAAAAGTAAAAAATATTGCATTTTTTTTAAAATTGTCGCTCTATTTTTGTTTATAGCGCAAAAAATAAAAACCGCAGAGGTGATCAAATACCACCAAAATACAGCTCTATTTGTGGGGAAAAAAAGGACGCCAATTTTGTTTGGGAGCCACGTCGCACGACCGCGCAATTGTCTGTTAAAGCGACGCAGTGCCAAATCGCAAAACCTGGCCTGGGCATTTAGCTGCAAAATGGTCCTGGGCTTAAGTGGTTAAAGATTTACAATCTGACTTCGTAGATTCCTTATTGAAAAACAAAAACACCTCTATTTCTGACCTATACCACCCTCTGCTTACTCTCTTCTGTAAAGAGTGCACTAATGTCACCAACTGGGATAAAAACTTCCCTACCGAAGATATTGTGGAGAAACTTCTTAAAGGATTTAAAACTACCATATCTACCACAACTAGCAAAATCTAGAGGGAAACGCAATTCAAGAGCAATGTTCCTTTCTTTGTTAATAAAGGGGCGGATTCAGATACATTGCAGTATCTGTCGGCGCGGCGTAACGTATCTCAGATACGGTACGCCGCCGTAACTTAGGGCGCAAGTTCCGTATGCAGAAAGAACTTGCGCCCTTAGTTACGGTGGCGTAACGTATGTGTGTCGGCGTAAGCCCGCCTAATTCAAATGGGGATGATGTGGACGTGTTTTATGCAAATTCACTGTGACCCCACGTATTTGACGTCTTTTACGAACGGCGCATGCGCCGTTCGTGAAAAAGTCCCAGTGCGCATGCTCGAAATTACGCCGCAAGTCATCATTGCTTTAGACGTGAGCGTAACTTACATACAGCCCTATTCGCGAACGACTTACGCAAACGACGTAAAATTTTCAAAACTCAACGCGGAAACGACGTCCATACTTAACATTAGCTACGCCTCATATAGCAGGGGTAACTTTACGCCGGAAAAAGCCTAACGTAAACAACATAAAAAAATGCGCCGGCCGGACGTACGTTTCTGAATCGGCTTAAATACCTAATTAGCATATTCCTTGCGTAAATATACGGAAGCGCCACCTAGCGGCCAGTGTAAATATGCAGCCTAAGATACGACGGTGTAAGACACTTACGCCGGTCGGATCTTAGGGAAATCTATGCATAACTGATCCTCTGAATTAGTCGCATAGATACGACGGCCCTCACTCAGAGATACGACGGCGTATCCGGAGATACGCCGTCGTATCTCCTTTCTGAATCCGGGCCAAAGACTCCACTGTGGATATAATCACATCCTCTTGCCCAAAGTACAGCCAGCACCTCCTTTTCTATCTCATGTCTTTGGTCTTCTAAAAAAAAATCTGCAGACAGGGGGCTGAAGCCTGCTGTCAGCTGACGTCAAAGAGCTGGTCAGGTCTCGGGCAAGTTCACAAAAATAAAGTTGGGATCCACCCACCTGCCTGGACCGGCATTCTGGCTTAGCCACTCAGCAAGGCACTGAGAGCCTGAGCCAACAGCTCCCATCCCTTCTACAGCCCAGCACTCCAGTGAGTGAGGGGAGGGGGCAGAGCAGAGAGGCAGGTGACTGACAGTCACCAACTCTCTGCTCAGGAAGCCTTGAGAACTGAGCGATCTGCAGATTTTTATTGCTCGGTTCTCAGTGGTACAGCCAGCGGGGGACAGATGCAGCATCAGACCGAAGCTGTATCCACCTAGGTAAGTATAACTGGAGAAAACAAATTCCATACTTCTCTTTTAAGCACAAATTGAGCTTAGTCTCTGTGCCTATGATAACAAACGTTAAAAGGCTCTTTCAAATGAAATTGTTTGCTTACCTTACATTGGAAAACTTTTTTTTTTAACAGATGGAGAGGCTACAGTGAGAAAACTTTTCCCCAAACAGTGCTGCTTCTTCATGATATCTGCATCTGTTATCCTTTGGACATTGACTACAATATGGAATGACTTCTTCATGCGTTTATACTCATGCCTTATTTTTGATGTCATAAAATGGAATAGATTGTCTAACTTGGGTATACAGAGTGAAAACAACTATTTGTGTCCACCATTCAAGTGTTGCATGGTTATGGGTTTACAATTTAACAGCAAGAATAGTTAGTAGTTAGGGTTCAAGGAATGGGGGGGCAACATTAGATAGAAAACAGTTGTTCTGATTTTATTGGGCTAGTAAGGGGTGTGTTCTTTTCATACATATATTGAACGTCACACTATTTAAATACATTTAATACTTTTTATACACTATGGCCCGGATTCACGTAGCACTTACGCCGACGTATCTACTGATACGCCGCGTAAGTGTAAATGTGCGCCGTCGTATCTGTGCGCCGTACCCACAGAACTAGATACGCCTGAAAATAGGCTTCTTCTGACCAGCGTAAGTTTCCTACGCCGTCGTATCGTGGGCGTATATTTACGCTGGCCGCAAGGGGTGCTTCCATTGATTTACGATTTGAATATGCAAATGAGGGAGATACGCTGATTCATGAACGTACTTGCGCCCGGCGTATTCATATACGCGGTTTGCGTAAGGCTTACGTCCGGCGTAAAGTTATCCCTCCTAAAGCAGGGGTAAGTCATGTTAAGGTATGGACCAGGAAACAGCCGTCGTATTTTACGTTGTTTACGTAAGTCGTACGTGAATAGGGCTGGGCGTAGGTTACGTCACGTCGTAGGCATTGAGCCGTTGTATCTTCGGGTGTAAATTCGATGTGATTCTGAGCATACGCGCGCATTCGCCGTTCGTTCAGGCCTTCATTTACATGGGGTCATGCTTCATTTTAATAGATCACGCCCACTACCTTCCTACTTTGAATTAGGCGGGCTTACGCCGGCCAATTTACGTTACGCCGGCGCAAGTTTGGGAGCGAGTGCTTTGTGAATACTGTTCTTGCCTCACTGATTTACGTTGGCGTAGCGCATATGAGATGTGCTACGCCGGTCTAAAGATGCGCCGCTCTACGTGAATCCGGGCCATTGTATATCAAATTTGGCTTTTTGCTCTGTGTGGTGCCTGAATCCACATTTTTTAATATGTTAAGTTAAAGAGCATGTCTAAAGGTTGAAGTGCAAAGAAGTTCATATTACTGATTTAATACGTGTACGATGCTGGTTATTAAAGTAAAGGTGTATTCGTCATTTAAACAATGCAGATAAAACCCAACTGCATATGATTCTGTTTGACCAATTATAGTACCTTACCGTACTTCAAGTTCTTTACTAAAGGTGTAGTTTTAGTCTTACCTGCCATGGTCTGAAGTTCCAGAGTTCTGAGCAGCTTCTATTGATAAAGGGTCCATTTCCTTTTTTACACGTAGAAAGGTCATGTAAAGCCTGAGCTATTACCTTCACAGCACAATACATGGAGTACATGCTTCTTGGTTTGGTTACAATACTTAATCCAACTCTAAAGTTTTCCACTCTATCTTCTAGTGCACAGGCTTTTGTGGGCAGTTCTCCTTGGAATGAGAAATTTTGGAATTCTTTGAATGCACAACCAACATTGTCTTCTAAGAACGTATTGTCCCATGGGTCTACTGATCCTTTAAATAACTTAATTTCATCAACAAATTTACGAAATCCTTCACTATAGTCACTGTGAAAGGCAAAACCTACAGTACCTAAAAGAATCTTCCAGTACCTTTCATTTAGTAAGTTTAAAGATGTAGACCATGCTTCGCTGGCTACCCAAGTCTTTCCTGTAACATTTTGCTTGATTAGTTCATCAAATAAAATTAACAACCCAGCATCAGTGGAGTATACGATCACAACTTTGGCCGTCGATTTTTTGACAGTCTCAATGATGTGAGGGATGTTATAATCTGGACGGCTGTTCTGAATATAGACAATAAACTCCACACATATACCAAATTTGAGGATATTTTGTTGAAGGATCCTAATGCCATGAAATCCATAGTCGTTATCCTCAGCAATCAGACCAACCCATGTCCATCCAAAATGCAATACAAGCTGGGCCAGTCCTTGTGACTGAAATACATCACTGGGCACCGTTCGTAAAAAAGATGGAAACTTTGTTCTATCACTCAGAAGATAACTAGTTGAAACGTGACTGATCTGGTGTGCAAAGATAAACATATTTATTGTTTTTTAAATAAAGACAATACATATGAAAACACAAACCCGAATAGTCTCTCACATCTCTTCTGTATACAGCGGTAATAAAAGAGCAGGTCTTATAATGGGTACCGAAAACCAAGTCTAGTGAATCGTGACAAGTCAGCAAGGTAGACGAGTGATCTACAATTCTTAAAATCCTTGACCTAGAGAGGCTAGGGACCCAGGAGCGCCAAATCTTTTCAAACATCTTTGATTTTTCCTTCAAAAGTAAGCTTATATTTCACCACTGCTGTATGCCCTGGCCGCGGAGCCCTTGACCATGTCCATCCGAGCTAACCCGGGGATCAGGGGACTGAGTTCTGGCACTCTGACTGAAAAGATTAACATGTATGCAGACGACACACTGTTATACCTGGCGGACTAGGGCCCCTCACTACAAGAGGCTCTCCAGACAATTGAACGGTTTGTGGGCACAAGTCGTAACCTTCCTACACGACCACATGGGTTCTCCGGTCACATTAGACCCAAAACCATGCCTACTCGGGGTGTTCCCAGATACCATAGACAAGTACACAAAGACGTTCTTGCATGAGACGTTGTTCTCGGTGCGGAAGGTAATTGCCCGAGAGTGGATGCGACCCCTTCCATGACAGTAAAATGGTCTTTTTTAACATAGAAATAGAGGACATGCAACAAGCTTTTAGCAAATCTAGAAATATAAATATCACCAGATCTTGGGGAGACCCAGTGCTAAGGAGATAAAATATAAACCTCTAACAAGAAGTTATGGACAAAGTGACTGGTCAGCTGCTGGCACACTTATGCCGCGTACACACGCTCGGAATTTCCGACAACAAATGTTCGATGGGAGCATGTTGTTGGAAATTCCAACCATGTGTAGGCTCCATCGGACATTTGCTGTCGGAATTTGAGAGCTGGTTCTTAAATTTTGCGACAACAAAATCTGTTCTAGTAAATTTCGATGGTGTGTAGACAATTCCGACGCACAAAATTCCACACATGCTCTGAATCAAGTACGAGATGGAAGCGCTTGGTCTGGTAAAACTAGCGCTCGTAATGGAGATAACACATTTGTCACGTTGTAACGGACTGAAAAGCAAGAGACTGAAAAGCGCGAATCGTCTCTCACCAAACTTCTACTAATACGACTGGTACTGAACTTCCCTTTTATAATACTTTCATGCGTGACCGCTTTCTTGACGTCTGGAATTTTCGACAACATTTGTGTGACCGTGTGTATGCAAGACACATTTGAGCCAACATCCACAGTTTTGTTGTTATAATGTCCGATCGTTTGTACGTGGCATTAGTTTTAACATAACTGGTGACTGTGGTGATACAGCCTCAGTTGGATAATCCTGTCCTTAGAGGAGATTACCAAACTTTTATATGTTCCTTCAAATTACAACCAATCCATATCAGTAAGTTGAAGGTCTGGTAAAGCCGAAATCTACAAATGACAATAGTAAGATTAGTTTTGTTTTGTTTATTCGTTTTCTACTGAATTCCAATCTTTCTGAACAATTCTAATTCAGATTGGTCGAAAAATGATCGACCGTTTCGAACTGTGTGTAAAGAATAGATGGCTTTTGCTGTATCCCCATTCTTAGTCCTGGTTAGGGCTGAGTAACGGTCCTCCTCAGGTTTGAATGTTTAGGCTAGGTTCTCACTGATACTACACGTCCTACTTTGCTCTATAACATCAGTCCTACATCCATCCGACTTGAATGAATAGGATACTACTTTGATCCAACTTTGTGATAGTCTGACTTGTCCTTTGACCAATCAAAACAATCCTAGAGTGGCATAAATTCCTTTTAGGCCGCGTACACACAACCAAACATGTATGCTGAAACTGGTCCGCGGGCCAGTTTCAGCATACATGTTCGGTCGTGTGTAGGCACGAGCGGGCCGAATTCCAGCAAACATTTGCCCGCCGGGCCTTTTCCCAGCAGACAAATATTTCTGGACGTGTTTTAAAACCGTCCGCTGGAATCCTGCCCGCTCGGACATGTACGGTCGTCAGTACAGACCTACCATACATGTCCGAGCGCCCGCATGCGTGGAAGCCTTTAAATGGCAGGCCCGCCCACGTCGCCGCGTCATCGCCGCGTCATCATCGCGGCGACGACGTGGACACGCCCCGCGTAATGTTTACGCCCGGACTTCTGTACGATGGTTAGTACAACCATCGTACAGAAGCCCTCTGGCAGGCATGTACGGTGAAAACGGTCCGACGGACCGGTTTCACCGTACATGTTTGCTCGTTAGTACCCGGCCTAACTGTTTCACCATGTCGAATGTCAAAAGTCGGATGTTTAGGACAAAGGATCCTACTTTCATCCGACTTCAATGATATTCAATGGGCTGAAGTAGGACCAAAGTCGGACCGACTTGTGCTGGACCACTTAAGACGGTTCCCATAGGGAAACATTGGCCCAGATTCAGGTAGAATCGCGCAATATTTGCGTGGGCAAAGAGCAAATTTTTTTCTCTGCGCCCACGCAAATATTGCGCTTTGCCCGCGATTCACGGAGCAGTTGCTCCGTAAATTGCGCAGGCAATATGCTAAACAGCCGGGCGCAAGGCTGCCTAATGTAAATGATCCCGCCGGGGGCGGGAATCATTTAAATTAGGCGCGTTCCCGCGCCGAGCGAACAGCGCATGCTCCGTCGGGAAACTTTCCGGACGTGCATTGCGGCAAATGACGTCGCAAGGACGTCATTTGCTTCTAAGTGAACGTGAATGGCGTCCAGCGCCATTCACGGTTCACTTACGTAAACGACGTGAAATTTAAATTTCACGGGTGGGAGGCGCAGCTATACTTTAGCATTGGCTGCGCCTGCTATTAGCAGGAGCAGCCTTATGCTAAAGGCGCCATACGGAAACTCCGTACCTTGCGTACGCAGGGCCCGCGCAAATTTTGTGAATCGGTGGTAGTATGCAATTTGCATACTATACGCCGATCACAAAGGCCGCGCCCCCTAGCGGCCAACGCAAGAATGCAGCCTGGGATGTGAAGGCATAAGGAGGCTTATGTCTGTCACATCCTAGGCTGCAGTCGGTGTAACGAGGTTCCTGAATCAGGAGCACTCGTTACACCGGAGCAAGTAAGCACTTGCGCCGCGCAACTATGGTTGCGCGGGCGCAAGTGCTTCTTGAATCTGGGCCATTGATTTTCACATGTTATGCGACATGTGCTCCCAATGTCGGAACGTTTGTTATTGAGTTGAGCTATTTTAAGGGGACAGCAAATTTACACTGTTATACAAGCTGTACACTCACTACTTTACATTGTAGCAAAGTGTAATTTCCTCAGTGTTGTCACGTGAAAAGATATAATAAAATATTTACAAAAATGTGAGGGGTGTACTCACTTTTGTGAGATACTGTATGTCATGTTTAAATGTTGCCCATAGTTATATCTTGAGCCTTAAAAAATATTCTGTGGAGTTAAATTCGAAGCCGTATATGTTCTCATAAAGGTTTGGGGGTGGTTAGATGCAGCCATGATCACATGTGAAGACTTTTGGCATTGGCTGTAGACAAACAGCACAGCCTTGGACACTGGTTTGAGCTAAGCATGCAACTGTGGAGGTAAGGTCAGGGGAAGGGGGCAAACAAAAAAAGTATTTTTTTTTTTAAAGTATACTCCCTATGTTTTCAAAAAATATCTCCCTTGATTTTCGTGAATAAAGTCATGCAACATACTTGAGGATGCCTGCTCAGGCCTAGTATGTGAGCCATGAGGATGGAGGACGTAGAGGTTGAGTGTCCAATGATGGCAGCCAGCCGCTCCTTATTTTGGCACTTAAAGTTGGGTATTGCTTTGCTTTGCCCAGACAATATCCACAAGGTGCCCTCCAGCTCCTTCTGTATGACCCGACAGGAATCATGAAATTGGAAACCAAGGGTAATGTTGGGGAGGATTCTGGGATCGTCATTTATCTCTTTCACTGTGTATCTTAAGCTCTGTAGTTGTAAAAATATATCCAGGCGAATACTAAAAGGACAAAATTGGTATTTTAATAAAATAAAAAAAATGGCAAAAAAGACAATTTAGGCTGATACCAACTAAGGTTCAGATAATAACATTGAAAAAAAAATAAAAAATAACATCAATAAAAAATAAAAAAATAACAAAATGAAATAACACAGAAGTAACACAGAAAACAAATAAACATTAGTAAGTATTTCCACCAACGGGGACCAAAAGGTTTCCAATCCCAATATCAAAATGAAAGAAAAAACAAATATCCCCCAAGATAAGAGTTAGGGACTTTCAAGGCAACAAAGAATGTAAGCAAAGAATTGTCTAATTGATATTTATTAATAAGGAGTAAAGCCTCGTACACATGGTCCAGAATCTCGTCAGGAAAAAAACATAGTTTTTCCTGACGAGATTCTTGGCAAGAAACTCTTGCCGCCCGATTGTACACACACTCCTTTCAAAAGAACCGCTGTTCTTTCGAAAGGCAAGAACGCAGTGACGTCATTGTGTATGACGAGCATGCGCTCATCACATTCCATGCCGTCGCCGCCATCTTGCTTCACCCTACCTATGCTGTGGAAGTTACCGCGCATGCGTCAAAGTCATTTCGAGCATGCGTGGGTTTCCACGGCGACAGGTAAGTATACAGACGCTCAGGTTTCTCGTCGGGAAACAGTCCGACAAGAATCCCGACGAGAAAATAGAGAGCAGGATCTCTATTTTTCTCATCGAGATTCTGGCCAGATTTCCCGACAAGAAACCTGAAAGCTTCGTACACACGCTCGGTTTACTCGAAAGCTCTGCCAGCAGTTTTCTTGCTGGTTCTTGCCGAGAAAACCGAACGTGTGTACGAGGCTTTACAGATGAAATAGTAATAGTTTAAAAAATGATAAAAAACAAAATCAGCAGAAACCTAAACGCTAAGGGCAAAAAGGAGTAGATTACAGCTGATTAGTAAGGAGTTACTTAACCGCTTAACGCCCGCCGCATGTATATGTACGTCCACAGAATGGCACGTACAGGCAGATGGGCGTACATGTACGTCCCTGCCTTCTTGCGGGTCGGGGGTCCGATCGGGACACCCCCCCCCCGCTACATGCGGCGGGCGTCTTACCTCCGGGAGCGATCCATGATGAGGGGGCGGCTGTTCGTTTTTGTCGGCCCCCTCGTGATCGCTCCCAGCCAATCCGGCAACCCCCCGCCATGTGACTTCCTCTGCCTGTGTAATGTAAACACTGGCAGAGGAAGTGATGTCAGCTCTCCTCTCGGCGGTATTTTCAATCCGACGAGAGGAGAGAAGACATCACAGTAAGTGGCACCAACACTACACTGACACCACACACATAGGCACACTTAACCCCTTCCGATCACCCCCCCAGCCCCCTGTCACAGTGTCACCGATTGCAGTGATCATATATTTACTGATCACTGCATTTAGTGTCAGTGTGACAGTTAGTGTGACAGGCAGTTAGTGTTAGGTCCAGGGTAGCCCCGTACCCCCCCTAATAAAGGTTTAACCCCTTGATCACCACCCTAGTTAACCCTTTCACCCCCTATTGCCAGTGTCACTAGGCGATCGGTTTTCTTATCGCTGTATTAGTGTCACTGTTGCCGCTAGGTAGCTAATTTTTTTTTATATTGCGATTTTTTTTTTACTAAAGACATGTGGCTGAATACATTTTGGCCTAAATTTTTGACTAAAGTTTAGTTAATTCCATTTTTCTTATAACAAAAAGTAAAAAATATTGATTTTTTTTCAAAAATGTCGCTCTATTTTTGTTTATAGCGCAAAAAATAAAAATCGCAGAGGCAATCAAATACCATCAAAATAAAGCTCTATTTGTGGGAAGAAAAGGACGCAAATTTTGTTTGGGAGCCCTGTCGCACGACCACGCAATTGTCTGTTAAAGCGACGCAGTGCCGAATTGTAAAAACGCCTTTGGGCATTTAGCAGCATATTGGTCCGGGGGTTAAGTGGTTAAATAGGGAAACACATATTTATTAATTTATTTGTATTTATTTCACTTGTAAGGTTGCTTTAACTGATACCACATGCAGATACAAAGTCTCCTATTTGATCTATCATTAGACATGTGCACACTGAAATATTTTGTTTCGGAATTTCGTTTTTGTCCGAAAAAGAAATTGATGTAGTTACTCCTGAGTTTCGTTTTTATTTATCTTGTTTCGTTAAAAAATGCATTCATCTGAAAATCCGAATTAATTAAGGTTGACTCTGTCATTGAAGGCTTATGGTGTCTGTCGAATGTTCTAAGAAGATTCGACGAAGCAGCTAAACTATACAACACCACAAACGTACATTTCCGATCAAATGCTCCACCCACAAGCTGTAGTAGAATTCTAATGTTGTATGACTAGTTATAATTATATTTTTTAATTATTATTACTAGTCAACCAACATTAGAATTCTTCTATAGCCTATGGGCGGAGCATTTGACCATAAATATCCGCTCGTAGCGATCGTATGTTTTTAGCTGCTTCGTCGAATCTTCATGTCTCTATAATGTTGAATCTTTTCTCTCTATGTCGAATAATCTTAGACTAATAGAGTTAGGTTAGGCACATTCGACCGCAGGTTCGTTAGACACAGATCACTATTGTCACCGCCATGGTGAATCTTCTATCTATATCCAACTGTTGTCACAACGAAACGAAAATAAAGCATTGAAAACGAATGCACATGTCTATCTATCATTAACACAAATAATGTTGCTATAGTATATGTACCATAGATAACATAGCCATTGTGTTTCAGGGTTGGGCCATCTTCTTCAGAGCTAAGGAGCTTTGTTCAATTTTAGTAAATGTGTTCAAGCAAAGTATTATTTTGCATGAGAGCAACTGTAGTTGCAGCTGTGATATACAGCAAATCCCATCTATCATTTTGACAGCCACAATTTGCAGATGATAGCAGTGAAGTAGCAGTACGTAGGAGATCTTCTGAATCTTCTCTATCCCACCTCTAACCACTTTTGGCAACCTTAAAACCCAGTAAGGAAAATATGGCATCAGCTTTATCCATGTACGGGAAATCCTATCATAAAAGGTAGTTCTTACTTTTGGCAGATGGTTGGTCCTGGTTTCTGATTGAACAACATACTGGGGTATTTCTTGTCGGTATGAATATTTAATACCGCACCAATATTGACATCCCCTTCTTCAAATATCCCTGTCATATCTTGTGTATTGAGGAAGCAACTTTGCTCAGTGGAACAGTAATATGTTGGAGAGAGATTATACAAAATAAAGTGAAAAAGGGCCTTCTGGAAAATGGTCACCAGCCTAAAACACAAGCACATGGTATTGTCAATTGTAGTAATTTTCAATTAATTGTTTGATTCAAACCATCAAATTGAATTTCCTTGTCCAGATTGTTTATTGATTAAACAAAGAATAAATTGCAGAATAAGCATTGTGATGAATTAAATAAGAACCTCTTAGTATAAACAATAAAGAGATAGTAGTACCATCATCTTAAACATCAGTTAGAATAGAGTAAGGACTTGAGGGGCCCCAAAGACCCAAAAGACCAAAAAAGGAGGGGGGCAAGAGGACTATATCGGTACTGTATAGAAGGATAAACTCGAAAAGTAGTAGGGATAAAAGAAATATATACATTTATTAACATGGTATTAAAAAACAAGCATAGTCATAAAAACATCAAAATAACAATACAGGACAATGGACATATTGCGAGACCAACTATACAGATCACCGGGCTAGAGTAGTCCCCGGAGGGAGGATCACAGTGAAAGAGGAGGTCACGCAAAACAGGATCTCAACTAGTTTCGCGACTGGGTCGCTTCGTCAGGAGAATTCTATGGAGAGGACACCAAATCTCTCGGAAGTTGCAGCCAAACGTGGGGAAAAACCTCCCACGGCGACCAAGGGGGACAACTGTGGACCTGTTTAACTGTGTAAAAAATGGAAGCTAATGTAAGGGAGAAGGGGCCCTAGGACCCAGTTGCAACATGGCGATTATGCGACGAGTGGTTACACAGGCCGCACAGTAATGCTGTGTACAATGTAGATTCATAAGTGAAATCTGATACAGTCTCACTTATACAAGGCAACTTGTTGCTGGGTAAAGCAATAGAACATCCTAGGGCCTGGTGTCCAACATTGATTTCACTTCTGAATCTACATGCTGTCCGTTTTCATCCAATCTCTCCATAGGAGACAGCGGCGCTCGACCAGCCCCTCCCCTTTCAGTGAGCAGAGAGGGACCTGTCATCCGCCGGCTCAGTGGAGATCAATGGAGAGATCTCCCGCTGAGCTGGCGGACTACTGCAAGTGGATTCGCCCTGTGTGGAAGGGGCCTAAGGCTGATATTTTTCAACGTTCTGGTGAGTGTGTAGGGTGCATACAGACTGTTATCTAGGATCACCCACCACTTCAGATTGAATTACAACATCATCATTATTTCATTGTGGAGTTGGACACTTATCCAATAATTAGCGTTGTTATAACATTGGACTATTGCAAGTTTTTTTGGATTGCTCCTTGTGTTATTTTTTACTATTTTACCATTATCACTTTTAAACGGCTGCTCTTTGATTCTCTGATTTATTCAGGGGATAAAAGATTTTTTATTGTGTTTATATATTCTTTTCTGCGTTACCTTTAAGGTGACTCAAGAAGGTTAAGACAAGTTGGCAAAGAGCATTGTACTATAGGGGTTGTAAAGGTAAAAAAAAAGGGCCAAATCCTCAGCCAGGCGGCGTAACTTAACTTTCAGCAGTTAAGTTACACTGACTTAAAGTTTCTACCTAAGTGCCTGATCCACAAAGCACTTACGTAAAAATTTCAAGCCGTGTAAGTTAAGTGCCGCCGTCGTAAGGCGTTCCTCCTCTCCGGGGGGCGTTTTCAATTTAAATGAGGCGCGCTCCCGCGCCGGCCGTACTGCGCATGCGTGTGACGTAATTTTCCCGACGTGCATTGCGCGAACGTAATTGACGCCGGGCGGCTTTGTGGATTGCGACGGGACACTAAAGTTGCGACGGGTGAAAAAAAAGACGCGCCGGGAAAACAAATAATTAAAAAAAAAAATGACAGCGTCGCTCAGCATGCATTCCTGAGAGGGAGAACTCCATGCCAATTTTCAAAGAAAAAACCGGGATGGGTTCCCCCCCCAGGAGCATACCAGGCCCTTAGGTCTGTTATGGGTTGTAAGGAGACCCCCCCTCCGCCGACAAATCGACGTAGGGGGTCCCCCTACAATCCATACCAGACCCGTATCCAAAGCACGCTACCCATCATGCTCCGGCAGGTACCCACGTGGTGGGTGCCTACCCACGTGCACCCACCACGTGGGTACCTACCGGAGCATGATGGGACGGTGATGCCTATATAAATGGGATGCAAGGCGCGCTTCCATCATTACAGCGACAACAGGCGACGAGTCAACATCGGAAGAGGGGAGAAGAACAGAAGACCCTGACGTCACAGAAGACCGCGCCGGCTTCCTGTAACTAATTGAGCTAACACACAAAGATAGCAGGCAGCCAGCGCTGAAGAAGAAGGCACCGGACAGCTGCAGAAGAACCGGGGTTCGCCGAGTCAACAGCGGAAGAGGGGAGAAGATGGAAGAAGCCCCCCGGAGTCCGGAGAAGCCCCCCTCCGGAGAGCGGAAGAAGAAACCCCCCCCGGAGAGCGGAGAAGACCCCCGGAGAGTGGAAGAAGACCCCCGGAGAGTGGAAGAAGAAGCCCCCCCTGGTAATTGAGCTAATAACGAAGACAGGGGGGGCATCCGGAGCAGAATAATAAATTATTTTAAAAACCCTTGTGTTGTGTGTTGATTAACTTTTACTTTTTGCCTACAGGTGAATGGATAGGGGTACGATGTACCCCATATCCATTCACTTAGGGTGGGGGGCCGGTATCTGGGGGTCCCCTTATTAAAGGGGACTCCCAGATTCCGATAAGCCCCCGCCCGCAGACCCCGACAACCAACGGCAAGGGTTGTCGGGAAGAGGTCCTGTCCTCATCAACATGGGGACAGGGTGCTCTGGGGTGGGGGGGCCCGCAGTGCGCCCCCCTGCCCCAGAGCACCCAACCCCCCCATGTTGAGGGCATGCGGCCTGGCACGGCTCAGGAGGGGGGGGGACGCTCGCTCGTCCCCACTCCCATTCCTGACCGGCCGGGTAGCGTGCTTTGGATACGGGTCTGGTATGGATTGTAGGGGGACCCCCTACGTCGATTTGTCGGCGGAGGGGGGGTCTCCTTACAACCCATAACAGACCTAAGGGCCTGGTATGCTCCTGGGGGGGAACCCATGCCGGTTTGGAATTTACAAATTGCCGTGGAGTTCTCCCTCGGGAATGCATACCAAATGCCGTCGCTTGAATGGGCCTTTACAAGGTGTGACTAACTTTACACTTTGTAAAAGCAGCCCTAGTTTTACACCAGGCAAACTAACACTTACGGCGAAAAAACTAGGCACAAAAGCTTTGAGGATCGCCCTAAGTGCTAATTTGCATACTAGAAGAGGCATTTCGACTCGAAATGCCCCCAGTGGCGGATGCGGTACTGCATCCTAAGATCCGGCAGTGTAAGTCCCTTACAGATGTCGGATCTTCTGCCTAACTTAGGAAAACTGCTTCTGAGGATCAGTTCCAAAGTTAGAACCAGAGATACGACGGCTTACGCCGGAGTATCTCTTTTGTGGATATGGCCCAAAATCCCTAAATATCTTCCTTTACCTTAGTGCCGTCCTCCTTCACTTACCTCATCCTTCCATTTTGCTTTTAAATGTCCTTATTTCTTCTGAGAAATCCTCACTTCCTGTTCTTCTGTCTGTAACTCCACACAGTAATGGGAGTAGGGTGACCACATTCCCAAATTACCATTCAGGGACACCCTCCCTTCCCAAAAATCAGCTTGTGCTGTAACGAATCACAGCACAGTGATTGGACACAAGAGGTGGGATTTATGATTCCTCCAATCACAAGCAGGGGGGCGGGGACTGTGCTCTTCTAGGCATTCCCGGCCAGGACAAGTACTGTCAGTAAGTAAAGCAGTGATGTGGCTGCCTTTTTTTGTGGGCATCAGATTGGACCGAGGAGGGGGGGGGGTGGCTGTGTCGGTTTCATTCCGGGACACTGTATTGTGCAGGAATGAAGGTGCCCGGGACAGATCTGCAAAATGCGGGACACGTGGTCACCCTAAATGGGAGGCTTTCTCCCTGGTGTAGAGAAAGCCTCTTGAGGGGGAGGGGGCAAGCAGGAGGGTCAGGACGCTCTCTACTTTGCAGATAGAGAAAGGAGCTGTGTGTTAGTGACACTCCTGCTCGCCCCCTCAATAGGGTTTCTCCACACCAGGGAGAAAGCCTCGCATTACGGTGTTGAGTTACAGACAGAAGAACAGGAAGTGAGGATTTCTCAGAAGAAATAAGGACATTTAAAAGCAAAATGGAAGTATGAGGTAAGTGAAGGAGGACTGCACCAAAGTAAAGGAAGCTAATTAGGGAATTTTTTTTTTTACCTTTACAACCCCTTTAAATGCCCCAAAAAATATTATTTACTATTTATGCAGGCTGATTGGATAGCAATAATAATAATAATAATAATAACAAAAACACCAGCAATACTGTATCATAGACCTGACTTCAATAAATCATTGCAAAGTAACATGCAAATACTATCAGTACTACATACCGTACCTCATTGTGATATCTATTGGATGGACATCACAAATGAATCTCTCTCTTAAATATATATATACATATTGAAGTACAGTATTCCCAACTGATATATTATTAGAAGTATACCATAGGGATCAGAGAAACCTCATCTTTAATCACCTTGGTAGTTTATTTCAGATATGCTAATTAATGTCTCTTGATGGAATGGGTTAATTCTAACAAGCCACTGCTGGACAGGTCCGGTGGGCTTTCTGTTCCTAGAGAATTCCTGAATTCTTTCCAATTATCTGCAACAACACGCCTGAATTCAGCCTAAGGATTACGTATCATGCGGATCATTGTCATAGCTGCCTGCAGCACATCTGTGTTGGAAATATATATTAAATATATTGTAGAGTGTATCAAAAATGAGAGATTACTCATAGTCATAAGAAATAATTTATATAGATATATCAATTGTGGAGGGTTAGATACACAAAAATTACCAAAAGTATTGGGACACCTGCCTTTACATGCACATGAACTTTAATGGCATCCCAGTCTTAGGCCGCGTACACACGATCAGTCCATCCGATGAGAACGGTCCAAAGGACCGTTGTCAATGGTTAACCGATAAAGCTGATTAATGGGTACGTACACACCATCAGTTAAAAAAACGATCGTGTCAGAACGCGGTGACGTAAAACACAACGACGTGCTGAAAAAAAACGAAGTTCAATGCTTCCAAGCATGCGTAGACGATGCAGGTTTTTAACCGATGCTTTTGCATACTAACGATCGGTTTTGACCTATCGGTTAGGCTTCCATCGGTTAAATTTGAAAGCAAGTTCTCATTTTTTTGACCGAAGGTTAACTGACCGATGGGGCCCACACACGATCGGTTTGAACCGATGAAAAGGTCCTTCAGTCCGTTTTCATCAGTTTTGACTGATCGTGTGTACGCGCCCTTAGTCTGTAGGGTTATATATTGAGTTGGCCCCGCCCTTTGCAGCTATAACAGCTTCAACTCTTCTGGGAAGGCTGTCCACAAGGTTTAGGAGTGTGTCTATGGGAATGTTTGACCATTCTTCCAGAAGCGCATTTGTGAGGTCAGGCACTCATGTGAACGAGAAGGTCTGGCTTGCAGTCTCCACTCTAATTCATCCCAAAGGTGTTCTATCGGGTTAAGATCAGGACTCTGTGCAAACCAGTCAAGTCACTCCACCCCAAACTCGCTCATCCATCTCTTTATGGGCCTTGCTTTGTGCATTGGTGTACAGTCATTAAAGTGGATGTAAACCCGTAAAAAAATATTTTTTTCCTTGCTGTCACAATGTAGAGTATAAGATTTCCTATCATCTGTGCCCAGTCTTGCCACACAGAGATTTTTTAATTCCCACCCCCACTCCTTTTCTGAAGTCATGTGGTTACTTTTCTGGATTTTGACTGGATGTTAGTGATCATAGCAGAATATAGTGTAAGGAATACACAGGAAAAAATACATGTTGACAAGGGGAGTGTAGAGGTGGGCGGGGAGTCTACTGACATCACAACTCCACCCACCAAGCTCCAGACAACAGATTCACCCACAGAATCTGCAGTTTTTCAGTTCTTATAACAGAGGGGAGACATTTGACAGGTACGGATACATGCAGGAGGCATCTATATCCTTATAGATCAGCACTATGGCAGTAGTTTAGAAAGGATGAGAGTGGCTTTACATCCACTTTAAGGGGCCATCCCTAAACGGTTCCCACAAAGTTGGGAGCATGAAATTGTCCAAAATGTCTTGGTATGCTGATGCCATAAGAGTTCCCTTCACTGGAACTAAGGGGCCCAACCCATTAAAAACAGCCCTACACCATAATCCCCCCTCCACTAAATTATTTGGACCAGTGCACAAAGCAGACATTGGTAAGTGAGGGTGGAGGAACTTGGCTGGCCTGCATAGAGTCCTGACCTCAACCCCATAGACTAAAACTGGGATGCCATTAAAGTAAAGTAAAGAAAAATCTCCCCAATGGGGTACAGATGGTGACAAAAATATCTGATGGGGTAATAACCCTCCCTTGCGCTATCCAAAATGACAAAAAAAGTTTTGCCTTTAATTATACTTTAAGATGAGGGTACAACGAGCTCATGCACATTGCAGCTCTTTTACAGGCATTTGAGCTGTTATTTTAGCTTAAAGAAGCTTGTGCATTTTTGTACTTTTGTGCGCTTTTTTTTATTGAGCTTTTTTGAGCATAAGTGTTTTTTTCACAAACCCTCCTTAACCACTTCCATACAGGGCACTTATACACCTTCCTGCCCAGACCAATTTTCAGCTTTCAGCGCTGTTGCACTTTGAATGACAACTACGCGGTCGTGCTACACTGTACCCAAATTAAATTTTTATCATTTTGTTTCCACAAATAGAGATTTCTTTTGGTGGTATTTGATCACCTCTGGGATTTTTTTTTCTGCCCAAAAAAAAAAAAAAAGACCGAAAATTTAGAAAAATAATATGTTTTTTTTGTTTCAGTTACAAAACATTGTAAATAAGTACGTTTTCTCTTTCACTGATGGGCACTGATGGTACTGCACTGACGGGCACTGATAAGGCGGCACTGATGGGCACCAATGAGGTGGCATTGATGAGCACTGATGATGAGCACTGATATGTGCTGATGGGCACTGATAGGTGGCACTGATATGCGGCACAAATGGGCACGGATAGGTGGCATGGATGAGCACGGATTGGCGGCATGGATGGGCACTGATAAGCAGCATGGATGGGCACTGATAAGCGGCATGGATGGGCACTGATAGGCAGCATGGATGGGCACTGATAGGTGGAACAGATGGGCATGGATGGGCACTGATAGGTGGCACTGATGTACTGTAATGTGTTGTACTAATGGATGCCAATCAGTGCCAAACAATAATGCCTGCCCATTGTGGGCACTGATTGGCATCCATTAGGCATCCGTTATTTTTTTCTGATTGGCATCCCTGGTGGTCTAGGGTGGCATACCTGTGGTGGGCATCCCTGGTGGTCTGGTGGCATCCCTGGTGGTTCAGTGTGGGCATCCTTGGGGGGCTGCGCTGATAATCGATCAGTACAAACCCCCCCTGTCAGAGGAGCAGCCAATCGGCTCTCCTCTACATGCGTCTGACAGACGCGAGTGAGGAAAAGCCAATCATCGGCTATTCCTGTTTACATCGTGATCAGCCGTGATTGGACACGGCTGATCACGTGGTAAAGAGTCTCCGTCAGAGACTCTTTACCTAGATCAGTGTTGCGGGGTGTCAGACTGACACCCCGCAACAACGATCGCCGCGATGCGCGCCCCCGGGAGCGCGCAGCGGCTCAATATCCTAAAGACGTCATATGACGTCCAGTCAGGATATTGAAACCACTTTGCCGCCATCATTTTGCTTTATGGCGGGCGGCAAGTGGTTAAAGTCTACGGGCACAAGTCAGATTGAAGTCACATTGAAGCAGTGCAGGAAATATTTCTAAAGTCGGAGTGACTTCAGTAGTGCTAATTAAGACAGCTCTCATTCCATAACATGGGACTTCTCTTTTATACACAGTTGTGACGTGACGTCACTCGTATTGCAAGACCTTGTTTGTTTATTAAGTTAAAATGTATAAATTATCTTGTATTGTAAAACACTTGCAGACCAAGCTATGTGCAATCCAAGTTTTTACTGTAATATAATATAATATAATATAACCACTTCAAGACTGCAACACATAGATATATAGGGCCAGATTCAGATAGATTAGCAGATCTTTAGATCTGCGTAATCTATCTGATTTACGATCCGCCGGCGCAATTTTGCGAGGCTAGTGCAGTATTCACAAAGCACTTACCTCGAAACTTGCATCGGCGGATCGTAACTCCCCCGGCGGAATTCAAATTCTGCGGCTAGGGGGAGTGTAGTATTTAAATCAGGCGCGTCCCCGCGCCGATTTAAAAGCGCATGCGCCGCCGGCTAAATTTCACAGAGTGCATTGCTCACAATGACGTCAATAGGACGGCGCAAACGACGTTAAAATTTAAAACTCGGCGCGGGAACGATGGCCATACTAAACATAGGATATGCCGCAGTTACCCCTGCTATAGCAGGGGTAACTATCCGCCGGAAAAAGCCGAACGCAAACGACGTGAAAAAAAAGCGACGGGCGGGCGTTCGTTTCTGAATCGGCGGTTTTCCTCATTTGCATATTCGTCGTGTAAAAAACCGAAGCGACACCTAGCGGCCGGCGGGAGATTGCAGCCTAAGATCCGACGGTGTAAGTCACTTACACCTGTCGGATCTAAGGGAGATCTATGCGGAACTGATTCTTATGAATCAGTCGCATAGATCCGACCGTCGGATCTCAGAGATACAACGGCGTATCAGGAGATACGCCGTCGTATCTCTTTGTGAATCTGGCCCATACTTTGCAGCTTACCGGGGTTATGTCTGAAGCTATCAAAGCTGGACCTGGAACACTTTCAGAAGCAGCGGGAGGAAACGTCTCCCCCTCCCGCCACTTGCCGGTGTTTCTGGTGCTTACCGTTTTTACCGGCGCACCCGAGAAACAATCCAACAGTGCGACCGACTGGTCACTGAGGCAATAAAAGACCAGATTATCTTTGATCGCCTCTATGGCCTTGGAGTACTGGAGCAACGTCATGATGTCACTTCCGGTCTAGGGTGGAAGTAAACAATATTTTTTTAAAGCAAAAAAAACTTTTTTATCTTTTGCTTTTTAAAGATAAAGAAGAGATTTTTGACCCCAGATCTCTCCATACAGAGGACCTGTCAACATTATTTCTATTACAAGTGATGTTTACATTCCTTGTGATAGGAATAAAAGTGATAAAAAAGAAAATTAAGTGTAAAGTGTAAAAAAATATATATAAAAATAATCAAATAGATAAGATTTTTTTCTTTAAAGTACCCTCATCTCTCCGTGCTCACGTGCAGAACCACACACATACATATCCAACCGCACCTTCAGCGTTGCTTACAACTCTACTTCCTCCTCTCCTCTTCCATTCTCTGTTGGGGTCCCCCAAGGTTCTGTTCTTGGACCTCTCCTATTTTCTATCTACACCTCCTCCCTGGGTCAGCTGATAGCCTCCCACGGCTTCCAATACCATCTTTACGCTGATGACACTCAAATCTATTTCTCTACCCCTCAACTCACTTCTTCATTCTCCTCACGTATCACTAATTTACTATCAGATATATCAGTTTGGATGTCACACCACTTCCTCAAACTCAACCTATCCAAAACGGAACTTATAATTTTTCCTCCCCCATGTGCCTCTTCCCCTGGTCTCTCTGTCAAAATTAATGGTACAACTATCTGCCCATCCCCACATGTCAAGGTCCTAGGAGTAATCCTGGACTCTGAACTCTCCTTTAAGCCTCACGTTCAATCACTGTCCAAATCTTGCCGCCTCAACCTGCGCAACATCTCCAAAATACGCCCATTTCTAACCAATGACACCACAAAACTCTTAATTCACTCCCTGGTCATCTCTCGCCTCGATTACTGCAACTCCCTCCTCATTGGCTTACCTCTGCATACTCTATCCCCCCTTCAGTCCATCATGAATGCTGCTGCCAGACTAATCCACCTTACCAACCGCTCTGTCTCTGCTACTCCTCTCTGTCAATCCCTCCACTGGCTTCCGCTCATCCAACAAATTAAATTCAAAATACTAACAATTACCTACAAAGCCATCCACAACTCTGCCCCCAGCTACATCACTGACCTAGTTTCTAAATACCAACCTGTACGTTCTCTTCGTTCTTCTCAAGACCTCCTACTCTCTAGCTCTCTCATCACCTGCTCCCATGCTCGTCTCCAGGACTTTTCTAGAGCCTCTCCATGCCTATGGAACTCCTTACCCCAATCTATCCATCTATCTCCTTCTCTATCAGCTTTTAGAGGATCCCTGAAAACACTTCTCTTCAGAGAAGCCTACCCTTCCCACACATAACTGTATTTTCATTTGAGTCCATCTGATCATCCCCCACAGCTAACTACCCTTTGTTCCAATTGACCCTCCCTTCTAGATTGTAAGCTCCAACGAGCAGGGCCCTCTGATCCCTCCTGTATTGATTGTATTGTGACTGTACTGTCTTCCCTGATGTAAAGCGCTGCGCAAACTGTTGGCTCTATATAAATCCTGTATAATAATAATAATAATAAATACATAAGTCGCACATGCATATGTAAACAGTGTTTGCACCACACATGTGAGGTATCGACGCGAAAGTTAGAGTGACAGCAATAATGCTAGTGCTTGTCCTCCTCTGTAACTCTATACAGGTAACCTGTAAAAATGTTTACAGCGTTGCATATTTTAATTTTTAAGTACCTTACTTTGACGCCATTCCACAAGTAGATATTTAAAGCATGACCTTTTAGGTATTTACTTACTCAACGTAACATCGTGTTTCATATTTTACAAAATAATTGGGGTATATATTGTATTTTTAATTTATTAAAGTGTCTTTTTTTCCCCACAAATTGCATTTAAAAAAACACTGCACACATACAGTGTGACATAAAAATGATAGATAGATAGATAGATAGATAGATAGATAGATAGATAGATAGATAGATAGATAGATAGATAGATAGATAGATAGATAGATAGATAGATAGATAGATAGATAGATAGAAAGATAGATAGAAGTTTGTTTGTTTGAAAGCTTTGCAAATTTATAAAAAAAAAAAAAAAATGAAAAAAATCACATTTACTTAAGTATTCACGGCCTTTGCTCAAAACTTTTTTGAAGCACCTTTGGCACCAATTGCAGCCTCAAGTCTTTTTGAGGATGATTCTACAAGCTTGCCACACCTATTTGTGAGCATTTTCTCCAATTCTTCTTTGCAGGACCTCAAGCGACATCAGCCATTTTCAGATCTCTCAAGAGATGTTTAATTGGGTTCAAGTCTGAGCTCTGGCTGGGCCACTCAAGGATATTCACAGAGTTGTCCCATAGTCACTCCTTTGTTATCTTGGCTGTGTGCTTAGGTTCATTGTCCTGTTGAAAGATGAACCTTTGCCCCAGTCTAAGGTACAGAGCACTCTGGAGTAGGTTTGTATCAAGGATGTCTCTGTACATTGCTCCATTCATCTTTCCCTCGATCCTGACTAGTCTCCCAGTTCCTGCCGCTGAAAAACATCCCCACAGCATGATGCTGCCACCACCATGCTTCACTGTAGGAATGGTATTGGCCAGGTGATGAGCGGTACGTGGTTTCCTCTAGACATGACGGTTGCCATTCAGGCCAACGAGTTCAATCTTTCATCAGACCAGAGAATTTTGTTTCAGTACTTCAGGTGCCTTTTGTCAAATGCCAGGTGGTCTGTAATGTGCCCTTTACTGAGGAGTTGCTTTTGTCTGGCCACTCTGTCATACAGGTCTAAATGGTGGAGTGCTGCAGAGATGGTTGTTCTTCTGGAAGGTTCTCCTCTCTCCACAGAGAAATGCTGGAGCTCTGTCAGAGTGACCATTGGGTTATTGGTCACCTCCCTGACTAAGGCCCTTCTCCCCCAATCACTCAGTTTGGCCAGGCAGCCTGCTCCAGGAAGAGTCCTGGTGGTTCCAAACTTCTTCCATTTACAGATGATGGAGGCCACTGTGCTCATTGGGACCTTCAATGCTGCAGAATTTTTTCTGTACCCTTCTCCAGATCTGTGCCTCCATACAATCCTGTCTCGGTCTACAGACAATTCCTTGGACTTTATGGCTTAGTTTGTGCTCTGACATGCACTGCTAACTGTGGGACCTTCTATAGACATGTGTGTGCCTTTCCAAATCATGTCCAATTATCTGAACTTACCACAGGAGGACTCCAATCAAGTTGTAGAAACATCTCAAGGATGATCAGTGGAAACAGGATACACCTGAGCTCAAATTTGAGTGTCATGGCAAAGGCTGGGAATACTTGTGTACATGTTTTTTTTCTTTTTTTTTATAAAATTGCAAAGATTTCAGACTCACTTCTTTCTAATTTTCATTATGGAGTATTGATTGTAGACTTTTGAGGGAAATTATTA
The DNA here is from genome assembly GCF_905171775.1 of Rana temporaria. Taxonomy (NCBI): domain Eukaryota; kingdom Metazoa; phylum Chordata; class Amphibia; order Anura; family Ranidae; genus Rana; species Rana temporaria. The sequence goes on along the minus strand of NC_053491.1, from coordinate 463,664,971 downwards.
ATTTAATCCATTTTGGAATAAGGCTGTAACCGAAAAAATGTGAATAGCTGGGAATACTTCTCGGATGCACTGTAGGCAGATAGATAGACAGACAGACAGACAGACAGACAGATAAATAGATAGATAGATAGATAGATAGATAGATAGATAGATAGATAGATAGATAGATAGATAGATAGAATCAAGTACAAACCATGTTGCTGATTTTTTATTTATTTATCCGACAATAAATTAATTTTAACACTGATATTTTGTGAATTTTTGAAACATATGAAGCTGGCCAGCACATTGCTATAGACTGCAGCAAAAGGATATAAGGCAAATTTCTTTGTTCTTGGATCGGGGCTGCATTGAGCAATGCAGCCAAATGCTGTTGGTATAATTATATAAATATTTAGACCCTTGCTGCATTCCATATTTATTGAAAATTCTTCAGCTGAATGGGCAATTGTAATGTATGTGTACATCTTATCCAAGATATACATTGTAGCGGAATGACCCATGACACCCAGAGACTTTTGAAGGATGGGGGGTACTCCTGTGCCAGCGTCACTAATGAATCTTGGGTCTAAGTTCACCCTATATCCCTTTTGGGCATAGGGTGACTGAGAAATGTTAATTATAAATTACATGAGATGTGACTGATAACTGATAATTCATATTGCAGGATATCTTGAGATATTCAAGTGGTTATTCTGACCCACACCAGGTCAGTGGAGTGTCTCCTTCAATGTGAGGACACATGCTTTTGAGGTGTTAATTGGGTCTGCTCCAAGACCTTTCATTATGTATGCTAATAACACTGTTTGTGTGAAGATGCTATTGATGATAGATATGTGTTGTGAGTTAGCAGTCTAAGGGTCAGATGTCTCCTTTCAGGGGTAGGGAATTAGCATGATACATATTAAGTTTAGTAAAGGAATGTGACTTCTCAGCTGTAGTAATTAGGTCATCTTAAATCGGTGCCAAAACGTCTGACATAGAAATGTGTATTATGCAGGTGAATCACTTAGTATCGGAGTCCGGACATCTGGGGAATAATTAACTTCTCTGAATGTCATTCTCTAAAAGAATGTGATTGAAGCCCCCCCATTGTGTGATGTGTGGGTGGAGAGTTCATTTGTTCCTTTGATTACTGTAAACATGCCTGTACTGTATATAAGAGAGCTAAGATACCATTAAAGTCATTCATACATTTTGAAACCAGTACCAGAGCTGTGTGAGTCTCGGTTATTCTGGGAAATGGAATGGATCGTGCCTGTCGGATTGTGGAGTGTCGGAAGCTGTCTTGGGTTGATGGAATGGGAATATTGTAAACGGTGGTGACCATTACATACATTTTAATCTGTTGTTCATGTCAAACAATCTGCATACCCATCTGGCACTCACAGTGATAAAAAAAACAGTAATATGGTATAAAAAAAGAGAATTTTAAAAAGGATTGCACAGCAATGCATTCGCCAACAGCCAATAGAAATAATTTGGCATTCATATTATTTGATTGTTGTTACTTTTTTCCTAAGAGATGTTTTCGTGAGTTCATGCTTGGACGGAACAAAATGATGTAACATTTTGGGACAAACATAAAGCAGAGCGTGGCCCAACTGGAGGACAGGATGGCAAAGATCTCCATGGCTACAGTATATTTGCCACTGGTGCTGAGCGATGCCGGGATATAAGAGATCCAGACACTGAGGAAGGCAAGCATGCTGAAGGTTATATATTTGGCCTCATTGAAGCTTGCTGGGAGTTGTCTAGCCAAGAAGGCAACCACAAAGCTGGCCAGAGCAAGTAGACTTAGATACCCAATAGTACACCAAAAGGCAGTGAGCGATCCTTCATTACATTCAGCAATGAGAACTTCAGCTTTGGTATTTAGATTATAAACTGGGAATGGAGGTGACAGAGATAGCCAAACAACACTTATTACTAACTGAAAGAAGGTTCCTAAGCCAATCACCATGTAGGAAAATGCAGGGGTGGCCCACTTCTTTATATCACTGTTAGGCTTTGTGGCCTTAAAGGCAGTCATGACCATGAGAGTTTTGGCCAGGATACACGACACACAAAAAGCAAAAACCAATCCAAAGGTCACTTGGCGTAGGAGACATTTTTCCCAGGTGGGATAATCAATAAAGGCCAGTGAAGAAAGAAAGCAGAGTGACATGGAGATCAGGAGAAGGCAACTAACAGTGTAATTGTTGGCTCGGACTATGGGAGTCGTTTTGTGATGAACCAATATTCCAAGAATAGCTACAGGGATCACGGAGGAGGTAATGCCTGTGGACAATAAAATGACTCCCAAAGTCTCATCATAAGAGAGGTACTCAGTGTTCTTCGGTATACATCTGTCTTTCTGTTGATTTGGCCACTGATCCCACGGACACTTGAAACACCCAACAAAATCTGAAAGAGATAGCAAATATAAGTTTTGGAATACAATGTCCCATTTGTGTGGATGGAGGAATCAATGGCCAGCTTTAGGTCAGAATTTTTAGTGTGAATATGTGGCCAACCCCCTCTAGTACCTCACATGTTATATACGGTATGTAAGCTACTTGGATTGAGCAGACTGGGTCGCTCTCCCCAAACTGTGTCAGATCACCCCATATGTATACCTCCTATACTACAAGCAAGTATGGAATTTTGCAAAGGAGAACAAGGACTGGCCAGAAAGGGTTCACTTTAAGGCATGGGTGCTCAACCTGTGGCTCTCCAGCTGTTGCAGAACTACAAGTCCCATGAGGCATTGCAAGGCTGACAGGTACAAGCATGACTCCCAAAAGCAGAGGCATGATGGGACTTGTAGTTTTGCAACAGCTGGAGAGCCACAGGTTGAGCACCCATGCTTTAAGGCATTTGGCCAACTTAAAAATGTATTTGCAAAATATGCAAACTAAGAATCCCTAATTTCATGCAAAAACTTGCTTACAGTATGCAAAAGTATATACATATACAGTATATATATATATATATATATATATATATATATATATATATATATATATATATATATATATATATATATATATTGGGTTGGCCCACCCTTTGCAGCTATAACAGCTTCAACTCTTCTGGGAAGGCTGTCCACAAGGTTTAGAAGTGTGTCTATGGCAATGTTTAACCATTCTTCCAGAAGCACATTTATACAGGCCGGTTAAGTTCCTCCACCCCAAACTCGCTCATCCATGTCTTTATGGACTGGTGTGCAGTCATGTTGGAACAGGAAGGGGCCATCCCCAAACTGTTCCCACAAGGTTGGGAGCATGAAATTGTCCAAAATGTCTTGTTATGCTGACTCATCACTGGAACTAAGGGGCCAAGCCCAACCCCTGAATAAACAACCCCACACCATAATCCCCCATCCACCAAATGATTTGAAGGGGTGGCTCAATACTTTTGCCAATTTAGTGTGGATGAGCGAGTTTGGGGTGCAGGAACTTGATTGTCCTGTACAAAGTCCTGACCTCAACCCAATAGAACACCTTTGGGATGGATTAGAGCGGAGACTGAGAACCAGACCTTCTCATTCACATCAGTGTCTGACCTCACAAATGCGCTTCTGGAAGAATGGTCAAACATTCCCATAGACACGCTCCTAAACCTTGTGGACAGAAGAGTTGAAGCTGTTATAGCTGCAATGGGGGGGCCAACTCAATATTGAACCCTACGGACTAAGACTGGGATGCCATTAAAGTTCATGTGCATGTAAAGGCAGGCGGGTGTCCCAATACTTTTGGTAATATAGTGTATATACTGTACCTATATATATATATATATATATATATATATATATATATATATATATATATATATATAGATAGATAGATATACATCTCTATATATAAGCAGAGGGGTCATTCGGAATTTTAAGAATCGTATATTTACCCCCATAAGTACACCATCCAAATAAAACTCAAACTCACTTTTCAACTAAATAACAAAAATGTAATATACTATATATTGCAGCTAACCACTCTTTAGATTTGGAGAGTGCCTTTGTCTTCTTTTAGCTACTTTTTTCCCCTTTGTTTTTAGTAGGAGATCCTACCAGTAACACATTTTCTGTTCCAAGGTGTTTTTTTTTTATTCTGCACTAATGCCCTGTACACACGATCGGTTCATCTGATGAAAACGGTCTGATGGACTGTTTTCATTGGACGAATTGATCGTGTGTGGGCCCCATCGTTTTTTTTCCCCATCGGTGAAAAAAAATAGAACCTGTTTTAAAATTTTCTGATGGTTAGAAAACCGATAGGGGAAATCCATCGGTCAAAAATCCACGCATGCTCAGAATCAAGTCGATGCATACTCGGAAGCATTGAACTTAATTTTTCTCTGCACGTCGTTGTGTTTTACATCACCGCGTTCTGACACGATCGGATTTTTAACTGATGGTGTGTAGGCACGACTGATGAAAGTCAGCTTCATCAGATATCTGATGAAAAAATCCATCGGTCCGTTTTCATCGGATGAACCGATCGTGTGTACGTGGCATTACTGTCTTTTAAATTGCCCCAGCCCCTGTTCAAATCCAATCTGGGGACAAAACCGGGGACAGACTTGGTCTGGGGACAGTGTTCTCAATTCAGGTACTGTCCCCGGAAACCGGGGATGTCTGGTCACCCGAATCTATGGAGGAGCAGTGTTGTCACCCACCAACAGGAGGTGTTTTTTTAGGAATACAGAATACCTATCCCTCTCAGCAGGGCCAAAGTACATAGGACATTATCAGATGCTAAGATTTCTGTCAGGGGATCACCTCCTGGCTGATTTAATATACTTGAATAGGGATGAGCCCGATGTTCAAGTTGAACGTATTTTCGTCTCGAACATCGGGTGTTTGCCGAATAGCGAACAATTTGGGGTGTTCGCGGGAAATTCGAAAGCCACGGAACACCCTTTAAAAGTCTATGGGAGAAATCAAAAGTGCTAATTTTAAAGGTTATTATGCAAGTTATTGTCATAAAAAAGTGTTTGGGGACCCAGGTCCTGTCCCAGGGGACATGTATCAATGCCAAAAAAGTTTTAAAAACTGCAGTTTTTTCAGGAGAAGTGATTTTAATAATGCTTAAAGTGAAACAATAAAATACAATTCCATTTAAATTACTTTTTTTCCATTAGAAATTTCATTTTGTGCAGGGACTGTTCTAAACACGGGAACAATGCACCACTTTATAGGCATACTATAGACACCCCCAAGGAACTAAATTTTAAAGGAATATTTCACTTTTATTGTTTCACTTTAAGCATTATTAAAATCACTGCTCCCGAAAAAATGTTGGTTTTAAAAAAAAAAAAATTGCACTGATACATGTCTCCTGGGGCAGGACCCAGGTCCCCAAACACTTTTCATGACAATAACTTGCATATAAGCCTTTAAAATTAGCACTTTTGATTTTTCGTGTCCCATAGACTTTAACGGTGTTCGCGTGTTTGAACACATTTTTTGCCTGTGCGCATGTTCTGCTGCGAACCGAACTGGGGGGTGTTCGGCTCATCCCTATACTTGAATACAATATTTCTTGTTTACTTAATAATATATATTAAAAAAAAAAACATTTTTAGATTGTATGCTGTTATGAGCAGGGACCTCCTAATCCTCCTGTATTGAATTGTATTGTAACTGTATTATCTCTCTTTATTTTGTAAAGCACTGCACATACTGTTGGTGCCATATAAATCCTGTATATAATGAATATTAAGTGTGCATGTATTAAATAAAATGTATTAGTTAATTAATTAACTACAGTATGCTCACCACTTTGATTGGTGATCTCTCCCAGTGGGCAGGGAATGCACTGGAAGCAACAATGGGGTTTTCCCATGACTGCCGCTTTTCTGAAGCCTGGCGGACAACTCTCACTACAGACAGATGTGGGAATCTATGAAACAATAAATCAAATAAATAAAATCAAATCTACTCTACTTCTTTTTTTAATGAGTATTTGCTATTGTTCTCATGATTAGTACAAAACCATAGGGATCGATTTTTAAATGTATTCACACAACTTACACCCTGGATTCACCTATTTTTTTTTTTTTACCAAGCCTCCCTCTAAGAGGGGGCCCTACTCTTGTAGCAGCCTCCCATTTTAACTATTTACTGTATATACCCGAGTATAAGCCGAGTTTTTCAGCAAATATTTTTATGCTGAAAAAGCCTCCCTCTGCTTATACTCAAGTCTCTCCCATCTGCATACCTGATCTCCCGCTTTTTCACGCAGTCAGTTGGCGGCCATCCAGTGTAACAAACCTCTGCCTCCTCCTCGTCCGTGATAAGCGGAACACTGAACACAGACTCACTGCTGGGAAACTGAGTGTTCCGCCTATCATGGATGAGGACGAGGAAGAGGCGGGGCTTTGTTACACTGGACGGCCGCCAACTGACTATGTGAAACAGCGGGAGATCAGGTATGCAGATCGGCACAGTGAGGCATGCAATGGGCACAGTGAGGCATGCAATGGGCACATTTTGTATCACGATCGTGTGTATGCAAGGCAGGCTTGAGATGAATCACGTCGAGAAAAACGTCCATGACATGAAAAACGGTCGTGTGTACGCGGCATTAGTTCCAACTATGGTTGAACTGAACCCAGCTCAACCTTACTTGTAATTCAGCCTCTTCCACCATTTAAAGTGGACCTGAATTTAAAAAGTGAGGACCTACTGTTATCTACTATAATATATAAAACATCTAGAATTGTTAATTATGCCTTAACAGTACCCTGAAAAATGTATCCCTTGCCCTAAAATCTTCCCAAAAAATAACATTGAAGTTTCTGTGCCTAGGCACATCTGTTCTGTAGCTTTATATCTGTGTGTCAGTAGGGTATGGGCATGTACAGTCATACATTGGTGCCTCTGGCTGCTAGTGTCAAAAGATCTGAAGTGATTTGCTAATAGCACTACTGTGCTGTTCACTGTTCTCCTTGCTGGAGAGGAAGCTGTACCTGAGAACCAGCAGTGAAAGGATCTCCCTGCTAAATCTATTCTGTGGATCTGTGCCTTCTCCACCTCTCCTGTTTCTTGATCTTGACCCCACCAGTCATCAGATCATCAGGAGACTCCTTGACAAAGTGCTGACTACAGGTGACCATATCAATGTCAAGGCTGGATATGCTTGTAGGTTGGCTATGCATTGACCAACCTGGAGCAGATGTTATGACACATACATATCACTGAGGTTTATTAGCTGTGCTTATCATTTTTATTGGAAATGCAGCACTTTTTCTGTTGAACATTTTTCCAGTATGTCTATTAGCTGTTTGATCATTTATGAATGTGGTGGAAAACGGTTGGTGTACAAGCTACCAAGAATGGCATACATAAAATGCCATATTTTTTATTTAATTTTTAAAAAAAGGGAACTTCATCTAAATTTTTTTTCAGTTTTTGAAAAAAGCGAAAAAAGGTTAGAACCTCCAGCTGTTTCCCCAATGGGGAGATTTTAACGTAATCAGTACAGTCAGGGCTGCTGTTAGAAATCACGGGGCCCCATACAGCCTACCTGACAGGGGCCTCTTAGCTGAAAGTGACTGAGGACATAGATTTATCAGACATCAGCTGCACAGATGAATGAATACAAGGTGCTCTGAGGCTTCCTGCTCATTCACAAACCAAAACATAGTAAACACAGTTTACTGTGATTCAGTGATGAATGGACACATGTGTGATTGGTACTGGTAGCTCACTGTGTTCATTCTGGAAAGGAAGGGGCCAGTAAATTACATATCTACCAGCCAATTCCCCCGCTCTCTATATTAAAACATCCTCCTGTGTGCCTGTAGCATCTGCCGGTGGGAGAGGGGAGGGGGGAAGCGGCACACGGTGGGGCCCAGACAGAAGATGGAAGGGGCACATGTGCTAGGACCAATCCCCCTGCAGTGCAACCAGAGGGATTAAGAAGAGGAGAAGCTGGCAGCGCTACAGGGGGATACAGAAGAGGATTGGTGACTGCATTAAGACAGTACTGCTGGCCCTCCTGCTCAAGTGACTGAGCCCCCCTTTTGAAATGATGGGGCCGGGCCCAGTACAGGAGGGCTGGCTGTACTGCCTTATCAGTGGCCCGGAGTACAGTATGTCAGTTACACCGAAATCTTCCTAATGGGAGTAAAAAACATACAGAGGGTGCTAGAATCATAACCACATACATCTAAGGCCTCGTACACACGATGGGACATGTCCGATGAAAACGGTCCGCAGACCGTTTTCATCGGACATGTCCGCTGGCGGATTTTGGTCTGATGGCTGTACACACCATCAGACCAAATTTCCCGCAGACAGCGAACGCGGTGACGTGGCCGCGCCGTCGCCGCGGCGACGTGCGCGACCCTGGAAGGTCAATGCTTCCACGCATGCATCGAATCACTTCGACGCATGCGAGGGCTTTTTCGGCCGAGCGGACATGTCCGGTGAGTCGTACAGACGACCGAACATGTCCGACGGACAGGCTTCCAGCGCACATGTTTCTTAGCATGCGAAGAAACATTTGCCTGCTGGAAACCTGTCCGATCCGCCAGAAAATTGTCCTGTCGGCCGTACAGATGACCGAACATGTCCGCGGAAACTGGTCCGCCGGACCAGTTTCAGCGGACATGTTCAGTCGTGTGTACGAGGCCTTAAACTTCTGACATTCTCATACCTTTTGACTATCTCTTGTCCATTTCAAAGTGCTTGTATTAATTCTTAGTGCTGTTGTGCCATATTGTCCAACCAAAATGTGGTTTATTAACCCTGCAGACGTCAACTGCCAGTTAACAATATCATACATGGGTGAAGGGTCTCCATTGTCATTAAAAAACATTTCTTGCCCGCTGCTTAATTTTATACGAACGTTCTTCATATAATGTAGGATCTGTGAAAATACAGTAAATTCCAAAGAAAAATGATCATGGATTATGATTCATCAAAGATAACATGCATTACAAAAGACAGACAATTCACATTAGAGAGGGTTTTGAACCCATGGATCAAAAATGTAACACGTTGTTAATGGTGAGAGGGGCCCTCTCCCTCTGGGGTTGATTTACTAAAGGCAAAGAGGCTGTTTACTTCACAAAGGAAGTTGAACTTTGCAAGGGAATTTTCCCCAGGGCTTGGTGAATGTGGTGAAATTTAGACATGTGCAATTCGTTTAGTTCCAAATTCATTTTTTAATACATTTTGACAAGTTGGTATATTCCGAAATTTCAGAATTTCCTTATTTTTTAATTTCAGAATTTTTGAATATTGGGATTTCCGAAATGTTGATTTTCGGAAATTTTCGGAAATTAGAAACTTTCGGAAACTAAAAAATTGGGAAATGTTTTGAAACGAGAGACTGTACACTCGGGCGGCAAGAGACTCTTGCCAAGAATCTTGTCAGGGAAAACAACGTTTTTTTTTACTGAAAATTACTTACTTCAGCTATTTTACCTATAATTTAATAGTTTATAATAATAATAATATAAAAAAACTATAATAATAGTTAATAATGTAATTATAATTGAAAATACGAAAAACAAAATTATTCGAATGTAATTGATTTGTTAAACTCGTAGGTTGAATCGTTTTTCGTTCTATTAGACTTTCGTTCTTTCGGATTTTCATTCTTTTTTGATTTTTGCTATTGTTCATTCAATTGTATCTAACTCTATACTAGTCTAATAGAGGCTATAGTCCTCCTTTTCGATCATTCAATTGCTTCCAAATGAACGAATATGCCAAACGTCTGCTGAAAACAAATTTGTAACTAAACAAATTGCACATGTCTAATTCACATTATTCACTAAGCTCTGGGGTAAATTTCCTCGCAAAGTGAACAGTCTATTTGCTTTTAGTAAATCAACCCCTCCGTCTCTGTTCTCTACCTTTCTTTTGTTTTCTTAAATCTCCTCCTTAGCTCTTAAATCCTACTATTAATGATTTTCTTCTTCATAGTCTCATAAATTATACTTATGAGCCAAGAACAAGACATTGGGCCCACCCAATGACCTATCCTGAAGTGATATATCACACTTAACAGTGGTGGCTGGTGGGTTTTTGTTTGGGGGGCAGCAAACAACCAAAACCCCCCCACCGCTGTCTGCCGGTTGCTCCACCTGCACTTACCCCATCTAACCATCTGAGGAGCAGCGGCGGAGCCTGGGCATCCATGTATCGACTCTTCTCCTCCTCGCTTCCGCCGTCTCCTCCCCTCCTCATAGGCGTCCAATAGGAGCGCCTGTCCTTTCAGCCAATCTGGTGTGCTATCAGTGATGAGGAGACCTTGATGTTGGATGGAAGTCTCCATACTCTGACTTGAACCCGCAGTGATCAGTACTATCGGACCCTCAGCGGTTTTTCCAGGTATCAGGATGAGGAGTTTTGAGGAGCTCAACTGTGATATCCCGGTTTACCACGCAAACTCTGCAGAGTTTATCTGCAAAGCCATTACGATCTTGTCATCTGAGGTCCAACCCATCTGGTAAGGGTCCCCCCTTTTTCATCTGTGTGTGGCACTTGAGGAAGTATCCATAGTGGTGGTGGTGGACAGATGCCCATTCCTTGTAGTCTGCACCCTCACTTTCCTTTCGACACAGTGGCATCTGTATGTTCATCTGTGGACTTCTCACGTTTATTTGGACATTTGATGCTCAATTGATATGTGAACATGTGATATGATCATATATGTTTGTGAGATATTATTTAGATCTTCATGGTTTTTCCTGTATTTCAGTATTATATATTTTCACTATTTTGCACATTTACAAACGGCGAATTTTATTATCACTAGCATCTTTTTGTATTTCAATAACTGTTTTCCATTTTTTGTTCTATTCACTTAGTTAGTCTAATTAGCACAACTATACCAATTTTTCTACTATTTTCACATGGTTATCACATGTTTCTTGTGTTGCAGCTTTTCTTTCAATTCACGTTTATCAATTTTTAACCATTAGCGCAGAATTTACCCCTTTTGCTTACTTTCAGCCAATCTCCCCGCTACCCGATTGGCCGCTCTAATTCATGCGACCAGTGACCTGAAAGGGGCAGGACGCATGAATAAGGGGCTGCCGCAGCGACAATAGATAGATTCATGCAATGCATGAATCTATCCATTGCATATTGGGGGGGGGGGGTGGCGAAGAGAGAGGGGGCGGTGCCCGGGCGCCCCTAATGGACTTATAATTTGTCTAATCTTGACCCATTACATTTTGCCAAAGGCCATATATTTACAAAGAAATTGCAGTTGGGTTTAAAATACAATTTTTTTTATTAAACCTTTTATATATTTTTGTCCTGTGCCATATCATCATTGTCATCATTATCCATCATTATCATTATTACTGTGCTTTATACCTGCCATGGTTTAAAATTCCAGATATCTGAGCAGCTTCTGTTAACAAAAGGACCATTTCCCGGCCTACAAACACTTAGTTCATGCAAAGCCTTGGCTACCACATAAACAGCACTGTGAAGGTTGTAAACAATTCTTAAGCTAGATATCCGTTTTAAATAAATCTGAAAATTTTCCACTTTATCTTCCTCTGTGCAGTTTCTTGAGGGTCTTTCATGAGGGAATAAAATATTTTCAAAGTTAAGAAAGGTACAACCAACACTTTCTTCCCAAAACATCCAATTCCAAGGCCATTCTGGAAGTTCTGGGGGATTGACCTGATCAAGGTGTTGTTTCAGTCCAGGGATATTTCCACTGTAGAAAGCAAAACCAATGGTTCCAGCAAGAAGCTTGGAATATTTTTCTGATGTTAACAATGATGATGTTGACCATGCTTCGCTGGCCACCCATATTTTATCTGTTATGTTTTCTTTTAAAAGTTCATCCAGTAGTGTAAAGAAATTGACATCGGTGGAGAAAACAACTATAGCTTGGGCAGTTGATTCTTTAATGACCTGAACTATTTGAAGAATGTTGTGATTGGGTTGATTAAGCTGAATATACACTGTAAACTCAACGCAGGCTCCAGATTTGAGAATTTCATGTTTAATGACCTGAATGCCTTGTTGTCCATAGTCGTTAGCCACAGCCACCAAACCAACCCATGTCCATCCAAAATTTAACACCAACTTGGCCAGACCTTTAGATTGAAATGCATCACTTGGCACAGTCCTAAAGAAGGATGCAAACTGTGTTCTGTCACTCAGGAGGGAACTTGTTGAGAAGTGGCTTATCTGTGGAACAGAATTATCAAGTGAGAAAAGTACCATATTTATCGGCGTATAACACGCGCCGGTGTATAACAAGCATCCCAATTTAAGAGGGAAGTTTCAGGATTTGATTTTTTTCAAATAAACCACTTTGAAGCAAAATAATGGTCAGTGCCAATCAATGCAGCCTGATTAGTGCCCATCTGCAGCCTCAATGCACCCTTTGTGCCCATCTGCAGCCTGATCTGTGCCCATCCAATGCAGCCTGATGCCCATCTGCAGCCTCAATGCACCCTCTGTGCCCATCTGCAGCCTGATCTGCGCCCATCCAATGCAGCTTGGTGCCCATCTGCAGCCTTAATGCAGCCTCTGTGCCCATCTGCAGCCTGATCTGCACCTATTAAATGCAGCCTGATGCCTATCTGCAGCCTCACAATCTCACATGCAGTGCAGGAAATCAGGAGGGGGGGCGAGCGCCGCCAGAATCACAGAGCCATCATCTTCTGTTTACAGTACTCGGCTCTCATTCGGCAGTCACATACACAGTCCCGTCTCTGCCATCACCATTGGACCAGCTCATGTGATTGACAGAACACTGGTCCAATGGCGGTGGCAGAGGCGGGACGTGTGTGTGACGTTAGAGACCAGTAAACAGGACATGACGGCTCGTGATTCTGGCGGAGCTCGTCCCCCTCCTTCTCCTCCGAGGTACGATATTGGCGTATAACACGCACCCATGATTTTATGCCTATTTTCAGGGGGGAAAAGTGTGTGTTATACGCCGATAAATATGGTATGTATTGTTTTAAACACCAGCGCATAAGCATGCTAAATCATGCAGTACCTTGCTATGCAGTTGTATCCTAAAACAGCTAATTCTACAGCTTTGTGATTTTGCTTATATAAAGTAGATGAGTGAAATAGGTGCAATCTTCAAACTATACACCTCAGACTGTATCTTAAAGTCCATTTCCAGGCAAAATTTTTTTTTTTTACTTTTTTACTCATGCAGTTGGGTTGTGTCAGCACTGCATGGGTCAACTGCTCGTTTTTTCTAGGAGTGAGCACAAAGTTTGTACTCACCTGATTCTCTGGAAAACCAAGCTCCCCCATGGTCCAGAGGTGGATTGCTACTGTCTATGGAGCAAGCTCTGGGTATGCTGACATCAGGAACAGTCCATTTTAAAGACCACTGAAACGTTTGGGTGCTGGACCGTTCTTGTGCGCAGAGGATAGGCAGATTAGGTAGGAACAAGACATGGAAGCAGGACCAATGGCAGACACAAACACAGGACATTTAAGCGTATGTATGTCCTTATAATAAACTTCTCTTATTTGCCCCCTTCTGGTCTATTTAATGTTTCATTAGAACTATTTTGTCATATCTGTTTGATAAGTGCAAACAACCCATTGATCTTGACAGAAAATCTGAGCATTAATGTGTCCCCTACACACTTCCATGTTGTAGCAAAAAATCCTTCCTAATTCCTTATCTTTGCATTACAGAATGATTAGCCTTTATGTTGTAGAGATCGGAGAGTGTAAGGCCTTGTACACACGACCGTTTTCCTCGACAAAATCCATTAAGAAACTTGGCGCAGAGCTTTTTTGCAGAGGAAAACGGTTGTATGTATGTTTTTCATCGAGAAAACTGTTGTGGAACTCGATGAGAAAAAAAAGAGAACAAGTTCTCTTTCTCCTCGTCGGGAGTCTCAATTTCCTCGTCGTGTTCCTCGTCGGGCTGGTTTACAAGGAGAAACACGTTTGTGTGTATGCTTAGAAACCCACACATGCTCAGAATAAAGTATGAGACGGGAGCGCACCTTTCGGTAAAAGTAGCGTTCGTAATGGAGATAGCACATTCGTCACGCTGTAACAGACTGAAAAGCGTGAATCGTCTCTTACCAAACTTTTACTTAACACGCAGTAACATGAGATTAGCAAAAGCAGCCCCAAGGGTTGTGCCAGTGGAATCAAACTTCCCCTTTATAGTGCCGTTGTACGTGTTGTACGTCACAGCGTTTGAGAACGACAAGATTTTGTCTTGACAGTGTGTACGCAAAGAAAGCTTGTCAAGATTCTCGACAAGCCTGACAAGGAACTCGTCGAGGAAAACTATGTTTCATTTACGACGAGTTCCTCGGTACACCACTCGTACACACGACCTGTTTTCCCGGCAGGAAAACTGCCAGGAGAGCATTTGGCTGGGTATCCCGGCTGTGTGTATGCTCCCTTGCAGTTTTCCCGACAGGAAAACTGCCCGGGAAAAATGGAGAACCTGCTCTCTATTTTCCCATCGGGATTCCCAGCAGAGCATTTCCTGCCGAGAAAACCAGTCGTCTGTATGCTTACCTGTCCGAGGTAAACCCGCACATGCTCGATAAGACTTCGACACATGTGCGGTAGCATACAAGGTTAGTGTGGGGTGTAGCAAGATGGCGGCGATGGCATTGAATGTGACGGGCGTTGGATCGTCGTAGTCAATGACGTCAACGCCTTTTTGCCATTCAAAAGAACGGCGGTTCTTTTGAGTGGCCGTCTGTATGCACGGCTTTGGAAGGCAAGCTTGCCAGGAGTCCTGTCAGGAAAACCAATGTTTGTTTCCTGACGGGATTCCCAGCCGTGTATATAGGGCTTCAGTCCATAAAAAATATGTGTATTGTAAGCACACAACAGAGCTTTAGAGCTGAGTGCAATTTCATCATATCAATGGGTATTCTTCAGTACTTGCAAGGTCTTTAAAGGCATACAATACCAGAAATGTGCATGTATTTTTGTATTGTTATTTTGCATTGACAAACACTGGGCATAGCTAGAATTAGGTCTCAGAGAATCAGAGTGAGAGTTATGTAGCCCTGATACATTTCCTGCCATTGGATAATGATGCTGCTACTCTGTCGATGCAGTACACTAAGTTAGTGCTGTCACCTTTGGGTTTTTGGCAAGATCACCTGATTAAAAATAAAGTAATATAAATCGGAAAAAGAAAACAAATGCACAAAACAAATTTAAGGACTAGTAAGTTATAAAACATTAAATATTTATTATACGTTAAGCCACAAGTTTCATGATTTTAGGAGAAGACACTGGAACACTAATTTACTCAAGCGACTGTGTAATCAATAGTCCGGGCCACGGTGGACAGTGCATGGACACATTCTTCAAGTTTAAAGTTAAATTCCATTCAGCATACAATCTCAAGCCAAGGTAGACATCTATTCTGATCTGTTTTGGCCAATCCTGGCCTTAATCCCACTAAGCAAAGGCCAGGATAGGCCGAAAGGCAACAGCATGGGAGTTTTGCTTTCATTCTGATATGCTACAATAAAATAGTGATTGGATTGGATTGGATTGAGGTCATGCACCAGATTTTTCAACTTTTGACAACACTTTTAAAATTAACTAATTCCAGTGATGAAACAATGACTTCTAATTCAAGATATTTTATAAATGAATGACAAAATAAGAGTACAATGACCATGAATAAGTGATGTCACATTTAAAAATATTAACAGTTGAAAAATGTCCATGGTGGAAGCAATAAGCACTCAAGAGTGGAGCTGGTTTAGATGCAGAAATATCATCTTACTTGTGGATACCTGCTTAGCCCAAGAATGTGAGCCATGAGGATGGAGAATGTAGAGGTGGAGTGTCCAATGATAGCAGCCAACTTCTCTTTTCTCTGACATTGAAAGTTGGGAATAGCCCGGTTGTGCCCTGTCAGCATCCATAAAGTGCCCTCTAGTTCTCTCTGAAGCATAGAACAGGAATCGTAGACCTGGAAGCCTAATGTGACATTTGGAAGGATCTCAGAGTTGTTTATCTCCATGGTTGCAAATTTTACAACTTGTATCTGAAGGTAAGTCTCTGGAGACAATCTGTAGAAGTAAGCATGAGAAAAAATTATAACTTCTTTAGAGGTAAACTATGTCAGCTTATTTAGGGAAGTTGTTGAACGTCAGGCTTTGCGTTGCAGGTCATTGTTCTGGCCAGAACGGTTGTTAGCAAAGCTGAGCCATACAAATGCATAAAATTGAGTAGGGATCTTTGGCACTCTAACAGCAGTCTGGGCATGGTCAACTTCACAGCCAAGTTAACACTGCATTTACTTCTCAAGGTC
Source organism: Rana temporaria (assembly GCF_905171775.1). Lineage (NCBI taxonomy): Eukaryota > Metazoa > Chordata > Amphibia > Anura > Ranidae > Rana > Rana temporaria. Next base: position 463,648,721 of record NC_053491.1, on the reverse strand, counting down.
CTAAATAAATTCATGAGCTGAATATTACTGAATAGCACCTCACCATAAGTAAATTGAAAATTTTGACTTTTTAAGGAGAGCCAAGAAAAAATTGTAAAAAAGTCAAGTGGACCATTACACGGCCAATAGAGAAAGTGGATTGTGGCTTGAATGTCCTCAAAGTTTTTGGCCCCTTATCCCAAATAGTATTTAACAAAAAAGGAGGATAGAAAATGGGGATTATAGCGATACCTAAAGAGATGGAAGTTACAGGTAGTTTTTAAAAAGTACGTATTTTATTATTACAAAAAAATAATTATATGCCACTCACTCGTCCCCGCCCCCTAGGTGAACCGGAACACTGGATGTGATTGACAGCAGCGCCAGCCAATGGCTGCGCTGCTCTCAATCCATCCGCTCTAGCCAATCAGCGGCCAGGCTGAGCGACGAAGAGGATCTCGGGACTGAGCGCGGGACTTTCGAGGGGTCAGGTAAGTAAAACGGATGCTTGGGGGGGCCCGGCATCAACAGATGTTTTTTCACCTAATGCATAGATTGTATTAAAGGGGAGTTCCACCCAAAATTTCACTTTTTAAATATAAATACTCCTGTAATACACAAGCTTAATGTAGTCTAGTAAAGTTAGTCTGTAAACTAAGGTCCGTTTTGTTAGGTTGTTAGAGCATTTAGTTAGTTTATAATCTAGAAATAGACCGTGGCCATCTTAAGTGGGGGCATCATGAAGCCAGACTGTATGACTTCCTGGATTTCAGCCTTGCAGATCTCGCACATGCTCAGTGCAGTACAAGCGATGTAATAGGTTTCAGTTAGGTTTCCATAGCAACGGGAGTGTCAGAGAAAGGTGCCGCCCCTTCTCTATGCAAATAGGCTATTTGCAAGGACTGGAAAAAATATTTTCAAACCACGAAAGGTTTGTGGCCCCTTCTATTTTAACTTTCAAGGAACTTATACTAAAGGATATAGTGGATCTAAAAATCCCCAAACCCAGGAGCAATTTTGTGTTTCAGAGTCACCTTAAGCAAATTTGTACACGTAATGACATTATAATACGTCCATCCGACAAGGGTGGAGGTATCGTCATACTCAACAAAAGAGATTACCTGGCAGAAATGGACAGACTTTTGTCTGATAATAACACCTACAGTAAACTAGCTAATAACCCCACCGTTAAATATAAAAAGGATTTGAAAGTACTTGTAAATGAGGGTTTTTCTTTAGGGGTTCTGAACAAGAAGGAACAAGTTCACCTAGTGCCCTCAGCCCCCAGAATTCCAATAATGTACTACCTACCAAAAGTGCACAAGAGTACGACGAATCCGCCGGGTCGGCCGATCATTAGCGGAATCGACTCTGTCACTGCACGTATTGGTAGGTACATTGATGAATTCTTGCAACCACTGGTTACCACCACTCCCTCTTACCTACGTGACACAACACAGGTGCTTAATATCTTGGGAAATTGTGGTTGGAAGGAGGGATACATTATAGCAACTGCGGATGTGAATTCTCTATACACCATCATTTCACACACCCATGGCCTGGAAGCAGTGCGTTTTTACCTGCAACAGGATACCTCACTCTCCCTAATTCAGAAGGATTTTATTATTAACCTACTAATTTTTGCTACTAGCCATAATTATTTTTGGTTTGGTAACAATTTTTATTTGCAAAAATGCGGTGTAGCGATGGGAGCCAAGTTTGCTCCTAGTCTAGCAAACTTGTTCATGGCGTTTTGGGAGAGAGAGGTGATTGACAACAATCCCAACAATCCTCCGAGTCAGTTAAAGCTCTGGAAAAGATATATAGATGATATCTTGATGATATGGGAGGGTGATCTCCCGTCTCTTGAGAGTTTCTTCTCCATGCTTAACAGTAATGACAGGGGTATCTGTTTAAAATATGAGGTCAGTGAATCTCAGATCCACTTCTTGGACCTTAACATTCAAATTAAGGATGGAACTATGTCAACCACTACTTTCTTTAAGGAGACGGACCGCAATGCGTATATCCCACTCACCAGTTGCCACCACTCACAATGGCTTAAAGCCGTGCCTAAGGGCCAATTGCAGAGAATAAGGCGCAACTGTACTTCACTTGAGGACTACCATTGGCAGGCCCAGATCCTAAAATTGAGGTTCCTTGAGAAGGGTTATACTGATGCTAGTATTGATGATATCATTAAGACAGTCAGTATGATGGACAGAGAGCAACTTTTGAGTGACACCAAGAAACCTGCTAACATCAATAATGATTTCTTTAGTTTTGCCATGATCACGGGGTATTCGAACCAACACTTCTCAGTGAAGAAGATTCTTAAAAAACACTGGAACGTTCTGAAGAACGACCGTGTTTTGGGTCCGAATATCCCTGATCGACCATCTGTTATTTTCAGGGGTGCACCTTCATTGCGACATAGGATTGCTCCCAATGTGATCGATCCTCCTAAAACCGTACATTTCTTTCAGGAAATGAAAGGTTTTTTTCCTTGCCGCAGGTGCAATATCTGTAAAGTAAATGCATTCCAAGGACGGAAACTTTTATCCTTCCAATCAACTCAGACCAATAAGTCCTATAGCATTGATTCTTTTATCACTTGCTCAAGTGAACATGTTGTGTACTTGATACAATGTCCCTGCTCTAAGCAGTACATCGGCAGGACTAAAAGGGCCCTTCATGTTAGGTTAGAGGAACATGTAGGAAATGTGGGACGGGGTTTCTCGAAGCATAATCTGTCCAAACATTATGCTAAATGTCATGCTCAAAACATTAAGGGCACCCTCTTTTTACCCATTGAGAAACTGAGCCCACATTGGAGGGGTACCAACAAAGTTCGCTCTATCTCAAAACTAGAGACTCGCTGGATATTTGAAATGAAATCTTTTGTTCCGCATGGATTAAATGTTGATTGGGACATCAACTGTTTTTTAAACAATGCCTAAATACCCCCTGTGTCTTTTATATATAACTATATTTTTATACTTCCCCTCTATATATTTAACATATATTTTTTAATATTTTTTTAATATATTTTCAAGTATGGCTTTATCTCATAATAAGGCCATCTGTCTTCCATATGTAGGGGTTTTACTATTATGCTTGATATGAATTGTACATTAAATATTTGTATGTCATATGGGGATTATGTATGGCGTTTCCTCATTGTTTTTTCCACTGCAGCTTAGGAATCCGTTTTTTTGCCTGTGTTTTCCTTTTTTACCACAAGATGGCGATCATCGTGGTTTTTCCCAACTACACAGTTGACTATGTATCTTTTTTTTCCTCACGTCTATCACACTTAGCTTGCGTTGCACGTTAATCACGTGGACGCCTGCTTTTTGCCCTTCTCCTTTTGGTCCTGTCTATACCGGCCGCCCACAGTTAAAATGGAGGTTTGCGGCTATTTAAGAGACCACAGTGATGACGCACAGCCAGCAGCCAATCCCCGACGACGTCCTGTATGTGACGAAACGCGTAGGCGTGGCCTAGCTTGTGACGTCATCACGCACCACCCGGAGACACACGGCGACGGAGTGCTGAGCGAGACGGAGGAATAACAACAGAGGAGACGCCACTCCATATACAACCCCCCTTATTTTTATGCTGGTTTATGTTCTTCTAACTGTAAGTGCGCACCTTTTTACTGAATTAAACCCTTATTCATACGGATTCACACTATGTGGCTCTTTATTGTTTTATGTTACATGGGAGCCTGAAGGGATCTTTTTGGTGGTATGCACCCAGCATATGAGAAACTATCACAGCATTCAAGGCAGTCTTTTGGGAGGACTTCTAAATATCCCTAGGCTTAATTAAGACCGCTGCAATATCGGTCTTACCATCTGGTAAGGAGACTACAACTTTATTTTCATCGGGTGTCTTCTACGGTGGAGGATTTTCTACTTCTCAACATCACTGTTAATTTACATATTATGGACTCATATCAAATTCCTTAGTCCTCTTATGGACCTTTACTGAACTTTTTTTGTTCTCATTTTTCACTTATCATTCAATATTTTCTGTGATCATCTTATATGTAGCGCCGTACCCTTTTTTTATTTTTTTTTTATTTTTTTATTTTATTTGCAAGGACTACTGGGATACATGATGCCTATCCCAGAAACCCTTGCGAATAGCCTTGTGACTTAATAGCCTAGGCTAATAAGGAGGAGGAAGTAATGAAGGACTACAAAATAAAGGTATTTACAAGCAACAAAATAAATACAAATTGCCCATTCTGAACACTATGAGATTAGGGCATGCAGCACAGACAAACATAAAAAAATGGGTGGAACTCCACTTTAAGGTGATTTTTTTTCCCTTTACAACTCCTTTAACAGTACCCTTCCTTTGAAATACCTGAACTCATGATAATTTTGAGGGCTGTAAACATACCTTTGTCCTTAGCTGAAAGATCTAAATTATTAAACAGCCCCTCTTCATAAGTCAGTAGAAGGCTAGCCTTAGACATAACAAGGAGGTGATGTGTTACATTTACAATTGGCCTCCCTATTGGCATGTGTCATATCTGCCCCCTCCATAATAATTAACGTTTACGAGCGATCGTGGGTGCACGGCGGTAATCGTGCCTGCCGGGCACTTGCATCGGCTTCCGGGGCGAGCAGTGGCCATGCGCGTATGCCTCCAGCGGTGTGTGTGGGCGCCCCTAGTGGCCACAGGATGAAGCGATGTAACATAACGTCGCTTCGCTCAGCTGAGCCATGTTGCTGCAGAAAACTACGGCGGCTGGTCGGCAAGTGGTTAAAAAAGCCCTGTGGTCACAATACAAAAGAATGGTTGCCTCAAGCTATTGCTTCCTTTAAGACAAGTCTTTGCAGTTTGGAGGGGGCAGATGAGACACATGCCTAAGGGAGGCCATGTAATGTTCTCAGCTAATTATATGTTAGTGTACAAATTATGTAAATTTTGTGTTGGGGAAAAAAAGTACAGGAAAATCTTTTTTTTTTCAAATTTCTTTACTAATGTGTGGAACCAAGTCATCACACCATATCTATATTGTGTTACCATGTAGTGATAATCATGTAGTGTCGTTGCTATTTATGTTTAATATGTTGTATTTCTTCATCCTCTTTTTCTTTTTTAGAGCTACAGTATATTTACTGTATTGGTCGTGTTTCATTCCCCTGAAGAAGCCGATGTTTCGGCGAAACTTGTAGGGAAGACCTGACCCGCAATCCTAATGGGCAAAGACCACTCTGGCCAGTAGTAAATACTATGTGATCTCCATTTCTTACTTGATTTTAAAACAAACCTTTGTATGTATTGTATGTTTATAACATAGTTGTTAATAAAACTTTGTCAACTTTTAATGATCTCTGTTTGAGTCGTTTGGCACCGTTATAATCCCCATCTCCTCTGTTCTCCTTTTTCTAAAAATGAAAAATCGCTGGGACTCGTGGAGATTTAGGTGGGAAAAGGCATGGGGCCTCAAGTGGTGAAAGTTAAGTTGGGCTTTAACCTAGGTTCACATTGGAGCGATTTGTCATTCGATTTAAGTGATCAAATCGCATGACAAGTCGCAGCCTATTGGAGGCAATGGCACTGTTTTAATTGGTGCAACATTGATTTTGCAGCGCCACACCGATTTGCAAAAGTAATTCCTGCACTATTTTTGCCAATTTCAGGTGCAACTTCAATAGACATCTGTGCATGTAGCCCCACTGATGTCTATCATTAGCACCTGAAATCGCACTGACCTTGCTACTTTGAAATCGCGCTACTTCAAGTGAAGTAGCGCGATTTCAAAGTAGCATCAATGTGAACCAGGACTTAACCCCCCTGGCGGTATTCCCGAGTCTGACTCGGGGTTAAATTTCTGTGCTGCGATCGGTAACCCCGAGTCAGACTCTGGATCGCCTCGCTGGATCCACAGGCATTGTTTACTTACCTTGTCCCTGGATCCAGCGATGCCACCGCGCTGTCTGAGCGAGCGGGACCTCGCTCGATTCACACAGTGCCTCTGTGTGCCGCCGATCTCTGTTCCCTGCGACGTTACGATGCACAGGAGCGGAGAACGGCGCCAAATTCAAAAAGGTAAACAAACACAGATTTAAGTGAGTTATTCCTAAGAATTACAGGCCTACAGTATAAAACGCCAAATTTCCTTGCAAATAATGGTACCGCTTTCAGCACCTTTTTTCTGAAATAATCATACCGCCAGGGAGGTTAAAGGCGGTCATAGCTCTAAGCTCGTTTCATATAGGAGTACAGATCTCTGTAGTAAAAGAATCTTGAGCCATACAAAACACAATATAAATAGGATCAACAGACAAATCTTACTTTCTACATACAGCTTGCTTTGGCTTCTCGTTGTACGACAGTTTGGGGTAAACTTTCTCCATATGGAGGGGTAAAACTGCCCCGAATAACACATCTCCACCCATTGAAATGCCTGTAATTTCAGGAGTTTCCAGCATGCAGCAATGTCCATTGGAGTATGACGCTGGAACAAGGTAATGAAGGATGAGATGCCACAATATCTGGTGGATGAAAGTCACCAACCTGTAACCAGAGTGAGAAGAGATTGGTTATTGGTCCTGGTTTACTGATATGACAGCTGTCAATGCCGGGAGCGCAGTGCAAAGAAAGTGTGGTTGCCTGAACCAAGGTCCCCATCACACCTTACCCTCCCTGTAACCTCAGACCTAATGGTGGTCATGTATGCTTCCATAAATGATTGAGCTACTTTCCAATAATGTTTTTCCAATAGGAAAAATAAATCTATAGTTAATAACCTATTCAATCAATATGCCACACACAGAGAAGTGGACGTCTTGATAATCAAGAACCTTGCAATCCTAAGTTAACTATCATAATCTGACTGATCCAAATAAGATCCTGTTCATGAACAAAGTATCTCAGTGCTGCCAATCAATGCAAAAAAGGTCAAATAGCTTTACACCCTGGCAAATCAACTGGGTTTGATTGAATCTGTTCGAAACTGAGTCTACTGAGTCTTATGCCTTGTACACACAATCGGAATTTCCGTCGGGATAAACTCCAACGTATTTTTCCGACGGAATTCCGTTCAAGCTGTCTTGCATACACACTGTCACACCAAATTTCGACCATCAAGAACACTACGACGAGCCGAGAAAAATTAAGTTCAATGCTTCCGAGCATGCGTCGACTTGCTTCTGAGCATGTGTGTTTTTTTACAGACGAATGGAATTTCCAATAAATTTTTTTTTTCCATCTTTCTAAGTCTGTCTGAATTTCCGAAGGAAAAACTCAGATGGGTACACACATGTTTGTAATATCCGATGAAAAAATTCCATCTGACTTTTTCCATCGGAAATTCCGATCGTGTGTACGTGGCATAATTCGATTGGAGGGGAAGTTATGGATTTTCAGTTTGCAGATTTAATCCTTTTGCTTGAATTTCACATTGATTGGATAGAAAAAAATTGAAGCCTGTATGGCCACTATAATACAGTTATGACGCTGCACAGAAAGTTGTACTGTAAAGCCTCGTACACACGATCGGTTTTCCATCAGACTTTTCCGTGGATTTCGGTCCGAAGGGCGTTGGCCGTGAACTTGTTCTGTATACACACGGCACAACATTTTCAGCCAACATTCACCAAACCACGTGTTTTTTCAGCTCTTTACCGCCACCCTTTGGGCAGCTTCTGCTATTGTTGGCTGATGTTTAGCATTGGTTCTGAGCATGCATGTTTGTACTTTGGATTTTAGTTGGACGGACTTGTGTATACAGGATCGGAAAAAAAACGACGTAACAGATTTATTGCCCAACAGTTGGTGAGCATGAATAGCCAACAAAGCTCTAAAAGGGGTGTTACTGGGAGGTGTGCAGGGGGTGGAATCAAGAGCAGTTGCTCAGAGGTGGGTATATATATATTCCTTAATAGCCACAGAGGATATACAGTGTCTTGCAAAAGTATTCACCCCCTTGGCTTTTTACCTATTTTTTTACATTACAGCCTTTAGTTCAATGTTTTTTTAATCTGAATTATATGTGATAGATCAGAACACAATAGTCTAAGTTGGTGAAGTAAAATTAGAAAAATATATACATAAAACAATTTTTCAGAAATAAAAAAATGATAATTGGCATGTGCGTATGTATTCACCCCCTTTGTTATGAAGCCAATAAAAAAATGTGGTGCCACCAATTACCTTCAGAAGTCACATAATTAGTGAAATGATGTCCACCTGTGTGCTGTCTAAGTGTCACATGATGTGTCATTACATAGACGCACCTTTTTGAAAGGCCCCAGAGGCTGCAACACCGAAGCAAGAGGCACCACTAACCAAACACTGCCATGAAGACCAAGGAACTCTCCAAACAAGTAAGGGACAATGTTGTTGAGATGTACAAGTCAGAGTTAGGTTATAAAAAAAAATCTAAATCTTTGATGATCCCTAGGAGCACCATCAATCTATCATAACCAAATGCAAAGAACATGGCACAACAGCAAACCTGCCAAGAGACGGCCGCACACCAAAACTCACGGACCGGGCAAGGAGGGCATTATTCAGAGAGGCAGCCCAGAGACCTAAGGTAACCCTGGAGGAGCTGCAGAGTTCCACAGCAGAGACTGGAGTATCTGTACATAGGAACGACAATAAGCCGTAAGCTCCATAGAGTTGGGTTTTATGTCAAAATGGCCAGAAGAAAGCAATTACTTTCAGCAAAAAAACAAAACGTTTTGAGTTTGCGAAAAGGCACGTGGGAGACTCTCAAAATGTATGGAGGAAGGTGCTCTGGTCTGATGAGACTAAAATTTTACTTTTTGGCGATCAAAGAAAAAGCTATGTCTGGCGCAAACCCAACACATCACATCACCCAAAGAACACCATCCCTACTGTGAAACATGGTGGTGGCAGCATCATGCTGTGGGGATGTTTTTCAGCAGTCGGGACAGGGAAACTGGTCAGAGTTGAGGGAAAGATGGGTGGTGCTAAATACAGGGATATTCTTGAGCAAAACCTGTACCACTCTGTGTGGGATTTATGGCTAGGACGGAGGTTCACCTTCCAGCAAGACAATGACCCCAAACACACTGCTAAAGCAACACTTGAGTGGTTTGAGGGGAAACATATAAATGTGTTGGAATGGCCTAGTCAAGGCCAAGACCTCAATCCAATAGAAAATCTGTGGTCAGACTTTTTCCGCGTACAGGCGATCAGACATTCCGACAACAAAACCGTGGATTTTTTTCCGACGGATGTTGGCCCAAACTTGTCATGCATACACATGGTCACACAGAAAAATGAAGTTCAATAGCCAGTGCGGCTCTTCTGCTTGATTCCGAACATGCATGGAATTTTGTGCGTCAGAATTGTGGACACACACTCGGAATTTCTGACAACAAGTTTTGTTGTCGGAAAATTTAAGAACCAGCTGTCAAATTTTTGTTGTCGAACATTTCCACAGAAAATGTCCGATGGAGCCTACACACGGTTGAATTTCCGACAACAAGCTCACATCGAACATTTGTTGTCGTGTGTACGCGCCATTCCTACCGTGTGTACGCGGCATTAAAGATTGCTGTTCGCAAGCGCAAACCAGCCAACTTGAAAGAGCTGGAGCAGTTTTGCAAGGAGGAATGGGCAAAAATCACAGTGGTAAGATGTGGCAAGATCATCCAGACTCATACAAAGTGACTTTGAGCTGTGATAGTCGCAAAAGGTGGCTCTACAAAGTATTGACTTTAGGGGGGTGAATAGTTATGCACATTTACTTTTTCTGTTATTTTGTCCTATTTGTTGTTTGCTTCACAATAACAAAAAACATCTTCAAAGTTGTGGGCATGTTCTGTAAATTAAATGATGCAAATCCTCAAACAATCCATGTTAATTCCAGGTTGTGACGCAACAAAACACGAAAAATGCCAAGGAGGGTGAATACTTTTGCAAAGCATTATACACATAACCTTCTAACAACATCCAAACAATTTTGTTAACATCACTATAAACATTTTATTTTAAAAAGTTCAACAATGAAAATTGCTGAATCCAACTCTGGCTTTTCAACAGACACCTCTGGCTCATTGACCTAACGACACGTAACACATGGATCTTACCTCATTGTACTTTACTCCTGGGTCCATGTTACAGCTGTGTCATCTCATATATAGGACTGCGCATCTTCTACTGGCAGCAATTCAGACCTACTGGGATGTGTTATCAGCAAGCCTTTGTTACCTCCGGGACTGCCTATCACTGGTCTCTGTACACCACATGCCACAAAAGACAATTTCCTCTGTGCAGTTAATGATAAAAAATTAGATACCAGGGAATATTCATCTAAATGTATCTGGAGGGTAAAATTATTGATGCAGAAGGGACCTAAAGGAAAAAAGGTCAACAATGATTTGCAAAGGTTTACCTGAAACACATTTCGAAAGAATTGTTGGAATCCACATTCACCCATTATACTGTACTGGAATTTTAGGGTTATGTTTATTCTGCCGAGGGGTGTCCTTGACCAGTGTAGATAAGTTGGTTCACCTTGTTTTGTGTCCACCCGACCATGAGTATTCACCATCCCCCCTGCTATTAACTAAATTAACGAGACCACACATGAACTGGGGTACAAATGGCCATAGCGGCCTTTTTATTAACAAAGACAACTTATCAGCCAGTTGGTCAGTTGACGACACCCAGAATTCCAACTTGTTCCACTTGTAATACTGCGGGACCTTTTACCATATCAGACCTCCAGCCGCAACCCCCTGGCTTGGAGACAACCCACACCCGCAGTGCAACCATTGCCGTATTCCAGGTAACCTCAGTAACTGGAATACACCAGAGGGGCACATACCACCGATGAGCCCCCCACACTTCCATCTCAACCGTATTTTCTTCCACCGTCAAAAGACCAACCGCCGCCTCTCAATCAGCTGCCATGACGTCCTCTGTTCATTGTGCACCTGCAAAGAGATAAAGCAAACCAGCCAAACAAATCACAGGGAGGGTGGGTGGGAAACTGCCTGTTTGTCAGCTGTCCCTTCTCTGCTGACCAGGAGACCCCAGCTATCCCTTAACTAACTACCACAAACCCCTCCTCATCCTGTTGCTCCAACCAATCAACCTCTCCCCCATACGGCACTGATGGGCACTCAGGCGGCACTGATGGGCACTCATAGGCGGCACTGGGCACTCATAGGTGACACTGATGGGCACTCATGGGTGGCGCTGATGGGTACTTATGGGTGGCACAGATGGGCACTGAAAGGTGGGCACTGGGCATGGGTGGGCACTGAGAGGTGGCACTGATGGACACTAAGGGGTGGCACTGATGGACACTGAGGGGTGGCACTGATGGCATTGCTGGGCATCACTTGTGCCCATTTTGCCAGTCAGTGCCCATTTGTGGGCACTGATTGGCATCTTTCTCATTTATTTTTATTGTTTACTGCCCCCTTCCCTGGTGGTCCAGTGTGGGCTTCCCTGGTGGTCTAGTGTGGGCATTCGAGGGGGGGCTGCACTGATAAACAATCAGCGTGAACCCCCCCTGTCAGGAGAGCCGCCGATCGGCTCTCCTCTGCTCGCGTCTGTCAGACGCGAGTGAGGAAGTGCCATCAACGGCTCTTCCTGTTTACATCGTGATCAGCCGTGATTGGACACGGCTGATCACGTGGTAAAGAGCCTCCGAGATCGGAGATGCAGGGTGTCAGACTGGCACTCTGCATCACCGATCGCCACGCTGCGCGCCCCCACGGGCGCGCGTTGGCATGAAATCCTGCAGGACGTCAATAGACGTCCAGTCAGGATTTCACAACCACTTCCCGGAGGTCAATTGTATATTGACCGGGCGGGAAGTGGTTAAATAAGCATAAAAATATGTCCGTATCACATAGGACCTGGGCTTTAACAGCCATGTGGGGATGAGGTTCAGGCTGGTAGTCATATAAGCGACTTCTGTCAAGCAGTGATGGCCACACACTCATCAAGGTTCAGACAGTCCTTGCTGTACTGGTAGAATTACAATCAGTGTATGAACAGCTAGCTGTACTTACTGTATTCATATAGGGGGGAAAGGTATCTTGGAAACCCTTCATTTTTTTTTTTTCATTTTTATTGGTGTCAAAAGAAGTACAGATAAAGTATAACCAATAATACAAAGAAGATAGGACCAATAGGGCTTGAATCAACAATACAAACAGTCAATTGCCGAGTTTGGTTTTGTACAGTAAATTATAGAAAAAAATGAAAATTAAATAACCAATATTGGTCTGACAAGGTATGTTATGCACAAGAGCAATGTGACATAGAAATTTCCATATCAACAAATACACTATATTGCCAAAGGTATTGGGACACCTGCCTTTACAGGCACATGAACTTTAACGGCATCCCAGTCTTAGTCTGTAGGGTTCAATATTGAGTTGGCCCACCCTTTGCGTCTATAAAGCTTCAACTCTTCCCAAACTGTTCCCACAAAGTTGGGAGCATGAAATTGTCCAATAATGTCCTAGACCTTGTACACACGGCCGAACATGTCCGATGAAAACGGTCCGCGGACCGTTTTCTTCGGACATGTCTGCTGGGAGGTTTTGGTCTGATGTGTGTACACACCATCAGACCAAAATCCCCGCGGACAGAGAACGCGGTGACGTAGAAGACACCGACGTTCTCTGACACGGAAGTTCAATGCTTCCACGCATGCGTCAAATCAATCTGACGCATGCGCGGGATTTCGGGCTGCTGGTTATACATCATAACCAGCGGACATGTCCGATGAGTCATACTGACCATCGGTCATGTCCGACGGACAGCTTTCCAGCGGACAAGTTTCTTAGCATGCTAAGAAACTTTTGTCCGCTGGAAACCTGTCCGCTCGGCCGGAAAACTGTCCGCTAGGCCCTACACACCGTCGGACATGTCCGCGGAAACTGGTCCGCGGACCAGTTTCAGCGGACATGTTCGGTCGTGTGTACGAGGCCTTAGTATGCTGACGCCTTAAGAGTTCCCTTAACTGGAACTATGGGGCCAAGCCCAGCCCCTAAAATACAACCCCACACCATAATCCCTCTCCACCAAACTTTACACTTGGCACAATGCAGTCAGTCAAGTATCTTTCTCCTGGCAACCGCCAAACCCAGACACATCCATTGGATTGCCAGACAGAAAAGTGTGATTTATCACTCCAGAGAACACGTCTCCACTGCTCTAAAGGGCAGTGGCGGTGTGCTTTACACCACAGCATCCAACACTTTGCATTACACTTGATGACATAAAGCTTGGATTCAGCTGCTTGGTCATGAAAACCCATCCCATGAAGCTCTCTGTGCACTGTTTTACTAATCAGAATGCCACATGAAGTTTGGAGGTCTGTAGCTATTGACTCTGCAGACAGTTGGCGACTTCTGCGCACTGTGCGCTTCAGCATGTGCTGACCCTGCTCTATCAGTTTACATGGCCTACCACTTCATGGCTTAGTTGCTGTTGTTCCCAGGTGCTTCTACTTTGTTAAAATACCACTAACAGTTGACTGTGGAATATTTATAACCTATCCCTGTACCATGCTTGAATTCACTAAGCTCCTGAGAGTGATCCATTTCTTTCTCAAATGTTTGTAGAAGCAGGTGCTTGATTTTATACACCTGTGGCCATGGAGGTGATTGGAATCCAATGATTTGGAGGGGTGTCCCAATACTTTTGGCGATAAAGGGGCAGATCCACATACATCTGCGCCGGGCGCAGCGTATCTAAGATACGCTACGCCGCCGTAACTTATCTTTTTTAGTTTGAATCCACAACGAACCGCGCCGTAAGTTATGGCGGCGTAGTGTATCTCTCGCGGCGTAATGGCGCGGAATTCAAATGGCTGTGATGGGGGAGTGTTTTATGTTAATACGTCGTGACCCGACGTAAACAACGTTTTTTTTAACTGTGCATGCGCCGTCCCTGGGGGTATCCCAGTGCGCATGCTCGAAATTAAACCGGAAACCAGCCAATGCTTACGACGGTGAAGTCATTCTAGGCAAATTCCTATTCGCGAACGACTTACGCAAACGACGCAAAAAATTCAAAATTGTACGCGGGAAGGACGGCCATACTTAACATTGAGTACGCCTCATAATAGCAGCTTTAACTATATGCCGGAAAAAGCCGAACGCAAACGACGGAAAAAAAAGCGCCGGGCCGACGTACGTTCGTGGATCGCCGTAAATAGCTAATTTGCATACTCATCAACGCTGATTTCGACGGAAACGCCACCTAGCGGCCGCCGAAAGATTGCATCTGATATCCAACGGCGTACGAAGACGTACGCCTGTCGGATCTAGCGGAGATGCCGTTGTATCTTGATTTGAGGATTTAAAACAAAGATACGACGCGGGAATTTTGAAATTACGCCGGCGTATCAATAGATACGCCAGCGTAATTTCTTTGTGGATCTGCCCCATAGTGTTTATTTGCATATAACTAATTCTTCATCCAAACAGTTTATGTGTCACGCTGCGCCCTTTCCTGGCCAACCAGGCCGCATACTCAGAAAAAGGTCTAGTATTGATTTTGGGAGGGACCACACTTTGGTGGATTTCGGGATCTGCAGGGGGGACTTATCACAATCTGAAAGCCCCCTTTAAAATAAAGTATCCACAAGATTTGCCCCAACCAGCTGCATTGAACGATTAGGGGGTCTGTAGTAACCGTAGTTACTCATTCACAAAAAATATTACAATATAAATAAACACAACGCATCTTTCAAAAAGTAAATTTTTAAAAAAGTTGCCCACGGTCAGTGGCGGCTGCTGCTCAATATTTTGGGGGGAGGCAAACAAACCTCACTCGAACCGCCGCCAACATCGCCACTGACCATCAACCCCCCCCCCCTCACCCCCCATGGGACACAAACAGGAAGGTGACCTCACCTTAGGAGATAACAAGGATTGAGAACGAGGGGTAGGACTGCTGCTCTTCGCTCCAGTGCTCTTTTGCCCCCTCCTGGCCTGCCCCTAAGGGCCTGGTATGGATTTTGGGGGGGCCCGATGCAATTAAAAAAAAAAATTGTTCTGATAATACATTATAGCCGTTATAGTAATTTTAAATTACATTCCTCTTCTTACACTGACAGAGTGTGCGGAGAGACGATCAGCAGCATTTCCTCATTATCAGTGAAGCTCCAACAGTGCCCATCAGTGATGTCAGTCAGTGCCCATCAGTGATGTCAGTGCCTGCTCATCAGGGCCACCCATCAGTGTCGCCTAACAGTGCCCATAAGTGCTGCCTAGCAATGCCTATCAGTGCCATCTATCAGTGCTCATCAGTGCCACCTATCAGTGCCCATCAGTGCCACCTATCAGTGCTCATCAGTGCTGCATATCAGTGCTGCCTATCAGTGACCATCAGTGCTGCATATTGGAAAAGTGTTACTGCGCTGATCTAATTATCCAGAGGTATTAAATCTCTGGGAGTATGGACATAAGTGAAATATCAGGGCCACAATGTACCCAATCTTAAAAGTGAATAACCTGGATACAAACAATATATAAAAAAATATAAGAAATATATGAGTCATACAAATGTGACACAGTGATTTCAAACTTGAATCGTATATCTAGATCAGTGTGTCAGCATACAATCCATATGCCACAGTGCTTCTATGAGAAAAATGGCTGTTGCTGCTACTGACCAACCAAATAGTGAAAACAATACGAAAAATATTACAAAAAATATTGTGTATATATGTGTATAAAACTACAATATGCAGTATGCCAACTGCACCGTGAGTTGTCCAATAACCGATATTGGAACAAAATAAATATCAAAAAAGTGAAATAATTATCAAACAACCATACAAATGTGCAATGTGCTGACTGCACTTAAAAATAGTCCAAATGGCAGGCAATCTTGCTCTTATACAATAGGTTCCAGCAAACACAAGGTTCAATGTTGGTAGTACTGTGTAGAGGAAAGTGCCGCTATCTCTTCCACCCGACAAAGATGTGCCACCATCACCAATGGTTAAAATCAACACTCACCAGACCCCAGATATTATTAGGCTCCAAAGTGGTGTCTTTTCTTTGTCCGTCAGTGGGTGTTGCCTCCTTTTCCCTTTTACAAGGTGTCATCAATTCCTCAAAAACAAGGGGCTCATCATGGTGTAGTATATTAAAATATGTATTTATTTAAAAAAGGTAAAAAAATAACACTTACAATATAAAGTGCCTCTGACCGGCACTGAGTGTCTTTGGCAGTGTCAACCGTTAAAAGCCGCTGACCAGCATTTAAATGGCGTCCTAAGAGGTGTGCTTGCCCCGCTGTGCTCCGCATGTATTGCTACAAGGGGTCCGGGCGCGCTGGTGTGCTGCACCCTCTGTGTGCGTGTCCAAACAGCCCACAGAGGCTGTTTGGACACGCACACAGAGGGTGCAGCACACCAGCGCGCCCGGACCCCTTGTAGCAATACATGCGGAGCACAGCGGGGCAAGCACACCTCTTAGGACGCCATTTAAATGCTGGTCAGCGGCTTTTAACGGTTGACACTGCCAAAGACACTCAGTGCCGGTCAGAGGCACTTTATATTGTAAGTGTTATTTTTTTACCTTTTTTAAATAAATACATATTTTAATATACTACACCATGATGAGCCCCTTGTTTTTGAGGAATTGATGACACCTTGTAAAAGGGAAAAGGAGGCAACACCCACTGACGGACAAAGAAAAGACACCACTTTGGAGCCTAATAATATCTGGGGTCTGGTGAGTGTTGATTTTAACCATTGGTGATGGTGGCACATCTTTGTCGGGTGGAAGAGATAGCGGCACTTTCCTCTACACAGTACTACCAACATTGAACCTTGTGTTTGCTGGAACCTATTGTATAAGAGCAAGATTGCCTGCCATTTGGACTATTTTTAAGTGCAGTCAGCACATTGCACATTTGTATGGTTGTTTGATAATTATTTCACTTTTTTGATATTTATTTTGTTCCAATATCGGTTATTGGACAACTCACGGTGCAGTTGGCATACTGCATATTGTAGTTTTATACACATATATACACAATATTTTTTGTAATATTTTTCGTATTGTTTTCACTATTTGGTTGGTCAGTAGCAGCAACAGCCATTTTTCTCATAGAAGCACTGTGGCATATGGATTGTATGCTGACACACTGATCTAGATATACGATTCAAGTTTGAAATCACTGTGTCACATTTGTATGACTCATATATTTCTTATATTTTTTTATATATTGTTTGTATCCAGGTTATTCACTTTTAAGATTGGGTACATTGTGGCCCTGATATTTCACTTATGTCCATACTCCCAGAGATTTAATACCTCTGGATAATTAGATCAGCGCAGTAACACTTTTCTTCCTCATGCACTATTGACCCCCACTAAGGGCACACAGTACTGCAGCAGATCACGGTTCACATTTATTTATTTATTTATTTTCTTTTGCGCCGGTGACATTCACAACCAAGTGCTGCATATTAGTGCCACCTCATTAGTGCTTCCTCATCAGTGCCCATCAGTGCCCTCTCATATATTGATTGGTTTGCGCAAGAGTTATAGCGTCTACAAACTATGGGATATTTTTTTTTCACTAGTAATGGTGGCGATTAGAGTTGAGCGGACACCTGGATGTTCGGGTTCGGGTCCGAGCCCGAACTTTAAAAAAAAAGTTCAGGTTCGGGAACCCGAACCCGAACTCCGAACCCCATTATAGTCAATGGGACACGGACTTTTAGAAAAAAAAATGTGCGGAGGTCAATTTAAAACAAAAATGACGTGCGGTTCCCCCTAAATATCCATAACCAGACCCGTTATCCGAGCACGTTGACCTGGCTGGCCGCAGAAAAGAGGTAGGGACAGAGTGCGGCCCCCCCTCTCCTGAACCGCACCAGGCCACATGCCCTCAACATGGGGAGGATGTCAGACAAGGGTCAAGGATGTCAGACAAGGGTCTCATCCCCACAACCCTTGCCCGGTGGTTGTGGGGGTATGCGGGTGGGAGGTTTATCAGAATCTGGAAGACCCCTTTAACAAAGGGGACCCCGAGATCCTGCCCCCCCCCCCCTGTGTGAAATGGTAATGGGGTACACTGTACCTCTACCATTTCACGAAGGAAGTGTAAAGTCTTGTAAAAAAAAACACACTGACACCAAAGAATAAAGTCCTTTATTAAAAAAAAAAAAAACATCCAGCGGTGAGAAATCCACTCGTTCCTGGCTTCCTGCGTTGTCCTGATCCTGCGACGGCTGCGGGTGATCTCCCGCGATGAGAAGATCCTGCGTCGGGTAATCTCCGCTCTGGCGATGAGAAGATCCATCCATCCAGCGCAGCAGCATCCCGGACCTCCTCTCAGCGCTGGGCACAGCCCAGCGAATGAGCGGCTGAAGCTGTGACATTTCTTATATAGAGGAGGCAGAGCCACCCGTCACGTGACCCCGCCCCCTCTGACGTACCCTCTGCTACGTCACTGGGTAAGCCCGAGAAGAGGAAAGGCCTGGAAGGACCGGGTCCGACGGAGCTAAGCTCCGGTGAGTCCTTCCTGCATCGCGCTGCGCATGCGCCCCCTCTCTCATCTTTTGTGGGAGAACTTGCACAATTGGTGGCTGACTAAATACTTGTTTGACCCATTGTAACTATTGTCACCAAGGCCCCTTTTATACGGGAAGAACTCCATGCATGATCTGCTCACAGATCCTCTGCTGATCATAGCAGAGCGGGCGGATGACAGGTCTGTGTCCGCTCAGTTTCTTCAGAGAGGACATGGACAGAGCCTGCTCTGCTCTATGGACAGCACAGAGTAAATGAACTCTGCTACTTATTTACTGTACACCCAACTACCTCCAATCCAATCCGATCCACCTTCATAGAGGAGAACTCATCCCCTTGCATTTGCTTTACGCTGACCAGATCGGAGGTAGGTGGGTGTAAATGTTACACGCCCAGGCCAATAGGGATGAATGAACTGTCTGAGCAGGTCTTCCTGAAAAACTGGATGGTTGTGTGCACAGGGCCTTAGAAAGTGATACACGTATGTAACACCAATTTCCGGATTTTCAGATTTCCAAATTTTCGATTTCCGAAATTTTGAAATTCGGAAATTCAAAAATTCTAAATGTCAAAAATTAGGAAATTCGACATTCGACATTTTGGAAATTCAAAAATTTTGGAAAATCGGACATTTGAAAACTTGGAAAATCGGAAATTTGAAAATTTGGAAAATCGGAAATTCGAAAAAACGGAAATTCGAACATGGGAAATTTGAAAATTCTGAATTTGAAAATCATAAAATTTGGATTTTTGAATTTTCTAATTCCAAATTTCCGAAAAAAAAAAAAAAAAACGAATGAAACGAGAACGGACACATTTTTCGGAAGTGCACATGTCTAGTAGAGTGTACTTCCTTGAAAAGTTAATTTCCAAATGATGTGCTGAGCTTCAAATTTTAACTTACTGTATACTGTTTATTTAAATACCCCAACAGGGTGAACATTTGGTATACGCTACTGTGAACCACTCATCCTCTGCTACAACGAAAAAGATGGAGAGACCACTGGATCCCGATACAGAGGTTGTCTATGCAGATGTGAAAAAGAACTAAAAAGAAGCACTGGACTGGAGATTTGTGATGTTCCTAAACTTTGGGGACTTTTTTAATCCTGCAAAGTTTTCTAGAAAGCAAATCCCCTCGCCTCTACTCCATTTTACCAATAAACACATACACATATGAAAGAATTTAAAGAGAATCTGTATTTTGCCTATGGTATAAAGCTTTGGCTCAACTTGCTAGGAAAAACTCATGTAGAGCCAGTGGCGGCCCATCCAACTGGACCATGGATTCCATTGGGGGGGTTTGAAGCATGTGAGCTCTATTAGGCTTCAAAAAAGGGTGGGCTCGGGATGCAGAGCACTGCGCTCCATGCCCACCCAGTTGTGTGACAATAGTGAATGAATATTTACTATTATCACACTGATTTACCTCCAGGCCAATCAGGAAGCGGGAAACAAATACTCCTGCGCATGAGTGGATTGTCGAACAATCAACGGTCCATGGAAATGACAATAACGATACCACTGGCCTTGCTGCCCTTCATGGATGGGGATATCTTAGTGGCAAACAAGAAAAAAATGACAAAGGCGCACCAGCCTAGTGTATTACTGTTATAACAAATTTATTAAAATACAATATAAAAGACCTACTCACAACTATGGTAGAAAGAATCACAGTAAGAAGCTTATTCCACAAAGGCTGCAGCATGCAGACCCCAAACCACGACGTGTTTCAAAGCACAGAGCTTCTTCATCAGAGCCCAGCAGTGTACTACCCTCTAAGAGCCTCCCTTATATACACACACATATACAATCAGGAAGCGGGTCCTGAGACCTGATTCCCGATTGGCCAAAAGGTGAAACTATCCTATTGGCCTAGGAGGATGAGGTGGGATAAGACGCACGGCCACCGTGATGCAGTCGGCGCTCTCCCGGAACACACGGCTCTCAGCCCCACTGTCCCCTCCTCCTCTCTATCAGAGCCATCAAATCAGCGCCGCTCCGGGTGGGGTGATCTCGGAGGCTTTGCCTGGAAACCCGCACCCACTATCACCCATCAGGGATCTGAGTCGGATCTGTGTGTGCTTATCTTGGGGTGCTGGAAGGCAGAGGATTCCTGCCAGCAGACTACCACAGAGGAGAGGTGAGTGAGCCATGTACACTAAGTGAGCAGGTGATGGGGGGGGTTGTGAGTGCGGTGCGGGCTGGAGCGACGGTGGGGGCGAGCCGTGCTCAGGTCAGGTCTGTCTGTCCCAATCCCCGACCAATCGAGCACCAGCCACCACTGCATAGAGCTTTGTACACTCCCCACTCTGTCCCCATAACCAACCATGGTGATTGGCCATTAAGTCACCAAGCAATCAAGCAAGACATTCCACTTGGCCAAATTTACTGTCTCTACCATTGTATTATTTTGTGGTTTTATATGCTAGGGACTGCCAAACCTCTGTTCATTTTATAATTACATTTCAGTTCCACTATTAACAGACAAGACTTTTATGCCGCGTACACACGATCGGAAATTCCAACAACAAAACCGTGGATTTTTTTCAGACGGAATGTTGGCTCAAACTTGTGTTGCATACACACCGTCACACAAATGTTGTTGGAAATTCTGAACGTCAAGAACAGGTGATGTACAACACTATAACAAGCCGAGAAAAAGTTCAATGATTCCGAACATGCGTAGGATTGATTGCGAGCATGCGTAGGATTTTTGTGCGTTGGAATTGCATACAGACGATCAGAATTTCCGTCAAGAACTTTTGTTGTCGGAAAATTTGAGAACCAGCTTTCAAATTTTTGTTGTTGGAAATTCCGACAGCAAATGTCCGATGGAGCGTACACACGGTCGGAATTTCAGACAAAAAGCTCACATCAAACATTTGTTGCCAGAAATTCCGATCATGTGTAAGCGGTATTAGGATTGGGAAGTTTTAGCTTGAGAAAGAGGTTGGGTGGCCTTGAAACATGTTGACAACCCCGGTGATGTTTCAGGAAGTGACATCACTTCCAGTCAGCTGTGCACTCCACTGACCTCACCAGCTACTTCCTGCTTCCTGATTTCATCAGCACCTAGATTTTACCAACAAAATCACTACCTAACTGGGAATTTTGGGACAGGACACACCTGATGCGGATACTACCGAGCTGCAGACCTGGACTCTTTGATACACACTGATTCGTCTACATATGTTTGAGTTGCCTACTGTATGTGTTTTAACCATGCCTTTTTATGCTACACTTAGCATGGCGCCCTCTGGTATTCTCTTAGCCTTATAGGTATACCCAGCTGACAGTCCTGAACACTTTATCCCAGGCTGCAATCTAGCTTATGACTGTGCTGACATCTACACCACCCAAGCCTGACTTTGATTAAAAGTGAAGCCTTACTGGTTTTATGTGAGTGTCATGGACCTTGGAATGCGGAAGTGTTCCTCCTTGAAATCTGTTACACAGTGGGGGGTCTTCTGCCCTGACTTAAGGCTCCAGATGGCTCCATTGTTCTGTGTCTGGCTATTGTGTACATTGATTGCCCCCTGGGGCTTCCGTCTCATTACACATAACAGTCCCTCCATAACCAATCCCTGCTGACTCATTTTCAAGTCCTCATTTGCATGGCTAAGGAGGACCTGAAGGAGGACTACGTGTACTTTACAATTGACCAATAGGAAAGCGATTAGGGACTCAGAGCATTAACCGGGAGCAGTACCGAACGGACGGCAGACGAGCGCGGTGCTCGTGGATACATGATCGCCACCTCACTGCTCCATGTGAGTTTTTATTTATGGTTTTTAGTTATTAAAGTTGCTGTACAGTTTTATGCTATGTGCATTTTCTCCTTCCTCCGTCCCCTGCCTTCTTCATCTTGACACGAGCGGACGGCCTCATACAAGCTAAAGAGCCAAAAGTTGTTGACAGTGAGGTGTACTAGGAGACGAGTTCGGCACTCGTGGAGATGTGCATTTTTTCCCTACACACTGTGTAAGTTGTGTAAGTGGATACTTAATCTGCCACCTGCTAATCACATCCCTTTCCCTACAGCTGTATGAGTGTTAGGAGGACAAGGCTACAACTTTTGTATTATTCTTGTTTTTTTATGTGTGACCAACTATTGAGAACTGGCAGCAAGATATCCACCCAATAGAAAACTGGTAACGTTTTGATCCTATGTGTTTGACCCTTTATGTCAGCTGGAAGGTAAGCTGCACTAGTCACCGAGGTGTGGGCTGCATGCGTTTGCTTGGATTTGTCTGGACTGAATATCCCTTGCAGAATTTCCATTTTAACCATTTCCTCACTGCTGCACCAGTTCCAATGTTGAACTGCGGTCCTTTTCTTTTGGTTTGCACCCACCTAAAATTTTATGTTCACGTTTTAAGTTTTTGCTTCGATTTTCACATACACCTTTCTTTGTAAAACTCCACTGTATTATTTTACAGCCCAGTTAGGACTGTACCTATTTAAAACCGTCAAGGTTAATTTGTGTCTGCACTACCTGTCACTCCCCAGGCCCTATTAGCCCGTTCACTCACCATTCCCTCATTTCACTCATCCGGCCAAGCCATACCACAGCGCAGACAATCACCACTTGTTACAATAGGAAAGCGATTGTTGGGGGCGGGATGTTCCAAATTCTGTTTAAAAGTGTGTTGTGTACTTCCAAAAAAGGTCTTCCTGTTTGAACTTACATTCAGCCTGCCTGGTGTTTGTTCTAATGGATCCCGAACGGCACATAGCTGTAGTTCGGGTCCCAGAGCCTTGGATGACCGAACCATCAGACGTTGCGATCTGCAAGCTGACTCACTAGTTTTACACTAGTCGGATTCAGTCAGTCAGTGTCAGCGGTGGAGTAGGGTGCTTCGGACCTTCCGCTTACGAGACCTGGCAGTCAGAAGCTAGGCAGACGCTCCTTACCTGTGCTGCACAAGGAACAGCTCCTAGGAACCAGGAACCAGCTCTTTTCTCTCCTCGTGGACTCCGTCTTTCTCCGCAGGTAAGACCCTGTCTCTCAGGGCCTGCCATCCTGGGAAATCACTGACGGCCGTCCTTCTCAGGGCAGCCGTCACACAGACCCCACACTGCGGCTCTCTGCCCTGTCTTTCGCCCGGCATCGCCGCCCGCACGGTCACCCATGATTGTGGTGGCCCCCAGACACCCCCCCTGGGTGTATTTTCGGCGCTTTTCGGCGTTTCTACACGCCCGCGCCAGCCTACTCCTTTTCGCGGCCAATAGTGCAGATCGCTCTGGATTATCGCTCCCGCACCCCTAGAGGTCCCCTCCACCCCCTGTTCAGCAATCAGATCGGTAGAATTACTTTTTGCCAAGCTGACTGCCCCCCCAGCCTGGGTCCTGTGTTTTTGCCTGGCGGCCATCTTGGTACACCCCAGCAGCAGTGACACCCAGCATCCCCCCCTTTTCCCCTCCATAGGCCAACAGTCTTTGATCCAGGGTTTGAGCCGATCGCCTTTAGGGATCAGGAAGGAATTTTTTTCCCTGCCGCAGCACATTGGCTAGCTTGCCCAGGGTTTTTTTGCCTTCCTCTGGACCAAAAATTGCTGAGAGCGAGGATTCTGCGAATCCTCTCTCACCCATCACCCGCACCCCCGCCCACGGTGACTGGCAACAATGGTTAAATTGCGATACTCTGCAGAAACCATTTGGGGTCTGAGACAATTCGCAACAATATTACCTGCCGTCACCACAAAAGCCTTAAAAACAGATCAACTCTTGAGGGTCGATCGTCGATCGATCATCAAAAATTTCAACCATTCAACACAGCTCAAGCACATATCATGTGCGTTGCTTAATACTAGATCGGCAGTAAAACACCGATCAGAAATCCATGATTTCTTACTACTAAACGATCTAGACTGCCTCTTTATTACAGAAAGTTGGCTTTCAGACGACTGCAACACCATTCTCGGAGAACTGGTACCAGCAAATTATCGCATCTTAACGGAAAATAGAATAGGGCAAAGAGGAGGAGGCCTGGCGGTGATTCATAAGTCTCATATTGCAATCACTAAACCGGTCCTTCAAAATCCTCTACCCTTTATGGAAACCCTTACGCTTCAACTTCAATCTCATTCCCAGGAGACCGTTCACATTCTCCTCTGCTATAGGCCCCCTGGGCCTAAATCGCAGTTGCTACCAGCATTAACGGAGTTCATATCCACTTACTCCCTCAACAGCAATCATCTTTTGCTGCTCGGGGATTTCAATCTGTGGGCCAACTCCTCACAGGACCCCATCGCGGAGGCCTGCATCGACCACCTGGAAGGGTTAGGACTACAGCAACTTATATGCGGACCCACGCATGCTTCAGGTCATACACTCGACCTTATTTTCAGACAAAATCTGAAAATAAACATTTTGGGTAATGAACCTTTGCCATGGACAGACCACCATGCAATTAGCTTCATAATTCCCAGAATTCCACTAGTTATAAAAGCACCCAAGCCGGTGACAATACACTGGGCTAGATCTCAGAAGAAGCTCCACTCGGAACTCTTCAAATCTACCTTGGGAAACCGAATTGGGGCTATTCCTCCTCAGCTAGCAGCCTCAGATACACTGGATGCCATAAATGCAGCTCTGCTACAGTCAGCCGACTTAGCAGCACCAAAGCGCAAAGTCCGCAGCCGGGAAAAAAAGTCCAGCTGGTTCAATAACCAGCTGTCGCTACTGAAGCAAGAGCGCAGAAGGGCGGAAGCCGCCTGGAAAAGAAGTCCTTCAGAAGACCGCCTCAACTTCTACAAAGCAGTAACAACACGATATCACAAAGAAATTTTCAAAGCCAAAAAACATCACTTTTCCATGGTGATTAACAGCGCAGTGAATCGCCCACGAGAACTCTTCAGGATGGTCACCCAGACCATGAATCCGGGATGTCTTGAAGTCCCCACTTCAGACACCCAAGAGTTCTGTAATGAACTATCGGATTTCTTCATCAACAAAATTGAAAAAATTCGGGTAAGTATTCTGCAAAACAATACTCCACTCAGCCCCCTCTTCAATCAACTACAAAACACCGACAGAAATCCTCTACAATCAACTAAGTTCATTCTGGAACCAATCTCCGTCAATACCACCAAAAATATCATTGGTGCATTGCGGAACAGCACAGCACCCAATGACATAATTCCCACCAAGCTACTGAAGGAATGTGCCGACATCCTGGCGCCTCCAATCACGCAGCTTATAAATCAGTCATTTAAAGAAGGCATAGTGCCTTCCCTGCTGAAAGAGGGCACAATCCTGCCGATCTTGAAAAAACCTAATTTGGATCCTATGGACCCAACTCATCGCCGTCCCATAACAGGTCTAAATGTTCTGTCCAAGATAATGGAGAAAGTGGTGGTAAAACAGCTGCAACAGCATCTGGATACCCACAACCTACTTGATCCATTTCAATCCGGTTTCCGCCCCGGACACGGGACAGAAACGGCCTTACTGAAAATATGGGACGATGCGCTCGAGGCCGCAGACGAAGGAGAATCTTGTCTCCTGGTTCTGCTGGACCTAAGCGCAGCCTTCGACACAGTAGACCATAAATTGTTACTGAGACGACTAACAGAAGTCGCCGGAGTCACAGAAGATGTTTTACCATGGTTCTCTTCTTTTCTCGGAAACCGATCACAAACAGTGAAACTGGGATCTTTCACGTCAGAAAAACGCACGGTGCCATGTGGGGTCCCCCAAGGATCCCCCCTATCACCGGTGCTGTTTAATATCTATCTTCGTCCTCTCTTTGATATTATCAGTAGCCAAGAACTACTCTATCACTCTTATGCAGACGACACGCAACTGTATTTTCGCATCTGCCACAAAAAGGATCATCATCTCAGATTAGAGAAATGTCTCTCTTCAATAGAAAACTGGATGACTAAGAGTTATCTTAAACTCAATAGCGCTAAAACAGAACTCTTTATGTTTGATGCCAGTCGGAAGAGTCAACTGGCAACAAACTGGACACCATCGCCCATTCTGGGACAAATCATCTCCCCTAGCTCCAAAGTCAAAAGTCTAGGAGTCACGTTTGACACCTTCATGACAATAGACGCACAAATAGGGTCAGTAGTCAGCGGGTCGCACCATCTGATGCGCCTACTACGCAGACTTATTCCATTTATCCCCAAAGAAGACGTAGCAGTCGTGGTAGGAACAATCGTGAATTCCGGACTGGACTATGCAAATGCCCTTTACCTCGGGCTCCCCAAGTACCAAATCGCTCGTCTACAAGTCGTACAGAATACGGCCGCCAGACTGGTGACTGGGAAAAAATCTTGGGAATCAATCTCACCTTCACTGAGATCCCTTCACTGGTTGCCAGTGAAAGACAGAATTGCATTCAAAGCACTCTGCCTGACACATAAGTGCATCCATGGGAAGGCTCCAAGATATCTATGCGACAAGATCAAACCGCACAATTGCAATCGCATTCTGCGATCCACCGACCAAAATCTGGTCAAGGTTCCTAAAACCAAATACAAGTCCAAAGGAGAAAGAAGGTTTGCGTTCCAGGGCCCCAGGCTTTGGAATGCTTTACCAACCAGCATTCGGTTGGAGCAAAACCACCTGTCCTTCAGAAAGCAGATCAAAACCCTGCTTTTCTGATGGCATGAGACACAAACAACCAGCGCCCAGAGGCGATTCAGTTCGCATGTGCCGCGCTATATAAGTTTTTCATTCATTCACTAGTAGCAGAGGAGTGTCGGGAGAGCGGAAGCGAGCGAGCAAGGGTCTCGTTACATTATACTTCCCCTGGGAAACAGTCCAACAGCCACAGTGGGACCCCGAATGGGTCAACTCGAGGATGTTGTAAAAGTAGTCTTAAGGTTCCAGGTCTGTCTGCCGGGATAACCCATCCACATTCCCATTTTGAGGCCCTGGCCGATATTGTATGGTGAAATTGTTCGGTTGCAAAGCCAGGCTCCACCGTAGTAATCGCCCGTTCTCTCCCGCCACCCGGTTAAGCCATATCACGGCTGCAATTTCTTTAAAGGCCAGACTAAGGCCAAACACTCTTTTTCCACGGCAGCATATCCAACTTCACGGGGTAACAACTTGAGATAAGCCACCGGGTGCTCTTTCCCATCATCCCGTCATCACCAACTTGGCTTAGTACAGCTCCCAGTCCGAACATGGAGGCATCTGTATGAACGACAAAGCGTTTGTTAGGATCGGGTGCCGCCAGTATGGGAGCTTGCGTTAGGGCGGTTTTTATCTGATGAAATGCTGTCTCGCACTCTGGGGACCACAGGACCTGTTTAGGGAGAGTCTTTTTGGTCAGGTCCGTTAGGGGTTTGGCTATGTCACTATAGTGGGGTACAAACTTCCTGTAGTACCCTGCTGTCCCTAAAAATGCAAGTACCTGGGTCTTGGTTCTGGGAACCGGACAGTTTAGGACGGCCTCTATTTTTGCAGGTTCTGGCCTCTGCTTCCCACATCCCACTCTATGTCCCAGATATTGCACCTCAGACATCCCGATATTACATTTGTCTGGCTTTAGGGTCAGGTCTGCGGCTCGGATCCTATCTAGCACTATTCCCAGGTGTCTAAGATGTTCCTCCCAGGTCTGGCTATAGATTGCGATGTCATCAAGATATGCACATACAAAATCTTGCAGACTTACACCGGGCAGGCTGTATGTAAGTTCAAACAGGAAGACCTTTATTGGAAGTACACAACACACTTTTAAACAGAATTTGGAACATCCCGCCCCCAACAATCGCTTTTCTATTGGTCAATTGTAAAGTACATGTAGTCCTCCTTCAGGTCCTCCTTAGCCATGCAAAGGAGGACTTGAAAATGAGTCAGCAGGGATTGGTTATGGAGGGACTGTTATGTGTAATGAGACAGAAGCCCCAGGGGGCAATCAATGTACACAATAGCCAGACACAGAACAGACACAGAACAATGGAGCCGTCTGGAGCCTTAAGTCAGGGCAGAAGACCCCCCACTGTGTAACAGATTTCAAGGAGGAACACTTCTGCATTCCAAGGTCCATGACAGTGAGTTCCCAATTTTCTGTTTTTATTAATAAATGTAGCTTACTTTTTACACTCAGAACACGCTCACTGCTATCTTTATTTGTACTTCTATAAATCCTTAAAGAAGAACTGCAGTCTGCTCACATAATGTGTAATAAAAACATCTTTGCCATTCTGAAGCTTCCCTCCAACCACTTTGCATATTATTTTACTTTATATATAATGTGATTCTGTACTTGCCAAATATGCTGCAGAAATCTCCCTCCACTGAGTCTGGATGCAACCATTTTAACTGTGGGTAGCTGAAGCTGCTTCCTGTTCACTTCCTTGATTTACACAGACACAGAGGCACGCCTTCAGCTCTCATTGGCCCTCTTATGACTCATCCACCCTCCCTTCCTGGCAAACTCTCACAAGAGTCAGAGAGAGAGAGCTGTGCATGATGTCATAAGCCTAGGCTAATGACCAGACAAGAAACAGGAAGTGGGCTGTATAAGGTATTTACTGGCAAAAAAAAATAAAAAATTCTATCCAAAGTTAAAACAACAACAAGGGCAGAAGATTTAATAGATGGAAGGATTAACAAATTACTGAAGGTCCGCTTTAAATCTTATAGAGGTGATGCACAGAGTGTTTGTAGGTCAGCAAGAGTTCCCATTTGAGGCATTTTTCCTGCTATACTCTATACACAAAAGCTTTATACATATGGGCATCAACCGATTCTATACTTATGTGCCATGACCAATGTCAATGGGAAAAATAAGAAAGGACATGTATGATTCAGTCTCTCTGTAAAATTAACACAACAGTGTAACATAGTTTTATTACCTGTTGACCCTGTCAGTTTTGCAGTTTTTCATGTCTTAAAAGTAATATTAAAGGCAAATGTATGTATATATATATATATATATATATATATATATATATATATATATATAACATGTTACTTACTTACCTGCTCAGTGGTTTTGCACAGAACAGACCAGATCCTCCTCTTCTCGGTTTCCCGATGGCACTCCTGGCCCCCTACCTTTCTGCCGACAGCCCCCAGAGCAAGCAGCTTGCAATGGGGACACCCAAGCAGGCTCTCTTCCATGCCTGGAAGTGGGAGCAAATACCTGTATTAGACAGGTATCTGCTCCCTCCTCCCCCCTGAAAGGTGCCAAATGTGACACTGGAGGGGGGGGGGGGATTCCAAAAAGTGGAAGTTCCATTGTTGGGTGGAACTCCACATTAAGTGGAACTCCATGCCAAAATTAAAAAATGGCATGGAGTCCTCCACCCCCCCCCCCACAAATCCACACCCTTATCTGAGCATGCAGCCTGGCCCTCCCCCTCCTGAAACATACCAGGCAATATCATAGCTCCCAATTGTCCCTGATTTGGAGGGACTGATCCTGATTTGGAGCAATGTCCCTCTATCCCTCATTCCTCCTCATTTGTCCCTCATTTTGGTCTGATCTATATAGTTGTATATAAAATGCACTTTTTATTTATCAAAAAGTGTTTTCCAGAGCTAAACCTTTCATCTGATTTCTAAATTGCTGCATTTGGAAATGCGAGATTTTACAGTATCTAGAATTCTGGATGAGGTTAAATTCATACCAAATTTCACACATTTGGATGGCCATTTTCAAATAAATATTTCAGTGTTATTTTTGATGATATACATTTTTCTCTCCTGGGAGAAAGGAAGCAAATTTTGCTCCAAAGACTCTTCGGGAATCTGACATTTAGTGGTGGTGGTAATGTCTGTGACACTTACTGCCACACCAGACAGGAAGGTAACAGAACAGTTACCGAAAATATTGTGAAAGGTGTGTGTTCCCATTAAAACATGCCATGGTCACTACTGTTTGTGTGTGCAAAAGGGTAACTATGTAGATAACTGAGTTATGTGATAATTCCCCCCAGTCTTCTGGCATTAAGTTTGATATCCCATGAGCTGGAAAATCTCAGAGTGATGCAGAGAGTGCGAACAGAACATTCTGATGGCAGTGATGGGATTTTAGACTGCATTCTACACATATTGGCCCGGATTCACAGACACTGGCATATATTTTTTCCCGCCGTAGCGTATCTCCTTTACGCTACGCCGCGCAGAGAGGCAAGCACTGAATTCACAAAGCACTTCCTCCCAAATCTGCGCTGGGTTTCTCAAGCGTAAGTCGGCGTAAGTGGAAGTGGGCGTGAGCCATGCTAATGAGGCGTGACCCATGCAAATGATGGGCCGAGCGCCAGACAGATACGTATCGCCCACTGCGCATGCGCCGTCCCGTGGGCGCATCTCAGTGCGCATGCTCACAATCACGTCGGAACAACTGCCTAAGATACATCGGATCACTGCCTATGGCGTGAACGTAACCTACGCCTAGTCATATTCACGTCCAACGTAAACTACGTCGGCTTGGGTTTCCTGGTGCAGACCTTTGCATGGATGCTGCTGAGTTACACCTCCTTTATGGAGCATAACTTTACGCCGGAGGTATGACTTTACGTGCACTGCGTCGGACGGACGGACGTTTGTGAATCGGCGTATCTCCCTCATTTGCATATGTGAATAGAAAATCAATGGGAGCGCCAAATACGTCCAGCGTAAATATGCGCCCACTCTACGCCGGCGTAGGCAAGTTACGTCGGTCGGATGAAGTCTATTTTCAGGCGTATCTTAGTTTCTGAGTCCGGCGCATAGTTACGACGGCGCATATTTGCACTTACGCGGCATATCTCGAGATACGTCGGCGCAAGTGCTTTGTGAATCCGGGCCATTGTTTTCATATCATGAAATGAGTGGGCCCGTTTGTGAGATAAAAAGTGGGCCCTAGGCATTGCAAAAAAACAAATGCCGCACGCCTAGCGTGGGCATGGCTTAAATTGCGCTACATATTGGGTGTGACTTAAAGGGGATGTGGTCTAATAGAGTCTGAGATGACTTACATATTGCAGAATATAGTCATGTCAAATAGGGAATGTACACTGTACATTGTGGAGTGTATGTTGGTGAGCAATAACCTGCACTAGTTTACTCAGTTATCAGAGGACACAGGAGTGATCGGTAGCTCACTTTGTCCAATTCAGAAAAGGAAGGGGCCAGTAAATTACATATTTACCGCTCCCGTCCTCCGCTCTCCATCCTGACACATCCCCCGACAGCAGCCAGTCGGGGAGGAGAGGAGGCAAGCCGGCCGTGAGGGACGAGAGGGGGCGCAGGAGGAGGATACCAAGGGGGATCAGAGAAGGGGGACATGGAGGGGGGCCAGAGGTGTGGCCCGGAGGAGCACGCAGGGGGCAGAGGGGGAGGACACGAAGGGGGACCAGAGGTACAACCAGAGGAGCACACAGGGGGCAGAGGGGGAGGACACGAAGGGGGACCAGAGGTACAACCAGAGGAGCACACAGGGGGCAGAGGAGGAGGACATGGAGGGGGGCTGTAGGAAGAGGACACAGGGAACAGCCAGGGATGATCAGTGAGGCAGAGGGACAGCTGTGAGCACCGATCTCCCTGCATGGCTTTTCAGCTGACAGCCACAGGAGGGAGAGGAGGAGAATCAGTTGTCAGCTGGAAAGCCTTGCAGGGAGATCTCTCAGATCGGTGCTTGCAGCTGTCCCTCCCGCCGCACGGATCATCCCCGGCTGTGAACCAGGGGACCATCCATGTGTGCAGGGTGGGTCACAGTGCCCCCCCTGGGTGTCCGTGTGCAGTGAACACACATGGATAATACGCCACTGCTAGTGGGATTTGAGACTGCTGCTGTCACAATATATACACTTTAGTAAAGCATAAAGAGACCATTTTGCAATTTCCTTACTATTTGACATTATTTTGCGTAATCTGCTTCAAATTTCCAGAGGAATTAACACTAAAAGAGGAAGTTTTCTGGTATTAAGTCTTCCTGTGCATGATGAAGATATAAAATATGAAGTAAGTTCCTCTTTATACAGTATATCTTGTAATCTGGGAAGCTTGTCTTTAGTTTAGCTACAAATCATGATTTCCCCAACGCTGGTCCTGATCATGCTGTGTCTATGGGGTATGTAGTATATATACAGTCTGTAATATTATTATATACAGTGTACTAGTCCTGCTCATGCTGTGTCTATGGGGTATGTAGTATATATACAGTCTGTAATATTAATATATATAGTGTACTAGTCCTGATCATGCTGTGTCTATGAGGTATGTAGTATATATACAGTCTGTAGTATTATTATATATAGTGTACTAGTCCTGATCATGCTGTGTCTATGGGGTATGTAGTATATATACAGTCTGTAGTATTATTATATATAGTGTACTGGTCCTGTCCATGCTGTGTCTATGGGGTATGTAGTATATATACAGTCTGTAATATTATTATATACAGTGTACTGGTTCTGCTCACATTTTGTCATGTTACAACCAAAAACATAAATGTATTTTATTGGGATTTTATGTGATAGACCAAGATGTAGAAGAAAAATGATAACTGGTTTTCAAAATTTTTTACAAATTAATATGTGAAAGGGGTACATTTGTATGGCGCCCCCCTGAGTCAATACTTCTTAGAACCATCTTTCACTGCAATTACAGCTGCAAGTCTTTTTGGGGATGTCTCTACCAGCTTTGCACATCTAGAGAGTAACATTATTGCTTATTCCTCTTTGCAAAATATCTCAAGCTCTGTCAGATTGGATGGAGAGCGTCTGTGAACAGCAATTTCCAAGTCTTGCCACAGATTCTCTATTGGATTTAGTTCTGGACTTTGACTGGGTCATTCTAACACATGAATATGCTTTGATGTAAACCATTCCATTGTAGCTCTGGCTGTATGTTTAGGGTTGTTGTCCTGCTGGAAGGTGAACCTCCGACCCAGTCTCAATTATTTTGCAGACTCTAAAGCCCCGTACACAAGATCGGACCTTTGTCCGACCAAATTCACATCGGAATTCCGACAGAATTCCATCGGAGGAAAAGAGAACACGTTCTCTATGTAAACTCAGATGAAATTCATCTGAATTTCCGATGAAATTACTCCGATGGGGCATACACACGATCGGAAATTCCGATCGTGTGTACGGAGCTTAACAAGCTTTCTTCTAATGCCCCGTACACATGATCGGAATTTCCGATGGAAAAAGTCAGACGGAATTTTCCATCGTAAATTCAGACCGTGTGTATGTGTATGTGTATGTGGAGAGCACGACTAATAGTTGTCCTGTGGACAGATTCTCCCACCTGAGCTGTGGATCTCTGCAGCTCCTCCAGAGTTACCATGGGCCTCTTGGCTGCTTCTCTGATGAATGCTCTCTTTTTCCGGCCTGTCAGTTTAGGTGGATGGCCATGTCTTGGTAGGTTTGCAGTTGTGCCATACTCTTTCCATTTTCGGATGATGGATTGAACAGCGCTCTGTGAGATGTTCAAAGCTTGGGATATTTTTTTATAACCTAACCCTGCTTTAAACTTCTCCACAACTTTTTCCCTGACCTGTCTGGTATGCTCCTTGACCTTCATGATGGTGTTTGTTCACTAAGGTTCTCTAACAAACCTCTGAGGGCTTCACAGAACAGCTGTATGTATACTGAAATTAAATTACATGCAGGAGGACTCTATTTACTAATTAGGGGACGTCTAAAGGCAATTGGTTCCACTAGGTTTTAGTTAGGGGTATCAAAGTAAAGGGGACTGAATACAAATGCACACCACACTTCTCAGATATTTATTTCTACAAAAAATGTAAAACCTTTTGGAATTTCACTTTGGGTTGGTCTATCACATAAAATCCCAATAAAAAACATTTACGTTTTTGGTTGTAACTTGACAAAATTTGGAAAATGTCAAGGGGTGTGAATACTTTTTCAAGGGACTGTATACAGTCTGTAGTGATTATTATAGACAGTGTACTGGTCCTGCTCATGCTGTGTCTATGGGGTATGTAGTATATATATATGCAATCTGTAGGGATTATTATTATTTTTATTATTATTATTATATAATACCTCTCAACAGCCCTCAAAAATTCCACTCGCTTGCTCGCATTTTGCGAGTGGAATTTAGTCCAGGGCGAGTGAGGAGCTGGGGTGAACAGGCTGACAGTTTCCTGGCTGAAGCGATCAGCCAGGAAACTGTCAGCCGAAGGACACAGAGAGCGGCAGGGCTGTACTGCCCTGGTGCCGCTTTGACCCGAGGCTGCAGCGCTCTCCTTCTCCTCCTCTTGTATCACACACACAGCACTTCCGCTGTGTGTCGTGTAGCTGGGTCTGTGTTTGGCTGCACGGTGCGACAGGTCCCGCTCCCCTAGATCGGCTAATGTGATAGTAGATTGAATCAATGTTCTGCCTATCACATTAGCCGGTCTAGGGGGGTGGGACCTTATCACACCGTGCCGCCAAACACAGACCCAGCTCCATGACACACAGCGGAAGGCTGCAATTGATGGGGCAACGTAAGGCTGCAATTGAGGGGGCAAAGTAAGGCTGCAATTGATAGGGCACAGTAATGGGCAAGTGATGGGGCACAGTAAGGCAGCAAGTGATGGGGCACAGTAAGGCAGCAAGTGATGGGGCACAGTAAGGCAGAAAGTGATGGGGCACTGTAAGGCTGTGTTCACGGGGACAGGGAGGCTGCGTTCACGGCACAATGAGGCTGCACAGATGGGTACTGATATGCTTTATGTTACTATTGTTAAAGTTGTTAAATATTTTAAGCAGAATTACGTTCCAAAAATAAATATTAACAATGTAATTTTCATGAGATTATTTACAAGGTTGTGTTTAGGGGCGGACTTATCCCGGGTACACACGAGAGGATTTATCCGCGGATACGGTCCTCAGGACCGTTTCCGCGGATAAATCCTCTGAGGATTTCGATCCGCTGGAGTGTACTCACCATCGGATCGAAATCCGCGCCAAATTCACACCGCGGTGACGTGTCACGCCGTCGCCGCGATGATGACATGGCAACGTGCGCGACGCTGTCATATAAGGATATCCACGCATGCGTCGAATCATTACGACGCATGCGAGGGATGGGTTCAGACGGATCGATCCGGTGAGTCTGTACAGACCACCGGATCGATCCGCTGGAGCCGATTCCAGTAGATAGATTTCTTAGCATGCTAAGAAATTTTTATCCGCTGGAAATCGTTCGGCCCGAAATATATCCGCGGATAAATATCCGCTGGATCGTACACACCAGCGGATCTATCCGCTGAAACCGATCCGCGGATCAATTTCAGCGGATCGATCCTCTCGTGTGTACGGGGCCTTAGGGGTGGGGCAGGGGAGGTGTCGGGCGGGGCAACTGGTGGCGAGTAACTCTTAAGGCCTGGCTAGTGGCTCAGGACTTGAAATTTTGAGCCCTGCCTCTCAATATCAGAAATTGAGAAAGAAATACAGCCTGCAAAGAAGAAAACATGCACTGCACAGAGCATACCATGGTGAAAAGTAGCTGTGGCTAAAGTGTTCCAGATATTGGGCGTAACCTAAAGGAATGGTTAAAGCGGAACTTCACCTGAAAAGAGAAGTTCTGATCATCCTCCTTTTACTTACCACTTTTTTTTTTCTGAGAGCAACTACCCATTTTTCACAGGTACCTGCTCCTACTTCTGACCTCCTCCCTGGGGGAACAGAGATGACGTTTTGCCCTCCCTCCCCACCTTTAACTTCCTGGGACATGTGACTGTGGGACTATCAGAAAGTGCAGTGTATTTAGCATACTGGCTCTGAAACACCTGGATGTTGCAGCTGGCTTTCCACAAGCAAGAAGGTGGTAACGGGGATCCAAAGATCATTGAAGAATCGGCTCCGGTGATGACAGGACTGGATCCCTGGGCTGCTAAGTGTCTGAATTTCTAAAAGTCTGCAGCTACAGTATTTGTTGCTGCTGACATTTCACTTTTTTCGTTACTGACTGTAGCTCCTCTTTAACTACCCCCCGCCATATAGTAAAATGACGTTGGGCGGAATCCCCTCTCATTCTGGGGCAACGTCATATGCAGGGCAGGACTTAGGGTGGTGGGGGCCCCTGGGCTTGAGTGTTGAAGGGGCCCCCTGGAGCCGAGAATTGAAGGGGGGATCAAAGATGTTGAGCAAGGGGGGGGGATATATTGGTGAGCGGGGAGGATGCGCAATAAAGTTGTTGAGCGGGGGGGTCTCTCACCTGTGCACGGAATGTGACGGCTCTCTTCCCTTCAGCAGACACATCCACACATCGCTTCGGTTCCTCCTGGGGGGGGGGGTTTGCAGTTGTTGAGCGGGGGGGAGTGCCTCTCACCTGTGCCGACAGCCGGGGCCACAGACTGTCATTAGCCCGGCTGTTGGCTTTCTTCCCTTCAGCAGCCACTTTCCCCCACACACCGCTCCGGTTCCTCCTGTTTCCGTGCTACCTCCTCTTGCAGTGCGGGAAAATTAACCCTTTCACAGGACTGTGGGAAGAAGCTGTCTGTGCGGGAAAGTCCCGCAGAATCCGTGCGTGTTGGGAGGTATGCGCAGGGCCGCCATCAGGAATTTTGGGGCCCCTTACTAAGCTTAAGGCATGGGCCCCCTGGAGCAGAGAACCGGGGGTGGGGGGGGGGGGGTTCTGTCGCCTGAAATTGAGAAGTGGGGGGGCTGCCGCAAATTGAGAAGCGGGGGGGGGGGGCCTTTACAAATAAAAGAAGAAATAAAGAAAAATAAAGGTATATTTATATATATAAAGGGGGGTAGCCATCCGGGGGCCTGGGGACCTCTGGGCCCTTTAATTAAAATAAACAAGAAACCTCTGGGCCCTTTTAATAAAAAAAAATTATAAAAAATACATAACAAAAAAGGGAGGTTGGCATCCGGGGCCCTGGGGACCTCTGGGCCTTTTAATAAAAAAATATGAACAAAAATAAAAAAAATAAACATTTATAAAAAATAAATAAAAAAAGGGGGGGTTGCCACATGGGACCCTGGGGACCTCTGAGCCCTTTAATAAAAAAAAAATATATAAAAAAGAAATGTAAATTTTTTTATAAAAAAAAAGGGGGGGTTGCCCTTTAATAATATATATATATATATATATATATATATATATATATATATATATATATATATACAAAAAGGGGGGGTTGCTGTCCCGGGGGCCCTGGGGGCCTCCGGACCCCTAAAAAAAAAGGGGGTTGCCATCCGGGGCCCCCTATTGGGCGGGGCCCATGGGCTTGAGCCCAGTCAAGCCCAATGGTAAGTCCGGCCCTGCAGATGGGGTTTCCCCTTCAAGCTGTCTATACTACATAACGGTACTACATACACTGTATACAATGTTATTGAAGGGAATGATCTGCTAATCAAGCTGGGCCTGTTGGAACAAGAACCACCGCACCGTCTTCCTGTCACCCCAAGATCTTCACCCATCTGGTCTACTCCATCATCCAGACGCAGTCAGAGGGAACAGAGAAGATGGCAACAGCGCCCTTTTCAAGATCATTCTGCTCGATTTGCTGAAGCTGTCAGCCTGTTTTTTCTTTTTCCTTTTAGGGAATCCCCATTAAAACTTCTCACTAGATGGTACATGACCCCAACCAAAATTCACTCCTTCTACCCCACAGCTTCCCCAAACTGTTTTAGAGGATGCCCCGAGATGGGCAGCTACCGCAATATTTTTTACAAATGTAAACTATTAGATCCGATTTGGGGGGCTCTTGTAAGTAGACTTGAAAAATCCCTTAATAAGAAAATCACCCTTACACCACAGATTTGCCTCCTGCATGCCACTGTTCCAGATGTTCCCCCTCCATGCAGCAGACTTATCCACTCTGCAATCAGCTCCATATATATATTATGTGACAGGAAGTCAGGTAAATTTGTGGGTGTTGTCACAGACGGGACATACATTTCTGCCTTGTTTAGACAATACAGCAATTGTTATTAGGCGTCGGCTGCAAACGTAGCCAGAGAAGGTCTAAGGGCGTTGGAAGACTTCAGCTGTTCAGAATGAGGCAATTAACCTTTTGCCGACCGCGCCATAGCAGAAATACTGCTACAGCGCGGTCGAGTTATTGTGACAGGACGTCCCTGAGACGTCCTCGTGCACTTCCGCGTTTGCGCGTCCCCTGGGGCGCGCTCGCGGAAGTGTCCGTGCTCGCCGGGTCTAGAAGACCCGGCGCATCACGGATCACAGTAAATTGCCGCGAATCGCGGCTGTTTACCACGTGATCGCTCCGTCAAATGACGGAGCGATCACTTGTAAACAAACCGGCGTCATTTGATGACGCCGGTTCCTCCCTCTCCTCTCTGTACCGTTCGGTACAGTGCGAGAGGAGGGGGGGAGCGCGGGGTGTCAGCAGTGCTGTGGCTGGATCTGTGACAACTGCAGTCACAGATCCAGCCATCCCTCCCAGCTCAGCTATCCCTGCGCAATACTCTGCCATACCCCATACTCTGCAATACCCCATACTCTGCATACTCTGCAATACCCCATACTCTGCATACTCTGCCATACCCCATACTCTGCAATACCCCATACTCTGCATACTCTGCCATACCCCATACTCTGCAATACCCCATACTCTGCATACTCTGCCATACCCCATACTCTGCATACTCTGCCATACCCCATACTCTGCATACTCTGCAATACCCCATACTCTGCATACTCTGCCATACCCCATACTCTGCAATACCCCATACTCTGCATACTCTGCCATACCCCATACTCTGCAATACCCCATACTCTGCATACTCTGCCATACCCCATACTCTGCAATACCCCATACTCTGCATACTCTGCCATACCCCATACTCTGCATACTCTGCCATACCCCATACTCTGCAATACCCCATACTCTGCAATACCCCATACTCTGCATACTCTGCAATACCCCATACTCTGCATACTCTGCCATACCCCATACTCTGCAATACCCCATACTCTGCATACTCTGCCATACCCCATACTCTGCAATACCCCATACTCTGCATACTCTGCCATACCCCATACTCTGCAATACCCCATACTCTGCATACTCTGCCATACCCCATACTCTGCAATACCCCATACTCTGCCATACCCCATACTCTGCCATACCCCATACTCTGCCATACCCCGATACTCTGCCATACCCCATACTCTGCCATACCCCATACTCTGCCATACCCCGATACTCTGCCATACCCCATACTCTGCAAAACCTCGATACTCTGCCATACCCCGATACTCTGCCATACCCCGATACTCTGCCATACCTCGATACTCTGCCATACCCCGATACTCTGCCATACCCCGATACTCTGCCATACCCCATACTCTGCCATACCTCGATACTCTGCAATACCCTGCAATACCCCCAATACCCCAATACTCTGCAATACCCAAATACTCCGCAATACCCCAATACTCCGCATATATAATGTTTTGGGGTTCTATGTAGTTTTCTAGCAAATAAATTGTGATTTTTCCATGTAGGAGAGAAATGTCAGAATTGGCCTGGGTGCTCCAGAACGCCTGATGGCGCTCCCTGCATGTTGGGCCTCTGTATGTGGCCACGCCGTGTAAAAGTTGCACACATGGGGTATCGCCATACTCGGGAGGAATAGCAGAATGTGTTTTGGGGTGTCATTCGTGGTATGCATATGCTGTGTGTGAGAAATAACCTGCGAATATGACAGAAACAAGTTTGTTTGTTTTTTTTTTACAGAATTTTCGGTCGTTTTTCTTTTATAGCGCAAAAAATAAAAAACCCAGAGGTGATCTAATACCACCAAAAGAAAGCTCTATTTGTGTGAAAAAAAGGACAAAAATTTCAAATGGGTACAATGTTGTATGACGGAGTAATTGTCATTCAAATTGTGAGAGCACCGAAAGCTGAAAATTGGTCTGGTCAGGGAGGGGGTTTAAGTGCCCAGTGGTCAAGAGGTTAAGGCATCTATAAGTAGTCCAGAGGATTACCACTAATGGGCTGCATGCTGAGGCTTTCTGAGTGAAAGAGAGCAGTACTGAAAGTCTTCTGAGGAGGTGAGGAGAGGATTGATTTTTCTGTGCGATAAAAATCAAAAGACTATTGTTTTTCTGCTGTATGACCAGCACTGTCTGCCCAGCACTAGGCTGAGCCAGACTCCATAGATAGGTTCCTGTGTGGTGAAGGTAGACGCCCAAAGTGGCTACGGTTTATTTTATGTTTGATTTTGTTTATGCTGTTTGGATGCTTGCACTTGTTTCCAGCAAGATGAAAAAATGAACCAAAACCTTTGTTTTCAACCGTATTCGACTGCCTGTCTGTATAAATTCAGTGTGTGGTGAACCCATCCAAGGGGTCACACACCCCGCTACCAAGCTAATCCCCTTACAATATATATACTGTATATATATATATATATATATATATATATATATATATATATATATATATATATATATAGCGCTACCCCCGCAGGAGCCGCTGGTTTGTTGTTGGGATCGGCATATTAAGTTACCTTAGTGTTGTCTAGGGGTGCATTTGGAGAACAGAGCAGTGAGCGAATGTCCAGAGAAATGAATAAAGGTTTTTCCAATGCTTTATTTCCAGGCCAACATCAACATCAAATGGGAAGGAAAGGTTGATGAGCAGAAGAGGGAACTTTGCAGTATCAGGCCTGGATATGAACCGAGTAATCCTGCTCTCAGTAGCATCAATTACAGTTCGTCACCACTCTAGCCAGAGTGGGTGAAGTCCCCCCGGACAGACTTCTGCCACAAGCCTGGCAGCCGAAGTGTCACTTTGGATTGCTGGGAGGAACAGATCTCTCTCACAGACCTGGCTCTAGGGCCTCTGCCACAGGCCTATTACTTTGAGTGAGCTAAACGGACAAATTGAGCGAATCCTCCCAGTAGATTTTAAGTAGTGGTCACCCGATGACAGCAATAGTGTACCTGTCAGCATTCCGGTCACCAGATCCCAGACGGTTCGTTCAAGCTCTGTTGGATAACCTG
The DNA here is from genome assembly GCF_905171775.1 of Rana temporaria. Classification (NCBI taxonomy): domain Eukaryota; kingdom Metazoa; phylum Chordata; class Amphibia; order Anura; family Ranidae; genus Rana; species Rana temporaria. Next base: position 463,607,319 of record NC_053491.1, on the reverse strand, counting down.
CCTCCGGGTTCTCCTCAAGCCGATCCCCCAATCTTGCGGCACCCAGCCTGGGATCTTCTCTATAGAACTGGGGACCCAGTAAGTCACTGGGGCCCCTCTCAGCAATATGGAGTTCCGTGTAGCATTTGACCCCGGCCTGGAAGGCCATCGCCGGGGTCCATTGGATGCGCGCACCCTAAAGATGGATGCCGCACCTGGAACCTGGAACCCGCGGGAAGAACCAATAAAGATGGCGTCTACCACAGATATACCCTTCCCCAGCATGCCCAGCAAGGGAAAACTCCTCTAATTGGCTGCTGGGGAAAAGTGGCTCTGCCAGAACCCCTCTAGCGCCACCTGTCGCCCAGGGGTGGAAACAACACCCCTGGAGCGCAGACTGACCCACAGGACAGTTCAGGAATGACAGCAGCCCAAATTTGACAAATTGTGAATGGGAGCAAAATAACTCTCCCATTCCCCACTAACTTTAGCGTAGTGCCCATACTGGAAGTAAGGGGGCGCTATATATATATATATATATATATATATATATATATATATATATATATATATATATATATATACACACATAACATAATACTAATCATAATAATAACAGCTTACTTCAACCTATAATCTACGAACAAAGGTTTTTTATTTTTCCACCAAGAGAAATATCACTGCATTAAATTATACTATATACACACACACACACACACACACACTTCACTAAATAGCACAGACATCAAAAATTCTACACAATACTCAACTTGATTAAAATTCAGACCAAGAAACATAGATTATTATGTGTATGTAGCCTTTCTCAAAAATGATGTGTATCCTTGAAAATCTAAGGGAGTGCCCAGAGAAAAAACAGGGAAAGAACCCAACACTCAGATATCAACAAACAGCAGCTACAGGCCTGATATTCCTCCACGCCTTTATCCAGACCCTTTGCCCACCATCTGTTTTTTTTTTGAGAACCCGAATTTTCCCTACCTCACCAAGAATCTCACACACCACCACCGGAACAGGAAGGACCTTCTGCCGAAGGGATACCTGACACCGTGCATTCCAGGTGTAATATCGGACTACTAAGCTGACTAGAAAAAGAGTGTCCAAATCAAATCCCTTGCGATTCTGCAATGCTCCATACACCCACTCAGCATAAGACATGCTAGACAAGAAAGGAATATTCAGAGCCCTCCCCACCTTTTTAATGACTTCTATATTAAAAGGGCACTGAAGCAAGAAGTGGTCCATGGTTTCCACTTCACCCTGACACTACGCTCTTGGACAACCACGATTGTCCAAAGAGCGGCACTTCACGTTCCCCCACACATAGAGCCTACCATGGAAAGCCAGCCAGGCCTGGTCCCTAAATTTTAAGGGAATCCGCTCAGAACTTATTAAACATAAACCCTCCCTCATAATACGACCTGGGCAATCCCTTAAGGCAAGTGGCGCATGAAAGACAGTACCCATGATCTTCTCACCCAGGAGTCTCCTAGGAAGGGACCTGATATCCTCCGCTGTCACATGCCATCGTTTAAGAATTTTCAGGCACGGAGCAACATAAGCCAGGAGCTTACCATGCTCGGTCCTTAGGCTTTTCACTGGCTCACCACTCTCCCAACAGCCAAGAAAAGGTCTAAACCAGATCTGGAAAATACTTACCTATTCAGGGGGTCTCTCTGCTAGAATGTTACCAAAATTGTGTTTCAAAAACATCAGAGAGAAGAATACAACTGGGTTGACCATCCCTAGGCCACCCTTCTGCATAGATAGGTAAGTCACATTCCGCTTCCCCCATAATAATTGGAAGAAACAACTATAAATCCTGGTATAGCAGGACTCTGGCAAGATGAAAACAAAGCTGACATACAGAAAGGTAGGAATCATGTAGGTCTTAATCAAGTCCACCCTTTCCCACAAGGAGAGCCGCCACCCTTTCCAGCATTTCACCTTGATATCAGCATCAATCAGCCTGGTTTACCAATTTGACTTACTGTAATCATCAGAGCCAAACTTGACGCCTAATACTTTGACTTTCTGCTGAGGCCTCGGGAAGGTGTCCGGAAGTGCAAAGCTCTCACCTCCCTCGCTCATCCAAAAAACGTCACTTTCCAAGAAACGTCATCAGCATAGGCTACAACCCTCAAGGGTGGCTCACTAGTAATGTCTATCGGCACCCGCACAATGGTCTGCTCTCTAGCCTTCTGATGAAGGGGTCGATTCCAAACACGTATAGCAAATGGCTCAGCGGACACTCCTGGCGCACCCCTGATCCAACCCTGAAGGGCTGTCCAACCCAACCGTTAACAAACATGAAGCTCTCTGCCTCTCTGTATAAAGTCTTAAGCCATCCAATAAACCCACCCTCCAGGGAATACTTGTCAAGGAGAAGCCAGAAGTACTCATGATTTACACAATCAAAAGCTTTCTCCTGATCCAATGCCAGCAAATACTTTCCCCAGCCTTCAGCCCTGCAATGTTCCAGAGCCTCCCGGACAGCTAACATTGTGGAAAAAGTGCTCCTGCCCTGGACTGAACAGTGCTGCTGACGAGAAAGCAAGCTGTCTGTTACTGACGACAAGTGCCAGAAAATGATCTTCACCAGAATCTTTCTATCGACATTGTGAAGGCTAATGGGGCGCCGATTCTCAATCATCGAGGTATCCTTGCCTTTTGACAACATAATCACAGCAGATTGTCTCATGGAGGGAGGGAGCGAACTCTCTTGCAGACAGCCATTAAATACCTCCACAAGATAAGGTACCAAACTGGATTTGAAAGTCTTATAAAATTCAGCCGTCAAGCCGTCTGGCCCAGGTGTTTTCTTAATAGCCAGACCGTCTATAGCTTTGACTACCTCTTCTGCTGTGATTTCCCTTGTCAAACTTGCCAGCGGAATGTTATTTCCCAGACCTGGTGTAGAATCCAGAAAACTCAACATCTTTGCCCGATCAAGGTATTTCTCCCCCAGAAGATCCACATAAAAAGACCTTAAAGCGGGAGTTCACCCAATTCCTTTTTTTTCCCCCTTAGATTCCTGCTCGTTTTGTCTAGGGGAATCGGCTATTTGTTTTAAAATATGATCCGTACTTACCCGTTTTCGAGATGCATCTTCTTCCGTCGCTTCCGGGTATGGGTCTTTGGGAGCGGGCGTTCCTTCTTGATTGACAGTCTTCCGAGAGGCTTCCGACGGTCGCATCCATCGCGTCACTCGTAGCCGAAAGAAGCCGAACGTCGGTGCGGCTCTATACTGCGCCTGCGCACCGACGTTCGGCTTCTTTCGGAAAATCGTGACGCGATGGATGCGACCGTCGGAAGCCTCTCGGAAGACTGTCAATCAAGAAGGAACGCCCAGTCCCGCAGCCCATACCCGGAAGCGGCGGAGAAGATGCATCTCGTAAACGGGTAAGTACGGATCATATTTTAAAACAAATAGCCGATTCCCCTAGACAAAACGAGCATGAAGCGAAGGGGAAAATGTGTAAGGTATGGGTGAACCTCCGCTTTAAGACCTCCAGGATCCCTAACTTGGATTTTGTCAAAGAGCCCATACTATCCCTTAGCCCAACTGCCGTCTTAACTGCTGTGCTTTGTTTGCAGTTCTGATAAGGCTCCGGTGAGTGATATGTCCCGTATCCCCTTTCCAGAACCAAAGAAGCGTGCCGGTCATACTGATACTTCCTAAGGAGAAGTTTCACCTCAGAGATTGACCCTGAATCTCCACCACTCTAGACAAGGCGATCAAGTTTTCTCCGCAGCTGCTGGTAGGCAATGTACTTACCAAGCTGTTTATTTTTTCCTATGGCCTTGAAAAACCCACTAATCCGGCTTTTGGCAAGCTCCCACCACTCCGACTTACTGCTGCAGAAATGCAGGATGGTTTCCCGAGCCTGAAAAAAATCCTCAAAAGATTGTCTTACCTCATCCAGCAGAGCCAAATTCCTCCTCCAAATACCCTTTACTTTAGATGGCATATCTGAAGCATTGAGAATAACAGACAGCACAAGGTGATCAGAGAACTCCACCATATGACACTCAGGAGCCGAAAAGGCAGAGTCCCCCTTAAAAAAAAAAAAAAAAACTATCTATCCTGCTCTTACAATTGCCTTGCTTAAATGTGTACCCTGTGCTGACTGGGCAACGCTTAATATGCGCATCTTCCAGACCTGCTTTCCTGGCTATTAAGAAAGATGCTATCATATCTCAGGCTGTCAGTGGAGCCTTTCCGGTCTTTGGGCCTAGTGACGGTGTTAAAATCACCTCCAAAGACAACTTGCCGAGATGTAAAAAGGAAAGGCTTAATCTTTGTAAAGAGGCATTTCCTCTCCTATCTAGTTTGTTTGTTAATATTTATTAAACATAGATCATGCCCCTTCACAGAGATGTCCAGGACCATACACCTTCCAATCTCTACCTCGTTACCATGCCAGTAAAAAGTACTGCAAGTCTGCTGTAAGGCTCGGCCGCAAGAGACCAGATGAAGGGCCCATGTCTCCACTCCTTCTTTGTCAGGTGGACATCGGCAAGGCTATTTAGTCGGGTCTCTTGCAAAAATAAAATATCAGAAGCCATCTCGCTGAGCAAAAATAAAGCCATGTTATGAGCCCCTACAGATTTTATGCTGGCAACATTAATCGTTGCCACCTTTATCGGAGTGGGAACTGCCATCAAGATGATTGAGGTAGGCGTTTCTTAGCCTGAGCGCCCTCCCCCCTTACTGGAGACCTTGACCTCTTTAGGGAACACTCTACCTCATCCTCCTCCTCCATCTGAGACACGCAATTAGAAGACTCCTCTTCTCCTTAGATAAGGACCCAAACTTGTTTCCCAGAAGTAGATCATCTACCTCTAAAGATGAAGCCGAGGAGGCAGAGGTCAGAACTACCTTATTCCTCCTTCTCCCCACCTTGGTCTACTCTCCCTCCTTCCCTAAAACATTACCCTGAAATACCTCATCTACATCATTAGCAGTGGCAACTTCACCCTTCTTTACCTTTGAACCTCCACTAGAGGTCTTACGTTGCCTCATGGAAGGTCCGATGAAGCTGCCACCTCAGATCTGCACACATTTGCCCCTTTGGCAGCCTCAGCCAATCTGGAAGACTTGGATACAGGGCACCTAAAACACTGGGGAAGAACACACAACAGAAGTAGACACAGACACAGTAGGGAGCACAGACTGGGGAGCAGACACAAGAGGGGTCACACCTTCAGATTGGGAAACCTACACCTGGGGGGGCCCCTCAGGACTACAGTAGCTGAAACAGCTCCACCAACCCCTTGCTGCCCCCCACGTTCCTCCTCCTCCTCCATCCTCAGCAGTTCTTCCATCACCTCCAGCTGATTATGGAGGGCTTCAGGGCAAAGGCTATAGGGGTGACCTAACTTGTTACAAAGATTACAACAAATACTATTGCAGTCCTTTGCAACATGCCCTGACAGAGGCAACATGTCTTCCCTGCATAAAAAGTAATAATCCTGTCATGACCTATAAAGGCAGACGAATGGATGTGATTAACAACATTACCCATGG